>NW_028225182.1:58205970-58535970 GCF_052327205.1 Somniosus microcephalus | reverse complement strand
CTCACTCTCCCTTCCCAGGTCTTGTTTAATGGTGTGTGTGAGGTGTCGGCTCATCAAAGAGATTAAAGTTGAAAGGGAGTTTCACACAGGCTCTATACAGATCTATCGAACTAACTATCTATCTATCTATCTATCTATCTATCTATCTATCTATCTATCTATCTATCTATCTATCTATCTATCTATCTATCTATCTATCTATCGATCTATCTATCTATCGATCTATCTATCTATCTATCTATCGATCTATTTATCATGGGGGGTAATTTGGAGGAAAGCGGGTCAATAACAATGTGCAGTATTTAACAGGAGGGATAGACTGCCCGGCTATGATGTGATGTTGGATGAAAATCTTTGGTTCACAGATTTAAGGAGGAAGGTTTTATTGATTAAGCTCAATGACGGGACTGGCAATACCCGAAACAATTAAACCCAGACAGGATATGTGATTTACTTCTGTAGAAAATCTAGATTGAAGGTTCTGATCAAGAACATTCTCTCTTATGTAGCAATGTGGAAACATTCGAGTAACCGTTAATATTGAGTCTCTGGAGATTAAAAGCAGCCGCACGGGACCGTGGGTTGCTGACTCCTGCTCACAGAGCCTTTGAGTGATTCCGAAGCAGAAAGTGACAGGGAGATGACAACTTGTGCCTTCCACACGCCCGTTTGATACGGCCGCAGTCTCGGGTGTCACAACAAAAGTGTCGGCGCTTATCTACTCAGCAATCTCTCATCTGGTGTTTCAACAGTTTGTTCAGATATTATCATCTTATCATCCCGGGAAAGGTACCCACACAGAGAGACTTACTGTAAAAGTACTCCACACAGAGAGACATGCTGTACAGATACTCCACACAGAGAGACTTACTGTACAGATACTCCACACACAGAGAGACTTACTGTACAGATAATCCACACAGAGAGACTTACTGTACAGATACTCCACACAGAGAGACTTACTGTACAGATACTGCACACATTGAGAATCTTACTGTACAGATAATCCACACAGAGAGACTTACTGTACAGATACTCCACACTGAGAGACTTGCTATACAGATACTCCACACAGAGAGACTTACTGTACAGATACTCCATACAGAGAGACTTACTGTACAGATACTCCACACTGAGAGACTTACTATACAGATACTCCACACGGAGAGACTTACTGTAAAAATACTCCACACAGAGAGACTTACTGTACAGATACTCCACACAGAGAGACTTACTGTACAGATACTCCACACAGAGAGACTTACTGTACAGATACTCCACACAGAGAGACTTACTGTAAAAATACTCCACACAGAGAGACTTACTGTACAGATACTCCACACAGAGAGACTTACTGTACAGATACTCCACACAGAGAGACTTACTGTACAGATACTCCACACGGAGAGACTTACTGTAAAAATACTCCACACACAGAGACTTACTGTACAGATACTCCACACAGAGAGACTTACTGTACAGATACTTCACACAGAGATACATACTGTACAGATACTGCACACAGAGAGACTTACTGTAAAAATACTCCACACAGAGACTTACTGTACAGATACTCCACACAGAGACTTACTGTACAGATACTCCACACAGAGACACTTACTGTACAGATACTCCACACAGAGAGACTTACTGTACAGATACTCAAAACAGAGAGACTTACTGTACAGAAAAGCACACTGAGAGACTTACTGTACAGATATTCCACACACAGAGGGACTTACTGTACAGATACTCCACACAGAGAGACTTACTGTACAGATACTCCACACAGAGAGGCTTACTGTACAGATTCTCCACACAGAGAGACTTACTGTACAGATGCTCCACACAGAGAGACTTACTGTACAGATACTCCACACAGAGAATCTTACTGTACAGGTACTCCACACAGAGAGACTTACTGTACAGATACTCCGCACAGAGAGACTTACTGTACCGATACTCCGCACAGAGAGACTTACTGTACAGATATGCCACACAGAGAGACTTACTGCACAGATACTCCACACAGAGAATTACAGTACAGCTACTCCACACAGAGAGTTTTTCTGTACATATACGCCAAACAGAGAAACTTACTGTACAGAAACTCCACACTGAGAGACTTACTGTACAGATATTCCACACATATAGAGACTTACTGTACAGCTACTCCACACAGCGAGACTTACTGTACAGATACTCCACACAGAGAGACTTACTGTACAGATACTCCACACACAGAGAGACTTACTGTACAGATACTCCACACACAGAGAGACTTACTGTACAGACATTCCACAGACAGAGAGACTTACTGTACCGATACTCCACACAGAGAGACTTACTGTACAGATACTCCACACTGAGAGACTTACTGTACAGATACTCCACACAGGGAGACTCACTGTACAGATACTCCACACAGAGAGACTTACTGTACAGTTACTCCACACAGGGAGACTCACTGTACAGATACTCCACACAGAGAGACTTACTGTACAGATACTCCACACAGAGACACTTACTGTACAGATACTCCACACAGAGAGACTTACTGTACAGACACTCCACACAGAGACACTTACTGTACAGATACTCCACACAGAGAGACTTACTGTACAGATACTCCACACAGAGAGACTTACTGTACAGGTACTCGACACAGAGAGACTTATTGTACAGATACTCCACACAGAGAGACTTACTGTACAGGTACTCGACACAGAGAGACTTATTGTACAGATACTCCAAACAGAGAGATTTACTGTACAGATACTCCACACAGAGAAATTTACTGTACAGATACTCCACACAGAGAGACTTACCGTAAAGATACTCCACACAGAGAGACTTACTTTACAGATACTCCACACAGAGAGACTCACTGTACAGATACTCCACACAGAGAATTACAGTACAAATACTCCACACAGAGAGACTTACTGTACAGATACTGCACACAGAGAGACTTACTGTACAGATACTCCACAGAGAGACTTACTGTACAGATACTGCACACAGAGAGATTTAGTGTACAGATACTGCACACAGAGAGATTTACTGTACAGATACTGCACACACAGAGAGTTACTGTACAGATACTCAGCACAGAGGGACTTACTGTACAGATACTGCACACATAGAGATTTAGTGTTCAGATCCTGCACACGGAGAGATTTACTGTACAGATACTGCACACAGAGAGACTTACTGTACAGATTCCCAGCACAGAGAGACTTACTGTACAGATACTCCACACAGAGAGACTTACTGTACAGGTACTCCACACAGGGAATTACTGTACCAATACTCCGCACAGAGTGACTTACCGTACAGTTTCTCCAGAGAGAGAGACTTACTGTACAGATACTCCACACAGAGAGACTTTCTGTACATATACTCCACACAGAGACTTTCTGTACAGCTACTCCACACAGAGACTTACTGTACAGATACTGCACACAGCGCGACTTACTGTACAGATACTCCACACAGAGAGACTTACTGTACAGATACTCCACAGAGAAAGACTTACCATACAGATACTCCACACAGAGAGATTTACTGTACAGATTCTCCACACAGAGAGACTTGCTGTACAGATGCACCACACAGAGAGACTTGCTGTACAGATACACCACACAGAGAGACTCACTGTACAGATACTCCACACAGAGAGACTTACTGTACAGGTACTCCACACAGAGAGACTTACTGTACAGGTACTCGACACAGAGAGACTTACTGTACAGACACTCCACACAGAGACACTTACTGTACAGATACTCCACACAGAGAGACTTACTGTACAGATACTCCACACAGAGAGACTTACTGTACAGGTACTCGACACAGAGAGACTTATTGTACAGATACTCCACACAGAGAGACTTACTGTACAGGTACTCGACACAGAGAGACTTATTGTACAGATACTCCAAACAGAGAGATTTACTGTACAGATACCCCACACAGAGAAATTTACTATACAGATACTCCACACAGAGAGACTTACCGTAAAGATACTCCACACAGAGAGACTTACTTTACAGATACTCCGCACAGAGAGACTCACTGTACAGATACTCCACACAGAGAATTACAGTACAAATACTCCACACAGAGAGACTTACTGTACAGATACTCCACACAGAGAGACTTACTGTACAGATACTCCACAGAGAGACTTACTGTACAGATACTGCACACAGAGAGATTTAGTGTACAGATACTGCACACAGAGAGATTTACTGTACAGATACTGCACACACAGAGAGTTACTGTACAGATACTCAGCACAGAGATACTTACTGTACAGATACTCCACACAGAGATTTACTGTACAGATACTGCACACAGAGAGACTTACTGTACAGATTCCCAGCACTGAGAGACTTACTGTACAGATACTCCACACAGAGAGACTTACTGTACAGGTACTCCACACAGGGAATTACTGTACCAATACTCCGCACAGAGTGACTTACCGTACAGTTTCTCCAGAGAGAGAGACTTACTGTACAGATACTCCACACAGAGAGACTTTCTGTACATATACTCCACACAGACTTTCTGTACAGATACTCCACACAGAGACTTACTGTACAGATACTGCACACAGCGCGACTTACTGTACAGATACTCCACACAGAGAGACTTACTGTACAGATACTCCACAGAGAAAGACTTACCATACAGATACTCCACACAGAGAGATTTACTGTACAGATTCTCCACACAGAGAGACTTGCTGTACAGATGCACCACACAGAGAGACTTGCTGTACAGATACACCACACAGAGAGACTCACTGTACAGATACTCCACACAGAGAGACTTACTGTACAGGTACTCCACACAGAGAGACTTACTGTACAGGTACTCGACACAGAGAGACTTATTGTACAGATACTCCAAACAGAGAGATTTACTGTACAGATACTCCACACAGAGAAATTTACTGTACAGATACTCCACACAGAGAAACTTACTGTACATATACTCCACACACAGAGATACTTACTGTAAAGATACTCCACACAGAGAGACTTACTTTACAGATACTCCACACAGAGAATTACAGTACAAATACTCCACACAGAGAGACTTACTGTACAGATACTCCACACAGAGAGACTTACTGTACAGATACTCCACAGAGAGACTTACTGTACAGATACTGCACACAGAGAGATTTAGTGTACAGATACTGCACACAGAGAGATTTACTGTACAGATACTGCACACACAGAGAGTTACTGTACAGATACTCAGCACAGAGGGACTTACTGTACAGATACTCCACACAGAGATTTACTGTACAGATACTGCACACAGAGAGATTTAGTGTTCAGATCCTGCACGCGGAGACATTTACTGTACAGATACTGCACACAGAGAGACTTACTGTACAGACTCCCAGCACAGAGAGACTTACTGTACAGATACTCCACACAGAGAGACTTACTGTACAGGTACTCCACACAGGGAATTACTGTACCGATATTCCGCACAGAGTGACTTACCGTACAGTTTCTCCAGAGAGAGAGACTTACTGTACAGATACTCCACACAGAGAGACTTTCTGTACATATACTCCACACAGAGACTTTCTGTACAGATACTCCATACAGAGACTTACTGTACAGATACTCCACACAGAGAGACTTACTGTACAGATACTGCACACAGCGCGACTTACTGTACAGATACTCCACACAGAGAGACTTACTGTACAGATACTCCACAGAGAAAGACTTACCATACAGATACTCCACACAGAGAGATTTACTGTACAGATTCTCCACACAGAGAGAGTTGCTGTACAGATGCACCACACAGAGAGACTTGCTGTACAGATACACCACACAGAGAGAATTACTGTACAGATACTCCACACAGAGAGACTTGCTGTTCAGATACACCACACAGAGTGTCTTGCTGTACAGATACTCCACACAGAGATTTACTGTACAGATACTCCACACAGAGAGGCTTATTGTACCGATACTCCACACAGAGAGACTTACTGTACAGATACTCCACACAGAGAGACTTACTGTACAGATACTCCATACAGAGACACTTACTGTACAGATACTCCACACAGAGAGACTTACTGTACAGAAGCTCCACACAGAGAGACTTACTGTACAGATACAGATAATTATTGAACACTCTCCCCACCTTCCAGTTTGGTGATTTAATGCTTAATATTGGAGTAACAGTAACTGATGCAGTAAAAGTAACATTGATTGTTGGAGGTCGCACAGCTCCTAGTTTAATCGGTTCATGGAAGTTAACTTTCAAAGGGATTACTGGGAATTGATTAACCAATGCGATTTATGGAGTGATATAGATGATATTATATGGTGTTCCTGTTTGGCACGCAGCATGGAATACGGTGTTAGGGATATATTGGCCAATGTAAAATAAAACTGAGCATTCTCTTGATAGAACATAGATGATACAATAGTGATCACCAGTGATTTAATTTAATTCTACAATTGCACATGTTTTGAAACTCCCAGTAACTGTCCGTCGTTACCAGCATACTTCTAGATGGAGGTGTCAGGATGGGAAAGGTTTAACCATTAATATTCCACACTCAGCCTCACTCTACCTTCCCAGGTCTTGTTTAATGGTGTGTGTGAGGTGTCGGCTCATCAAAGAGTTTCAAGTTGAAAGGGAGTTTCACACAGGCTCTATACAGATCGATCGATCGATCGATCGATCGATCTATCTATCTATCTATCTATCTATCTATCTATCTATCTATCTATCTATCTATCTATCTATCTATCTATCTATCTGTCTATATCTATCTATCTATCTATCTATCTACCTATCTATCTATATTTATATCTCTGTCTCTATCAGTCTATCTTTATGTCTCTCCCTATCTATCTATCTACCTAATTATCTAGTTTTCTGTCTATCTATCTATATCTCTCTTTCTGTCTGTCTGTCTCTCTCTCTCTCTCTATCTATCGCTCTATGTATCTACCTGAAGGTCTCTGTGCCCAATGCAGGAACTTTCCATCTGCTGCTATCCCCAGTACTAATAAAGTGCTCATCAAAGGGATATTGATAGATTAAGTGAATGGGCAAAAAGGGTGACCTAATATGAAAGTTGTTGATAAAGTGGATACAGAGAGAATGTTTCCACTTGTGGCCATCAATATAAGATAGTCACCAAGAAATCAATAGGGAATTCAGGAGAAACTTCTTTACTCAGAGTGGTGAGAATGTGGAACTCACTACCACAGGGAGTGGTTGAAGCGAATAGTATAGATGGATTTAAGGGGAGGCTAGAAAAGCATATGAGGGAGAAGGGAATAGAGGGTTATACTGATAGAGTTAGAGGAGGAAAGACGGGAGGAGGCTCGAGTGGAGCATAAATGCCGACATGGACTGGTTGGGCCGAATGGCCTGTTTCTGGGCCGTTTATCTGATGTAATCCGATGTAAACTGTGGCAAAAGGATTTCCATGTAGGCAATTGTGAGGTCATCCACTTTGAATCTAAATGGATAGAACATGGTACTTTCTAAATGGTGAAAAGCTAGAAAGAGTGGAGGTCCAAAGAAACTTATGGAACCATACACATTGATCATTAAAATGACATGGACAGGTACAGAAAATAATCAAAAAGGCTAATGGAGGACTAGAGTACAAGGGGGTAGAAGTTAAACTTCAGCTGTACAAAGTCCTGGTTAGACCACACCTGGAGCACCGTGAGCAGTTCTGGGCACCCCACCTTATGAAGGTAAGTACTGTAGAAAATATAGGGACAGTGATCTCCTGGACGAGTTTCGATCGCCTAGATGGGTCGGAGAGGAATTTCCCAGATTTTTTCTCCCAAATTGGCCATTGGGTTTTTTACCTGGTTTTTTGCCTCTCCCGGGAGATCACATGGGTTCGGGAGGGATGTAGAGTGATAGTAGATTTGAGGTTAGGATCAGATTAGCCATGATCTTATTGAATGGTGGAGCAGGCTCGAGGGGCCGATTGGCCTACTCCTGCTCCTATTTCTTATGTTATGTTCTTATGATATATTTGGCCTTGGAATCTAGAAGGTTAAGGGGTGATCTGATCGAAGCTTTTAAGATAGTAAGGGGAACTGATATGGTAGATAGAGAGAAACTATTTCCGCTGGTTGGGGTGTCCAGGACTAGGGAACATAGTCTAAAATCTAGAGCCAGACCTTTCAGGAGTGAAGAAACACTTCTACACATCAAGGGTGGTAGAAGTCTGGAACTCTCTTCCACAAACGGCAGTTGATGCTAGATCAATTGTTAATTTTATAACTGAGATTGATAGATTTTCGTTAACCAAATATATTAAGGGATATGGAGTTAGGTCAGAGATCAGCCCTTCCCCCTTCCTTTCTTACAATTTTACTGGAACTATTTTTTGTTGATTCTCGGGATCCGGGCGTCACTGGCATTTAATGTCCATCGCTATTGCCGTGAGAAGGGGACGATGGGTCGTATCGAACCGCTGCGGCCCGTGTGGTACAAGTTGTGCCGCAGTTTGGGAGTCGAATTTTAATAAAACTCATTCATGGTGGAGCTGCTCCTGACTCCACACCGCCGAGATTATCCCTTCTCCCAAATACACTCTTTGTTTGAGTGTTTATACAGAATTAATATCTCCTTTGAATTTTTTAAATCTATCTTGTTTTATTATTAACTAGGAATCATAATGACCTGTTAATCCGCCGTTAAACTTTCCGAAACGATGGATTTTTCACCGCCGCCCTGATCCTACTTTGTAGTGAGCTTTAATTCTGAATGACGGGAGCACCTTTCACACGGGCGGGGAATGAATGAGGGATCTGAATTTTATTAGATTCCTTTTGTTTCCAAACACAATCGTAAATAACTGGTTTCCGTGTTAGCTTTTAAATTCATCGATTAAATGTAGTTGAGATGAGCGAGAAATCTCTGAAACACTCAGCGTTACAGATCGAGAATGAAAATGCTATCCCGGAGTCACAGAGAGCAGTTTATGTGGAAACATCCGAACCCTGACCATTCTCAGGTATTCGCTGTTATTTTTGCATTCCCGCCCTCTTCCCGAAGAGTAACAATTAAACTGTTTAAACCGCACTAATCCTCGGGCCGCTTTGGAACAGATGGCTCGCTTAAAGTTGTTAATGTTCTCCTTGGATGGTGCTTTGTGTGGGCGCAGGAGGCGAATAAAGAAAGCCCACCCCCAAAGATTGACTAATCCGAGACTATAGAAACTCGGGAAAGGATTAAACTCCGCTCCACCCGTCCCCATGATTGGCGCCCAATGCTGTTCCCTTCCGATCTAACCGGCAATTAACAAGAACACAGAGACGGACCAGAGATTGTTTTTATTAAAGCGCATTCTCTGAAAAGTTAATTTAAATATTAAGTCAATGTTTTCAATTTATTGCCAGACTTCGGCTTTGTTTGAGGTGTTACCCCGAGACTCCCCAGGACTCTGGGAACACTGTTCACCTGCTGCACTGTTTCTCCATCACCCTTATTCTGACATCTCTGTGTGTGTTTAATAAATTGGTTTAAACAGCCAGCTCTGCTTCAAATCGAACTTCAAAGGCTAAAGTGCGCTCCGGTCGGTGTCGCTGGAAAGATGGCTGGAGAACTGCCTGATATACTGGGTTTCAGATCCTGCACAAATCCACAGCTAACTCTCTCAGATGGCAGACATCCACAGTTAGCTCTGCGGTATAACTTTGCCCCTTGCGGTATAACTTTGCCCCTTGTTGTATAACTTTGTCCCTTGTTGTATAACTTTGTCTCTTGCGGTATAACTTTGTCCCTTGCGGTATAACTTTGTCCCTTGCGGTATAACTTTGTCCCTTGTTGTATAACTTTGTCTCTTGCGGTATAACTTTGTCTCTTGCGGTATAACTTTGTCCCTTGTTGTATAACTTTGTCCCTTGTTGTATAACTTTGTCCCTTGTGGTATAACTTTGTCCCTTGTGGTATAACTTTGTCCCTTGGGGTATAACTTTGTCCCTTGTGGTATAACTTTGTCCCTTGTTGTATAACTTTGTCCCTTGTTGTATAACTTTGTCCCTTGTGGTATAACTTTGTCCCTTGTGGTATAACTTTGTCCCTTGTGGTATAACTTTGTCCCTTGTGGTATAACTTTGTCCCTTGCGGTATAACTTTGTCTCTTGCGGTATAACTTTGTCCCTTGTGGTATAACTTTGTCCCTTGTGGTATAACTTTGTCCCTTGTGGTATAACTTTGTCCCTTGTGGTATAACTTTGTCCCTTGCGGTATAACTTTGTCCCTTGTGGTATAACTTTGTCCCTTGTGGTATAACTTTGTCCCTTGTGGTATAACTTTGTCCCTTGTGGTATAACTTTGTCCCTTGCGGTATAACTTTGTCTCTTGTGGTATAACTTTGTCCCTTGTTGTATAACTTTGTCCCATGTGGTATAACTTTGTCCCTTGGGGTATAACTTTGTCCCTTGTGGTATAACTTTGCCCCTTGTGGTATAACTTTGTCCCTTGTTGTATAACTTTGTCCCTTGTGGTATAACTTTGTCCCTTGTTGTATAACTTTGTCTCTTGTGGTATAACTTTGTCCCTTGTTGTATAACTTTGTCCCATGTGGTATAACTTTGTCCCTTGTGGTATAACTTTGTCCCATGTGGTATAACTTTGTCCCTTGCGGTATAACTTTGTCCCTTGTGGTATAACTTTGTCCCTTGTTGTATAACTTTGTCCCTTGTGGTATAACTTTGTCCCTTGTAGTATAACTTTGTCCCTTGTGGTATAACTTTGTCTCTTGTTGTATAACTTTGTCCCTTGTGGTATAACTTTGTCCCTTGTGGTATAACTTTGTCCCTTGTGGTATAACTTTGTCCCTTGGGGTATAACTTTGCCCCTTGTTGTATAACTTTGTCCCTTGTGGTATAACTTTGTCTCTTGCGGTATAACTTTGTCCCTTGCAGTATAACTTTGTCCCATGTGGTATAACTATGTCCCTTGGGGTATAACTTTGCCCCTTGTTGTATAACTTTGTCTCTTGCGGTATAACTTTGTCTCTTGCGGTATAACTTTGTCCCATGTGGTATAACTATGTCTCTTGCGGTATAACTTTGCCCCTTGTTGTTTAACTTTGTCCCTTGGGGTATAACTTTGTCTCTTGCGGTATAACTTTGTCCCATGTGGTATAACTTTGTCTCTTGCGGTATAACTTTGCCCCTTGTTGTTTAACTTTGCCCCTTGTAGTATAACTTTGTCCCTTGTGGTATAACTTTGTCCCTTGTGGTATAACTTTGCCCC
This sequence comes from Somniosus microcephalus, assembly GCF_052327205.1. Classification (NCBI taxonomy): domain Eukaryota; kingdom Metazoa; phylum Chordata; class Chondrichthyes; order Squaliformes; family Somniosidae; genus Somniosus; species Somniosus microcephalus. Next base: position 58,524,675 of record NW_028225182.1, on the reverse strand, counting down.
ATGTGGTATAACTATGTCTCTTGTAGTATAACTTTGTCCCTTGTGGTATAACTTTGCCCCTTGTAGTACAACTTTGTCCCTTGTGGTATAACTTTGTCCCTTGTAGTATAACTTTGTCCCTTGTGGTATAACTTTGCCCCTTGTAGTACAACTTTGTCCCTTGTGGTATAACTTTGCCCCATGTGGTATAACTATGTCTCTTGTAGTATAACTTTGTCCCTTGTAGTATAACTTTGCCCCATGTGGTATAACTATGTCTCTTGTAGTATAACTTTGTCTCTTGTGGTATAACTTTGCCCCTTGTTGTTTAACTTTGCCCCTTGTAGTATAACTTTGCCCCTTGTAGTATAACTTTGCCCCTTGTAGTATAACTTTGTCCCTTGGGGTATAACTTTGTCTCTTGTGGTATAACTTTGCCCCTTGCGGTATAACTTTGCCCATTGTAGTATAACTTTGTCCCTTGTGGTATAACTTTGCCCCTTGCGGTATAACTTTGCCCATTGTAGTATAACTTTGTCCCTTGCAGTATAACTTTGTCCCATGTGGTATAACTATGTCTCTTGCGGTATAACTTTGTCCCTTCTGGTATAACATTGTCTCTTGTGGTATAACTTTGTCCCTTGTGGTATAACTTTGTCTCTTGTGGTATAACTTTGCCCCTTATTGTTTAACATTGCCCCTTGTAGTATAACTTTGTCTCTTGCGGTATAACTTTGCCCCTTGCGGTATAACTTTGTCTCTTGTGGTATAACTTTGTTCCTTGCGGTATAACTTTGTCCCTTGCGGTATAACTTTGCCCCTTGTAGTATAACTTTGTCCCTTGTGGTATAACTTTGCCCCTTGTGGTAAACTTTGCCCCTTGTAGTATAACTTTGCCCCTTGTAGTATAAATTTGTCCCTTGTGGTATAACTTTGCCCCTTGTGGTATAACTTCGTCCCTTGTGGTATAACTTTGTCCCTTGTGGTATAACTTTGCCCCTTGTGGTAAACTTTGCCCCTTGTAGTATAAATTTGTCCCTTGTGGTATAACATTGTCTCTTGCGGTATAACTTTGTCCCTTGTGGTATAACTTTGCCCCTTGTAGTATAACTTTGTCCCTTGTGGTATAACTTCGTCCCTTGTGGTATAACTTTGCCCCTTGTGGTAAACTTTGCCCCTTGTAGTATAAATTTGTCCCATGTGGTATAACATTGTCTCTTGCGGTATAACTTTGTCCCTTGTGGTATAACTTTGCCCCTTGTAGTATAACTTTGTCCCTTGTGGTATAACTTCGTCCCTTGTGGTATAACTTTGTCCCTTGCGGTATAACTTTGCCCCTTGTAGTATAACTTTGTCCCTTGTGGTATAACTTTGTCCCTTGTGGTATAACTTTGCCCCTTGTAGTATAACTTTGTCCCTTGCGGTATAACTTTGCCCCTTGTGGTATAACTTCGTCCCTTGTGGTATAACTTTGCCCCTTGTGGTAAACTTTGCCCCTTGTAGTATAAATTTGTCCCATGTGGTATAACTTTGCCCCTTGTGGTAAACTTTGCCCCTTGTGGTATAACTTTGCCCCTTGCGGTATAACTTTGTCCCTTGCGGTATAACTTTGTCCCTTGTGGTATAACTTTGTCCCTTGCGGTATAACTTTGCCCCTTGTGGTATAACTTTGTCTCTTGCAGTATAACTTTGCCTCTTGCGGTATAACGTTGCCCCTTGTGGTATAACTTTGTCCCTTGTGGTATAACTTTGCCCCTTGTGGTATAACTTTGTCCCTTGCGGTATAACTTTGCCCCTTTGGTATAACGTTGCCCCTTGTGGTATAACTTTGCCCCTTGTGGTAAACTTTGCCCCTTGTAGTATAACTTTGTCCCTTGCGGTATAACATTGTCTCTTGCGGTATAACTTTGTCCCTTGCGGTATAACTTTGCCCCTTGTAGTATAACTTTGTCCCTTGTGGTATAACTTTGCCCCTTTGGTATAACGTTGCCCCTTGTGGTATAACTTTGCCCCTTGTGGTATAACTTTGCCCCTTTGGTATAACGTTGCCCCTTGTGGTATAACTTTGCCCCTTGTGGTATAACTTTGCCCCTTGTAGTATAACTTTGTCCCTTGCGGTATAACTTTGCCCCTTGTGGTATAACTTTGTCTCTTGCAGTATAACTTTGCCTCTTGCAGTATAACTTTGCCCCTTGTGGTATAACGTTGCCCCTTGTAGTATAACTTTGTCCCTTGCGGTATAACTTTGCCCCTTTGGTATAACTTTGCCTCTTGCGGTAAAACCTTGCCCCTTGCGGTATAACTTTCTCCCTTGCGGTATAACTTTGCCCCTTGTGGTATAACTTTGTCCCTTGTGGTATAACTTTGCCCCTTGCGGTATAACTTTGCCCCTTGCGGTATAACTTTGCCCCTTGCGGTATAACTTTGTCCCTTGCGGTATAACTTTGCCCCTTTGGTATAACGTTGCCCCTTGTGGTATAACGTTGCCCCTTGTGGTATAACTTTGCCCCTTGTGGTATAACTTTGTCCCTTGCGGTATAACTTTGCCCCTTGTGGTATAACTTTCTCCCTTGTGGTATAACTTTGCCTCTTGCAGTATAACTTTGCCCCTTGTGGTATAACGTTGCCCCTTGTAGTATAACTTTGTCCCTTGCGGTATAACTTTGCCCCTTTGGTATAACTTTGCCCCTTGCGGTATAACTTTGCCTCTTGCGGTATAACTTTGCCCCTTGTGGTATAACTTTGCCCCTTGCGGTATAACTTTGCCCCTTGTGGTATAACTTTGTCCCTTGCGGTATAACTTTGCCCCTTGCGGTATAACTTTGCCCCTTGCGGTATAACTTTGCCCCTTGCGGTATAACTTTGCCCCTTGTGGTATAACTTTGCCCCTTGTGGCATAATTTTGCCTCTTGTGGTTTAACTTTCTCCCTTGTGGTATAACTTTGCCCCTTGCGGTATAACTTTGCCCCTTGCGGTATAACTTTGCCCCTTGCGGTATAACTTTGCCCCTTGCGGTATAACTTTGCCCCTTGTGGTATAATTTTGCCCCTTGTGGCATAATTTTGCCTCTTGTGGTTTAACTTTCTCCCTTGTGGTATAACTTTGCCCCTTGCAGTATAACTTTGCCCCTTGCGGTATAACTTCGCCCCCTGTGGTATAACTTTGCCCCTTGCAGTATAACTTTGCCCCTTGCGGTATAACTTCGCCCCCTGCAGTATAACTTTGTCCCTTGTGGTATAACTTTGTCCCTTGCAGTATAACTTTGCCCCTTGCGGTATAACTTCGCCCCCTGCAGTATAACTTTGTCCCTTGTGGTATAACTTTGCCCCTTGCGTTATAACTTTGCCCCTTGCTGTATAACTTTGCCCCTTGCAGTATAACTTTGCCCCTTGCAGATTAACTTTGTCCCTTTTGGTATAACTTTGCGCCTTGTGGTATAACTTTGCCCCTTGTGGTATAACTTTGCCCCTTGCAGTATAACTTTGCCCCTTGCAGTATAACTTTGCCCCTTGCGGTATAACTTTGCCCCTTGCGGTATAACTTTGCCCCTTGCGGTATAACTTTGCCCCCTGCGGTATAACTTTGCCCCTTGCTGTATAACTTTGCCCCTTGCAGTATAACTTTGCCCCTTGCAGATTAACTTTGTCCCTTTTGGTATAACTTTGCGCCTTGTGGTATAACTTTGCCCCTTGTGGTATGACTTTGTCCCTTGTGGTATAACTTTGTCCCTTGCGGTATAACTTTGCCCCTTGCGGTATAACTTCGCCCCCTGCGGTATAACTTTGCCCCTTGCGGTATAACTTTGCCCCTTGCGGTATAACTTTGCCCCTTGCGGTATAACTTTGCCCCCTGCGGTATAACTTTGCCCCTTGCGTTATAACTTTGCCCCTTGCTGTATAACTTTGCCCCTTGCAGTATAACTTTGCCCCTTGCAGATTAACTTTGTCCCTTTTGGTATAACTTTGCGCCTTGTGGTATAACTTTGCCCCTTGTGGTATAACTTTGCCCCTTGCAGTATAACTTTGCCCCTTGCAGTATAACTTTGCCCCTTGCAGTATAACTTTGTCCCTTGTGGTATAACTTTGCCCCTTGCAGTATAACTTTGCCCCTTGCGGTATAACTTTGCCCCTTGCGGTATAACTTTGCCCCTTGCAGTATAACTTTGCCCCTTGCAGTATAACTTTGCCCCTTGCGGTATAACTTTGCCCCTTGCAGTATAACTTTGCCCCTTGCGGTATAACTTTGCCCCTTGTGGTATAACTTTGCCCCTTGTGGTATAACTTTGCCCCTTGCGGTATAACTTTGCCCCTTGTGGTATAACTTTGCCCCTTGTGGTATAACTTTGCGCCTTGTGGTATAACTTTGCCCCTTGCGGTATAACTTTGTCCCTTGTGGTATAACTTTGCCCCTTGCAGTATAACTTTGCCCCTTGTGGTATAACTTAGCCCCTTGCAGTATAACTTTGCCCCTTGTGGTATAACTTTGCCCCTTGCGGTATAACTTTGCCCCTTGCGGTATAACTTTGCCCCTTGCGGTATAACTTTCTCCCTTGTGGTATAACTTTGCCCCTTGCGGTATAACTTTGCCCCTTGCAGTATAACTTTGCCCCTTGCGGTATAACTTTGTCCCTTGTGGTATAACTTTGCCCCTTGCGGTATAACTTTGTCCCTTGTGGTATAACTTTGCCCCTTGCGGTATAACTTTGCCCCTTGCGGTATAACTTTGCCTCTTGTGGTATAACTTTGCCTCTTGCGGTATAACTTTGCCCCTTGTGGTATAACTTTGCCCCTTGAGGTATAACTTTGTCCCTTGCGGTATAACTTTGCCCCTTGTGGTATAACTTTGCCCCTTGCGGTATAACTTTGCCCCTTGCGGTATAACTTTGCCCCTTGCGGTATAACTTTGCCCCTTGCGGAATAACTTTGTCCCTTGTGGTGTAACTTTGCCCCTTGTGGTATAACTTTGTCCCTTGCGGTATAACTTTGTCCCTTGCGGTATAACTTTGCCCCTTGCAGTATAACTTTGCCCCTTGCGATATAACTTTGCCCCTTGCGGTATAACTTTGCCCCTTGCGGTATAACTTTGCCCCTTGCGGAATAACTTTGTCCCTTGTGGTATAACTTTGTCTCTTGCGGTATAACTTTGCCCCTTGTGGTATGACTTTGTCTCTTCTGGTATAACTTTGCCCCTTTTGGTATAACTTTGTCCCTTGTGGTATAACTTTGTCTCTTGCGGTATAACTTTGCCCCTTGTGGTATAACTTTGCCCCTTGTGGTATAACTTTGCCCCTTGTGGTATAACTTTGTCTCTTGTGGTATAACTTTGCCCCTTGTGGTATAACTTTGCCCCTTGCGGTATAACTTTGCCCCTTGTGGTATAACTTTGTCTCTTGCAGGATAACTTTGCCCCTTGTGGTATAACTTTGCCCCTTGCGGTATAACTTTGTCACTTGTGGTATAACTTTGTCACTTGTGGTATAACTTTGCCTCTTGCAGCCTGACTTCGTCCCTTGTGGTATAACTTTGCCCCTTGTGGTATAACTTTGCCCCTTGCGGTATAACTTTGTCACTTGTGGTATAACTTTGACTCTTGCAGGATAACTATGCACCTTGCGTTATAACTTTGACTCTTGCAGGAAAACTTTGCCCCTTGCGGTATAACTTTGCCCCTTGTGGTATAACTTTGTCTCTTGCAGCCTGACTTCGTCCCTTGCGGTATAACTTTGTCTCTTGCAGTATAACTTTGTCTCTTGTGGTATAACTTTGTCCCTTGCGGTATAACTTTGCCCCTTGTGGTATAACTTTGTCTCTTGCGGTATAACTTTGCCCCTTGCGGTATAACTTTGCCTCTTGCGGTATAACTTTGTCTCTTGCGGTATAACTTTGTCCCTTGTGGTATAACTTTGTTTCTTGCGGTATAACTTTGCCCCTTGTGGTATAACTTTGCCCCATGCGGTATAACTTTGCCCCTTGTGGTATAACTTTGTCTCTTGCGGTATAACTTTGCCCCTTGCGGTATAACTTTGCCTCTTGCGGTATAACTTTGTCTCTTGCGGTATAACTTTGTCCCTTGTGGTATAACTTTGTTTCTTGCGGTATAACTTTGCCCCTTGTGGTATAACTTTGCCCCATGCGGTATAACTTTGCCCCTTGTGGTATAACTTTGCCCCATGCGGTATAACTTTGCCCCTTGCGGTATAACTTTGTCCCTTGTGGTATAACTTTGTTTCTTGCGGTATAACTTTGCCCCTTGTGGTATAACTTTGCCCCTTGTGGTATAACTTTGCCCCTTGTGGTATAACTTTGCCCCATGCGGTATAACTTTGCCCCTTGCGGTATAACTTTGTCCCTTGCGGTATAACTTTGTCTCTTGTGGTATAACTTTGTCCCTTGTGGTATAACTTTGCCCCTTGCGGTATAACTTTGTCTCTTGCAGTATAACTTTGCCCCTTGTGGTATAACTTTGCCTCTTGTGGTATAACTTTGCCCCTTGCGGTATAACTTTGTCTCTTGCAGTATAACTTTGCCCCTTGTGGTATAACTTTGCCTCTTGTGGTATAACTTTGCCTCTTGTGGTATAATTTTGCTCCTTGTGTAATAGCTTTGTCTTTTGCGGCATAACTTTGCCCCTTGTGGTATAACTTTGCCCCTTGCGGTATAACTTTGCCCCTTGCGGTATAATTTTGCTCCTTGTGTAATAGCTTTGTCTTTTGCGGCATAACTTTGTCCCTTGTGGTATAACTTTGTCCCTTGCGGTATAACTTTGTCTCTTGTGGTATAACTTTGCCCCTTGTGGTATAACTTTGCCCCTTGCGGTATAACTTTGTCCCTTGCGGTATAACTTTGTCTCTTGCAGTATAACTTTGCCCCTTGTGGTATAACTTTGCCTCTTGTGGTATAACTTTGCCCCTTGCGGTATAATTTTGCTCCTTGTGTAATAGCTTTGTCTTTTGCGGCATAACTTTGCCCCTTGTGGTATAACTTTGCCCCTTGTGGTATAACTTTGCCCCTTGTGGTATAACTTTGCCTCTTGTGGTATAACTTTGCCTCTTGCGGTATAACTTTGCCCCTTGCGGTATAATTTTGCTCCTTGTGTAATAGCTTTGTCTTTTGCGGCATAACTTTGCCCCTTGTGGTATAACTTTGCCCCTTGTGGTATAACTTTGCCTCTTGTGGTATAACTTTGCCCCTTGCGGTATAACTTTGCCCCTTGTGGTGTAACTTTGCCCCTTGCGGTATAACTTTGCCCCTTGCGGTATAACTTTGCTCCTTGTGTAATAACTTTGTCTCTTGTGGTATAACTTTGCTCCTTGTGTAATAACTTTGCCCCTTGTGGTATAACTTTGCCCCTTGCGGTATAACTTTGCTCCTTGTGTAATAACTTTGTCTCTTGTGGTATAACTTTGTCCCTTGCAGTAAAAGTTTTTTACAGAGGCAGAAACAGAAGGAAGTAGGGTTCGGTTGGGGGTGGGGGAGGGGAATGTGTGCTGAGAGCGATATGAGGAAGTGGTCAGAAATGGCCTTATTATCTGCGAGTGACACGATGGGAGTAACGAGGCCATGAGAGATGGCAAGGTTGAGGGGGTGGCCATGAATATGGGTTGGGGAGTTTACATGGAGGGAGATTAAGGGAGGATAGGAGGGCAGTAAAGTTAGAGGAGAGTGAGCATGATGAATTGAGATAGAGGTTGAAATCACTGAGGATGAGAAGTTGCTTGGTACAGAAGCTGAGGGAGGAAAGCAGTGAAGATATCTCAGTGATAAAATTTTTATGGTGCTTGGGTGGGCGGTAGAGAACAAGAATTTTAAATGAGAGGTGAGAAGGGTGGAATAAGGTGAGATGCTCAAAGGAGGAGAAAGTGCTGGAGGAGTAGGGGGACAGACCAAAGTGTGATTTGGTGATGAGGGGCACACCGTCACCATGGCAGTCTGGGTGGGGCAAGTGGTGAAAGGTATAGCCAGGCAGGGAAGCTTCATTTAAGGGTAAGGCGTCATCACCCCTCAGCCATAATTTCTATCAGGGTTATGATGTTGATGCAGTCATCCACGATAAGCTCATGGATGGCAAGGGCCTTGTTCACAAGTGAACGGACATTCTGGAGGGAGATGCGGAGAGGGTCGATGATGGCTGCCCCACTGCCAGCATCCACAGGGTCAGCGCTGGTGGGGATGAGTTGGATGGGGAGGAGATTGGCAAGATTAGCCCCCAGCAGGAGCGCTGGGTGGGGATATAGTAGGATGGGACAGTTGGGGTTGCTGCTCATGAGGAGGCAATGACGAGTGCCTCGCTGGGCCCGATGGAGGATGCCAAGAGTGGCACAGAGGGAAGCTTTAGACTTAGCTAAGAGGAAGTCACCCGGGACAGCGGCAGGAGAGTAGGAAGGTTGAAGAGTAAAGATGGATTGGGGGTAGGGATTTGGGATGGCAGAGTATCTGAGAGATGAAAGGAAGCACGATGCCAGGAGAGAGTGGTCAGGGAGGGTTAGAGAGAAAAGGAAAAGGAAAAGGGGGGAGAAAAAAGTGGAAATAGAAGTGAACGGCTCGGGTCTGGTCATTCACCCATATGGTCACCTGGAATAGAATGGGAAGAATCCCAGCCCTCAGTGGCAAATCTGTTCTCCCAGTGGACTCGATGGCCAAGGTTGAGTCTTGCCATCAGGTCTTTTTCTGAGTGGCAGGCAGTGACTAGTGGGGTACCGCAGGGATCAGTCCTTGGACCCCAGCTATTCACAATATATATTAATGATCTAGATGAGGGAACTAGATGTAATATCTCCAAGTCTGCAGACAACACAAAGCTGGGTGGGCATGTGTGCTGTGAGGAGGATGCAGAGAGACTCCAGTATGATTTGGACAGGTTGGGTGATTGGGCAGAAGCATGACAGATGCAATATAATGTGGATAAATGCGAGGTAATCCACTTTGTGAGCAAAAACAGGAAGGCAGATTATTATCTGAATGGCAATAGATTGGGAAAAGGGGAAGTGCAACGAGACCTGGGTGTCCTTGTGAACCAGTCGCTGAAGGTAAGAATGCAGGTGCAGCAGGCGGTTAAGAAGGCAAATGGTATGTTGGCCTTCATAGCGAGAGGATTCGCGTACAGGAACAAGGATGTCTTGCTGCAGTTGTACAGGGCCTTGGTGAGACCACACCTTGAGTATTGTGTGCAGTTTTGGTCGCCTTATCTAAGGAAGGATGTGCTTGCCACGGAGGGAGTGCAGCGAAGATACACCAGACTGATACCTGGGATGGCAGGAATGATGTATGAAGAGAGAGTGGGTCGATTGGGCTTGTATTCCCTAGAGTTTAGAAGAATGAGAAGGGATCTCATTGAAACCTATAAAATTCTGACATGACTAGGCAGACTAGATGCAGGAAGGATGTTCCCGATGGTCGGGGGGTCCAGAACCAGGGGTCACAGTCTAAGGATAAGGGGTAAGCCATTTAGGACAGAGATGAGGAGGAATTTCTTCACCCAGAGAGTGGTGAACCTGTGGAATTCTCTACCACAGAAGGCAGTTGAGGCCAACTTATTAAATATATTCAAGAAGGAGTTAGATATATTTCTTAATGCTAAAAGGATCAAGGGATATGGGGAGAAGGCAGGGACAGGGTACTGAATTTGGATGATCAGCCATGATCTCGTTGAATGGCGGAGCAGGCTCGAGGGGCCAAATGGCCGACTCCTGCTCCTATCTTCTATGTTTCTATGTTTATAACTTAGTGAAATGCACGCAGTGGACAGGATTCTTTTAAAAATCTCACGTAGTGTCCCTGATGGCCAGTGAGTATAAACCAGGTCTCTGTTTCAGTTTCTGGTTAGTTGGTGTCAGAAGAGGCAATGAGTCACATTGCAATTGGTGTCAGCCCCATAGACTTTGGTGGTGGATTTGCAGATTGGTCCATGTAGGAGACCCCTATGGACACCTGCCCCAACTTCTGAAAGACAAAGTCAGCTACCCGAAGCAAAATCATGTTATAATTTCCCCCCCAAAAAGCATTTTTTAAATGTCCTGGCCGACCTCCCATCTTCCACCCTCTATATACTAAATCTCATCCAAAACTCTGCTGCCCCGTGTCCTAACTCGCACCGAGTCCCGTTCACCCATCACTCGCTGTCGCTCGCTGCCCCGTGTCCTAACTCGCACCGAGTCCCGTTCACCCATCACCCCCTGTGCTCACTGCCCCGTGTCCTAACTCGCACCGAGTCCCGTTCACCCATCACTCGCTGTCGCTCGCTGACCACATTGGCTCCCGGTCCGGCAACGCCTCGATTTTAAAATTCTCATCCTCATGTTGAAATACCTCCATGGCCTCCTCGCCCCTCCCTATCTCTGTAACCACCTCCAGCCCCTACACCCCTCCCTATCTCTGTAACCTCCTCCAGCCCCTACACCCCTCCCTATCTCTGTAACCTCCTCCAGCCCCTACACCCCTCCTTATCTCTGTAACCCCCTCCAGCCCCTACAACCCTCCCTATCTCTGTAACCTCCTCCAGCCCCTACAACCCTCCCTATCTCTGTAACCTCCTCCAGCCCCTACACCCCTCCTTATCTCTGTAACACCCTCCAGCCCTACAACCCTCCCTATCTCTGTAACCTCCTCCAGCCCTACAACCCTCCCTATCTCTGTAACCTCCTCCAGCCCCACACCCCTCCCTATCTCTGTAACCTCCTCCAGCCCCTACAACCCTCCCTATCTCTGTAACCTCCTCCAGCCCTACAACCCTCCCTATCTCTGTAACCTCCTCCAGCCCCTACACCCCTCCCTATCTCTGTAACCTCCTCCAGCCCCTTCAACCCTCCCTATCTCTGTAACCTCCTCCAGCCCCTACAACCCTCCCTATCTCTGTAACCTCCTCCAGCCCCCTACAACCTTCCCTATCTCTGTAACCTCCTCCAGCCCTACAACCCTCCCTATCTCTGTAACCTCCTCCAGCCCTACACCCCTCCCTATCTCTGTAACCTCCTCCAGCCCCTACAACCCTCCCTATCTCTGTAACCTCCTCCAGCCCCTACAACCCTCCCTATCTCTGTAACCCCCTCCAGCCCTACAACCCTCCCTATCCCTGTAACCTCCTCCAGCCCCTACACCCCTCCCTATCTCTGTAACCCCCTCCAGCCCTACAACCCTCCCTATCTCTGTAACCCCCTCCAGCCCTACAACCCTCCCTATCTCTGTAACCTCCTCCAGCCCTACACCCCTCCCTATCTCTGTAACCCCCTCCAGCCCTACACCCCTCCCTATCTCTGTAACCCCCTCCAGCCCTACAACCCTCCCTATCTCTGTAACCTCCTCCAGTCCTACAACCCTCCCTAGCTCTGTAACCTCCTCCAGTCCTACAACCCTCCCTATCTCTGTAACCTTCTCCAGCCCCTACAACCCTCCCTATCTCTGTAACCTCCTCCAGCCCCTACAACCCTCCCTATCTCTGTAACCCCCTCCAGCCCTACAACCCTCCCTATCCCTGTAACCTCCTCCAGCCCCTACACCCCTCCCTATCTCTGTAACCCCCTCCAGCCCTACACCCCTCCCCATCTCTGTAACCTCCTCCAGCCCTACACCCCTCCCTATCTCTGTAACCCCCTCCAGCCCTACACCCCTCCCTATCTCTGTAACCCCCTCCAGCCCTACAACCCTCCCTATCTCTGTAACCTCCTCCAGTCCTACAACCCTCCCTACCTCTGTAACCTCCTCCAGTCCTACAACCCTCCCTATCTCTGTAACCTTCTCCAGCCCCTACAACCCTCCCTATCTCTGTAACCTCCTCCAGCCCCTACAACCCTCCCTATCTCTGTAACCTCCTCCAGCCCCTACACCCCTCCCTATCTCTGTAACCCCCTCCAGCCCTACACCCCTCCCTATCTCTGTAACCTCCTCCAGCCCCACAACCCTCCCTATCTCTGTAACCTCCTCCAGCCCCTACAACCCTCCCTATCTCTGTAACCTCCTCCAGCCCGACACCCCTCCCTATCTCTGTAACCTCCTCCAGCCCTACAAACCTCCCTATCTCTGTAACCTCCTCCAGCCCCTACAACCCTCCCTGTCTCTGTAACCTCCTCCAGCCCTACAACCCTCCCTATCTCTGTAACCTCCTCCAGTCCTACAACCCTCCGAGATCTCTGCACTCCTCCAATTCTGACCTCTTGCTCATCCCCGAGTTCCATCGCTCCACCATTGTTGGCCGTACCTTCAGCTGCCTGGGTCCCGAGCTCTGGAATTCCCTCCCTAAACCTCTCCGCCTCTCTCTCCCCTCCTTTAAGATTCTCCTTAAAACCTGAAACTTTGACCCAGCTTTTGGTCACCTGTCCTAATACCTCCTTATGTGGCTGAGTGTCGAGTTTTGTTTGATAATCGGTCCTGTGAAGCACTTTGGGACGTTTTACTGCACATGTGGTCGTTGATGTGGAATGGTTTAATTATGTGGGAAGGAGAAGCATCCGGGAAGGCACCGAACACCTCGAGTCTCTTCGCTGGGAGCAAGCGGAAGCCAAGCGCAGGCGGCGCAAGGAGCGCACGTCAACCCAAGCACCCCACCCACCCGCCCCTTCAACCACCGTCTGCCCCACCTGTGACAGAGACTGTAGGTCCCGCATTGGACTCATCAGTCACCTGAGAACTCATTTTTAATGTGGAAGCACGTCATCCTCGATTCCGAGGGACTGCCTAAGAAGAGAGAATTGTGTTTGTATTGTACAGTCTGACTGTGGGTGAAGGTGAAAGGGTTTAACTTGGGAGAATTTCTACCAAAAATTCTCACAAATATGCCCTGATTTCAGAAATCTGAATGACAACCAAAAACTCCCATTCCTACTGGGAGAGGAGAGAAGCTGTATAACACTGGCGGCACGCTATGTTGCAGCTTGCCATGAGCAGAGGGCCAACCAGTAAACTAAGAAAAGAATATATATAAACAATGCGAATGTATGTTTATACACTCAGGGATATACATGTTTATACACTGTATGAATAGAACTGCGTTTATGTGGTAAACCATAAATGTATTTTGATGCTTTGGCAACATAAGATGTAACTTATCATGCCAATAAAGCGATTTGAATTGTGAATTGTGAATTGTGTGCAGAGTCTCTGTCTATTCCCACGGTCTCTTCCCCTGCTTGGACCTGAGGCGATTTTACTACAACACGCTTCCGATTATAAAGGAATTGAGGGACACAGTTGACAATGGCTTGTGATTTAGCCGCGACCCTTTGATGTATCGCCGGCTTTCGCCCCTTCCCCGGCCGCGTGCATTCGACACTTCTGTGCCAAGCATTCATTCTTGGTGCGAACTAACTTCAAAAGAAGTAACAAGTTGTTGGCTCGTGTTTGTCACGGTTATGACCCCCCACTAGCTGCCAGTTTGTTTTAAGCTCCCGACCGAAGGAGTTGCCTGTAATGCCTCCAAGGCAATAGTTTGCAAACTGCTCCGATTCTGAGCGATTCCATACGAGTAAAAACTGGAACACGAAAACAGTGCAGCACAGACAGAACCAGCCGGTAAAATAACCGCAATGGCAGAGTATAAATACAACCACGTGGGGAGCGGGATTAGCTGAAGTGCTGTTGCAGAGAGCCAAATGGGCCGAATGGCCTCCTTCCGTGCTGTAACCCTTCTATGATTCTATGAGTAGCTCTTGTAATAAGGATTTTATGTTGTAAATACATTTTCCGCTTTCCTCTTTCCACTGTTATGTGGTTTAATGTTTAACTAGTCCTGGGTGATGTGCTGGAATTTGGTTCCTTTGTCACAGTATCTTTCTGGATAAGTATTAAGCACATTCCCGCCGAGCGAGGACCTGTTTACACAGTTAATAAAAGTGCGATCAATGCAATAAACAGACAGATATACAGGCAGACAGATAAAGTACCAGTTCAGTACAGAAGGAATCTTAAGAGCAGAGTTATATTCATAATTTATAAAAAGGGGAAAGTTACACTGTGGTATCCGATTTATGATTTATGGTTAGACCACACTTGGAGTACTGTGAACAGTCTGGTATCCATATTATGAAAAGGACATAGAGGCACTGGAGACGCTGCAAATTTTTTTTACTAGAATAATACCATAACTAAGAGGTTATAACTATCAGGAAAGATTGAACAGGCTGGGGTGCTTTTCTCGAGAAAAGAGAAGGCTGAGGGGTGACCTGATAGAGATCTTTAAAATTATGAAAGGGTTCGATAGGGTAGACGTAGAGATGTTTCCTCTTGCAGGCGAGACCCGAACGAGGGGCCATCAATATAAGATAGTCACTAATAAATCCAATGGGGAATTCAGGAGAAACTTCTTTCCCCAGAGAGTGGTGAGAATGTGGAACTCGCCGCCACAGGGAGTGGTTGAAGTGAATAGCAGAGATGCATTTAAGGGGAAGCTGGATAAACACATGAGGGAGAAAGGATTAGAAGGATATGGTGATAGGGTGAGATGAAGAGGGGTGGGAGGAGGCTCAGCATAAACGGCAGCATAGACCAGTTGGGCCGAATGGCCTGTTTCTGTGCTGTAAATTCTATGTAAAAATAATGAGCTATTTTGGTATGCTGTGTAATATGAAAGCAATATTTGGTAACTATTGTAACTGAAGATAATCTGCAATTGTTACAGAAAAAGGAAATATTTTTTTGACTGAACAAAAATACAGTCCAGCGAATATAGGATAAGAACTAGAGTGGGACGGACCATGAGTTTCTGATGTTAATATTATGTGTTGAGTGGACCCCCACCCACACTGCAATAAAGGGTAAAGATGACAAAGAGTCAGAGGAGACAAGCTGACATACCCTAGTGGCCAATTACAGAACAGCATCATTAGGTCTCCAGGAAGCCCTAACGTGCAAGACATAAGGGTGAGCATAAAATGGGAAACTAGGGAGAAAAATTAAACAAATGGCTGTCCCTGGAACTCCCACATCCTTAATTACATTTTTATGGCACGTCATACATCAAGATTGGGGTCTCCAGCTATCTTATTGGGATTACATCAGTTCCTGGCATCAAGGAACATAGGAACAGAAGTAGGCCATTCAGCCTGTTGAGCCTGTTCTCTTCTTCTTCTTAGGCAGTCCCTCGGAACCGAGGATGACTTGCTTCCACATTAAAAATGAGTTCGCAGGTGACTGATGAGTCCAATGCAGGACCTACAGTCTCTGTCACAGGTGGGGCAGACAGTGGTTGAAGGGGTGGGTGGGTGGAGTGCTTGGGTTGACGCGCTCCTTCCTTCATTTGCGCTTGGCTTCCACTTGCTCCCAGCGAGGAGACTCGAGGTGTTCGGCACTTTCCCGGATGCTTCTCCTCAACTTTGTGCAGTCTTGGGCCAGTGATTCCCAGGTGTTGATGGGAATGTTACACTTTTTCATGGAGGCTTTGAGGGTGTCCTTGAAGCATTTCCTCTGCCCACCTGGGGCTCTCTTGCGATGCCGGAGCTCCAAGTAGAGCGCTTGTTTTGGGAGTCTCGTATCGGGCATGTGGACAATGTGACCTGTCCATCGGAGCTGATTGAGCGTGGTCAAAGCTTCAATGCTGGGATGTTGGCCAGAGCAAGAACACTGACGTTGGTGCACCTATCCTGCTAATGGATTTGCAGGATCTTGCGGAGGCAGCATTGGTGTTACCTCTCCAGTGCTTTGAGGTGCCTGCTGTACATGGTCCATGTCTCTGAGGCATACAGCAGGGCAGGTATCACTGCTGCTCTGTAGAGCATGAGCTTAGTGCCGGGTTTGAGGTCCTGTTCTTCAAACACTCTCTTCCTCAGGTGACCGAAGGCTGCACTGGCACACTGAAGGCGGTGTTGGACTCCGTTGTTGACGTCTGCCCTTGTTGACAGTAGGCTCCCGAGGTATGGAAAGTGGTCCACGTTGTCCAAGGTCTTGTCGTGGATTTTGATAATCAGGGGCAGTACTGTGTGGCGGGGGCAGGTTGGTAGAGAACCTTTGTCTTACGGACGTTTAGTGTACAGCCCATGTTCTCGTACGCTTCGGTGAAGGTGTTGACGATGGTTTGGAGTTCGACCTCCGAGTGAGCGCAGACGCAAGCGTCCTCTGCATACTGTAATTCGATGACAGGGGATGGGACGACCTTGGATCTGGACTGGAGGCGACGGAGGTTGAACAGTTTCCCGTTTGTTCTGTAAATTAGCTCCACTCCAGTGGGGAGCTTACTGAGGGTGAGATGAAGCATTGCAGCAAGGAAGATTGAGAAGAGCGTTGGTGCGATGACACAGCCTTGTTTGACCCCGGTTTGTACGTGAATTGGGTCTGTGGTGGAACCGTTGGTCTGCCAGGACAGTGATTCATTGTAACTGAATATGGCAAATTTCATTATTTTAATGGTGTTTTGGGATCACAATTTGCAATTTCATTTGTTTACAATTTGCATCATTTGGTTTATTGTGATTGGCTAAGTCAAGGTTCATGTTTATTACATGATATTTTGAGATTTTTTACCAGTGTTTTGGGGACTTATTTCTGTGATTCTGTGAAAATCAAAAATCAGAAACCACACTGCAATTGTAAACACACATGGTTGCAATATATACATATAAAGTCTCACACTGATAATATCTAGTACATTGTAAATATTCACCAAACATTGAAATTAATAATTATTTTGTGTATAAACTCTCCCAGTGGCTTGGATGGGTAAATACTGCAGTCAATTGGGAACTGGACTGTGTAAATTGGAAAGTTTCAGCTTTGTGATGAATTAGATGAGTTCAGAAGGTGCTAAAATTGACCTCAGTAAAATTCCTAAAGAGAAGAAAAATCTGCCAAGTTTCCCACCCTTGCTGGAAGGTTCCCGTGCGGTGACAGCAGTGAGGAGAGGATCAGTCTGAGCTGTGATGTCGATTAAGATGGAGGCCTAGAAATTGGGTTGTGGCGCCAAAGTGGCGCAAAAGTCGCCTGAGCGCAGGATTTAGTGCAGCGATCGGAGTGATACCGATCGCCAGAAATTCAGTTTCAGTGCCCCTCGAGGGAGACGGGGCGAGGCTCGAGGCGCTCCGTGTCCCTCTTAGGGCGCTGAAACTGATTATCGCAGTGCAACGTGCCGCAGCGCCACACTCTGCGGCACGGCCCGCTGCGGTACTGCAGGCCGTCCTCCCACTGTTAAGGGGGAGGTGCCTGCAACAGCGTGATCCCCGCTTGCGAGTGCCGGCAAATGAGCCTGGCACCAAGGAGAAGTGCCGGGCTCTCGGGAAACAGCCGGCAATGCCGCGGGGGGGCGGGTTAGGAGGCCGGGGACGGAGGTGCTGGCAGGCGGCTGCCCCGCACCTCCACCTTAACTTGCGCCGCTGCCGGCACAGTAAGGCCCCGTGAACTGGGCGCGGGTAGCGAATGGCGCAAATGTGCCGTTCGCTACCAAATATCGCGAACGGGGCACGAATGGGGTGCTGCGCACACCGATGACGTCATCGGTGGCAGCGCAGCGCAACAGGCTAACGCCACCATTAGCGCCCCTCCTGAATATCACGGGAGGCGCAGCCAGTGGCGCTACAGCCACTGACTGCCTCTTTAGGCGCTAACAGGTGGCGCTACTCACCCAATTTCTCCCCCTTCATTTAACTGACTTGATAGTTGGAAGTTAACACAACTCTCTGAGTGCACTGCACAGTATTAGGGCAATAGAGTTTCTGCAATTGGAATCAGGGAATGAACCTGCTAAAGTCAAGTCTCATTACTTTCATTATGGTGAAGTCAAGTGCAAGAAATAGCTTGGCCTCAGTCACAATGTGATATATAACAAAGACTGTTTGCACTATAATGTGCTCTATGACCAGGGCCTCCACACATGTGATTCAATTGCTGAGGTGTGATTCGGAATGAGTTGTGCTTTCTTAGCACTGTCTTTATGAAACCCCAAGTTCAGCTCTGCAGCTTTGTGAGTTTCCACAGTTCTATTACAGATTTGCTACATTTGATGTTTTGAGTGGATCTGTGAATTGCAATGGTTAAACATTGTGTTTGAAGAACTGTTCATTGTCAATCGCCATCCCGCTGTCCCTGTAGATACTTGGCTCCCTAAGGATCCATTGACATTCTGGCTTTCCTGATCAGGCTGTGGCCAAGAGGATGTATCAGGGTCTGGACACATTGAGAATCCAGGAAGAAATGATGTGCACAGCCTCATGGGTAAACATCCTAGAAAGGCTCTTACGATTCTGCTGTCAATTCTACTATGTTTCAGAAAACCAGTCACCATCAGGACGCCCTCATTGAAACCCAGTTGGTAATATTGTTGGGAGACATCCTCCTTCTCTGAATACATAAAATAAATATCAATTTAAATACGGCAAATCTGACTTCCTAAAATGAATCAGTGTGGTTATTGTCTCTTTAGCCCATCTGTACAGGAGTTGTACCATGTGACTAAAGAGTCAAAGGTCCGGGAGATCCTAAGTTTCATGCCCAGTTCATGCCCTAACCCTGATCTCACTCAGGGTTGCATTTGGTTGCTGCAATTGGCCTCAGTGCCTTCAGTTTGGGAAGGGAAAATTAGCCATGGTTCCCATTCTTGATCCTATTCAGTTGACCATTACTGGAGCCTGTGTATATGTGGACATCAGGTGAGGCCATGGTTGGGTTCCAACCAAATCACCGTGTACAGCTACGTTACACCAATGTGTTTGCTTTCGTGATCTCCCTTCTTGAAAATGGTGACTGTTGCTAGGGTGCTAGTCTATGGGCATCGGCTGCTTTCTGATACCTATATCAAGTGGTGATGCATCTGTAGGATAGAGTGTACCTGTAGGATTTAGTAAACATTATTAAGATTCTATAACCATTTTTATATAACTATAATATGTGAAATTGTTAAAAACCTAAAAAGCCTGTATAAAATGACGAATGGCTGAGATCAAAGCAGGATGGGAAATTATGCCAACCTGACTAAAAACCTCTGTTATAAATTACTGAAGTAATGTTGTGTTAAGTAAACCCAGAGATAGTAGGAGGCATGGAATTCAGTAATGTTATGGAAAAGAGATAGAAGTTGGAGACAGCCTTCGTTTAAGAAGCTGCAGAATAAACAAACTGTTTAGAAAACACCTCAAGGATGTTCTGTAAAGCTCACAGCAGAAAAGGGGAGGGAATCATAGACCGTACTTGTGAAGGTCAGAATGGTGAGATAGCCCAAGCAGCTGCAAGTTGCTATGTATTTTGAAGGGAAAAAAGGTATAAAGGAACAGCTATTGAACACTGGAAGCAGCGCGAAACCAGAGGATGAGAAGCTTCAGTCAACAGAACACAGCAAGAGAATAAAGAGACTGCGCCACAGTCACTCGGAAGGAACGCCGGGGTTCGATGAACAGACTGCGACTATCTTCTTGTTAAGTATCATTTCTCTGTACTGGATGTTTAATAAACCTGTTTTACTGATGCACAATATACCTGGACCCAGAGTGGTTTGTGTAGTCGCGGACTGTTTTACTGATACACAATATACCTGGACCCAGAGTGGTTTGTGTAGTCGCGGACTGTTTTACTGATACACAATATACCTGGACCCAGAGTGGTTTGTGTAGTCGCGGACTGTTTTACTGATACACAATATACCTGGACCCAGAGCGGTTTGTGTAGTCGCGGACTGTTTTACTGATACACAATATACCTGGACCCAGAGCGGTTTGTGTAGTCGCGGACTGTTTTACTGATGCACAATATACCTGGACCCAGAGCGGTTTGTGTAGTCACGGATTGTTTTACTGATACACAATATACCTGGACCCAGAGCGGTTTGTGTAGTCGCGGACTGTTTTACTGATACACAATATACCTGGACCCAGAGCGGTTTGTGTAGTCGCGGACTGTTTTACTGATACACAATATACCTGGACCCAGAGCGGTTTGTGTAGTCGTGGACAAATTATTATAAAGAGCTTTTGAAAGCTACACTTCATTTGTAAATCTAGACTGGAAGTGTTGGCAGGGTATTTAGCTGTAGGACATTTCACTGACACCTGATGCTACATTCAACTGACATCCACACACGCATTTTGTAGCACGGGTCAGGAGATATTGATCAGGAGCAGGGAATTGGCAGACTTTTCTATCCTAGACCAAGAGCAGTGGTGTCATTTGTAGTTCCCTAATTGCTACCACAGCTTAGGAACATAGGAACAGGAGGAGGCCATTCAGCCCCTCAAGCCTGTTCTGCAATTCAATTAGACCATGGCTGATCTGTATCTTAACTATATTTACTAACCTTGGTTCTGCAATTCTTAATACCCTTGCCTAACAAAAGACTGTCAATCTCTGTTTTGAAATTTTCAATTGACCCCGCAGCCTCAACAGGTTTTTGGGGGGGAGAGTTCCCGATTTCCACTGCCCTTTGTGTGAAGAAGTGCTTCCTGACATCACCCTCGAACGGCTTGGCTCTAATTTTAGGGTTATGACCCCTTGTTCTGGACTCCCCCCACCAAAGGAAATTGTTTCTCTCTATCCACCCGATCAAATTGTTTAATCATTTTAAACACCTCGATTAGATCATAGAAACATAGAAGATAGGAGCAGGAGTCGGCCATTCGGCCCCTCAAGCCTGCTCTGCCATTCAATGAGATCATGGTTGATCATCCAAACTCAGTACTCGGTCCCTGCTTTCTCCCCATGTCCCTTGATCCCTTTAGCCTTAAGAAATATATCCAACTCCTTCTTGAATATATTTAATGAATTGGCCTCCACCGCCTTCTGTGGCAGAGAATTCCACAGCTTCAGCACTCTCTGGGTGAAGAAATTCCTCCTCATCTCTGTCCTAAATGGCTTACCCCTTATCCTTAGACTGTGACCCCTGGTTCTGGACTCCCCGACCATCGGGAACATCCTTCCTGCATCTAGTCTGTCTAGTCCTGTTAGAATTTTATAAGTTTCAATGAGATCCCCTCTCATTCTTCTAAACTCCAGCGAGTACAAGCCCAATCGACCCAAACTCTCCTCATACGCCATTTCTGCCATCCCAGGTATCAGTCTCGTGAATCTTCGCTGCACTCCCTCCATGGCAAGAACATCCTTCCTCAGATAAGGCGACCAAAACTGCACACAATACTCAAGGTGTGGTCTCACCAAGGCCCTGTAAAACTGCAGCAAGACATCCTTGTTCCTGTACTCAAACACTCTCGCTATGAAGGCCAACATACCATTTGCCTTCTTAGCCGCCTGCTGCACCTGCATGCTTACCTTCAGCGACTGGTGCACAAGGACGCCCAGGTCTCGTTGCCCTTCCCCTTCTCCCAATCTATTGCCATTCAGATAATAATCTGCCTTCTTGTTTTTGACACCAAAGTGGATAACCTCACATTTATCCACGTTATATTGCATCTGCCATGCTTCTGCCCAATCACCCAACCTGTCCAAATCATACTGGAGTTTCTCAGCATCCTCCTCACAGCACACACGCCCACCCAGCTTTGTGTCATCTGCAAACTTGGAGATATTACATCTAGTTCCCTCGTCTAGATCATTAATATATATTGTGAATAGCTGGGGTCCAAGGACCGATCCCTGCGGTACCCCACTAGTCACTGCCTGCCACTTGGAAAAAGAGCCGTTTATTCCAACTCTTTGCTTTCTGTCTGCCAACCAGTTCTCTATCCAAGTCAATACCTTGCCCCCAATCCCATGTGCCTTAACTTTACACGCTAATCTCTTATGCGGGACCTTATTGAAAGCCTTTTGAAAGTCCAAGTACACCACATCCACTGCTTCTCCCTTATCTATTTTAGCAGTTACATCCTCAAAAGATTCCAGTAGATTAGTCAAGCACGATTTACCTTTTGTAAATCCATGTTGGCGTTGTCCGATCCTGTCACTGTTTTCCAAGTGCTCTGCTATTACATCTTTTATAATGGACTCTAGAATTTTCCCCACTACTGATGTCAGGCATACTAGTCTGTAATTCCCCGTTTTCTCTCTACCACCTTTTTTGAACAGTGGGGTAACATTAGCTACCTGCCAATCCATGGGAACTGTTCCAGAGTCCATCGAATTTTGGATGATGACCAGCAATGCATCTACTATTTCTAGGGCCACTTCCTTAAGTACCCTAGGATGTAGATTATCAGGCCCTGGGGATTTATTGGCCTTCAATCCCGTCAATTTCCCTAACACCATTTCCCTACAAATACTGATTTCTATCAGTTCCTCCCTTTCATTCGACCCTATGTTCCCCGACATCTCTTGGAGGTTATTTGTGTCCTCCTTTGTGAAGACAGAACCAAAGTATGTATTTAATTGGTCTGCCATTTCTTTGTTCCCCATTATAAATTCCCCTGATTCTGACTGCAAGGGACCTATGCTTGACTTCACCAATCTTTTTCTCTTCACATATCTATAAAAGCTTTTACAGTCAGTTTTTATGTTCCTTGAAAGCTTACTCTCATACTCTATTTTCCCCCTCTTAATTAATCCCTTTGTCCTCTATTGAATCCTAAACTGCTCCCAATCCTCAGGTTTACTGCTTTTTCTGGCCAATTTATATGTCCTCTCCTTGGATCTTATGCTATCCCTAATTTCCCTTGTTAGCCACGGTTGAGTCACCTTTTTTGTTTTATTTTTATGCCAAACTGGGATGAACAAATTCTGTAGTTCATCCATGCAGTCTTTGAATGTTTGCCATTGTCTATCCACCATCAACCCTTTGAGTGACATTCCCCAATTAATCCTACCCAACTCGCGCCTCATACCATCGTAGTTTCCTTTATTTAAATTCAGGACCCTAGCCTCTGAGTCAACTACTTCACTCTCCATCTTAATGAAGAATTCTATTATATTATGATCGCTCTGACCCAAGGGGCCTCGCACAACAAGATTGCTAATTAATCCTTTCTCATTACAAAATACCCAGTCTAAGATGGCCTGATCTCTGGTTGGTTCCTCGACATATTGGTCCAGGAAACCATCCCGTATACACTCCAGGAATTCCTCCTCCACAGTATTGTTACTAATTTAGTTAGCCCAATCTATATGTAGATTAAATTCACCCATGATAACTGCTGTGCCCTTATTGCACGCTTCTCTAATTTCCCTTTTAATGCCATCCCCGACCTCCGCATTACTGTTGGAGGTCTATATACCACTCCCACTTAACGTTTTCTGCCCCATGGTATTTCTCAGTTCTACCCATACAGATTCCACATCTTCAGAGCTAATATCCTTCCTTACAATTGTGTTAATCCCCTCTTTAACCAGCAATGCTACCCCACTTCCTTTTCCTTTTTGTCTATCTTTCCTGGATATTCAATAACCCTGGATGTTGAGTTCCCAGCCTTGGCCACCCTGGAGCCATGTTTCCGTAATCCCAATCATATCATATTCGTTTACCTCTATTTGCGCAGCTAATTCATCCACCTTATTACAAATGCTCCTCGCATTAAGACACAAAGCCTTCAGGCTTGTTTTTTTAATGCTCCTAGATCACCCCTTAAACTTCTACACTCAAGGGAACACAAGCCCAGTCTGTGCAACCTGTCCTTATAATATAACCCTTTTAGCCCCGGGTATCATTCTGGTGAATCTGCGCGGCTCCCCCTCCGAGGCCGAGATATCCTTCCTGAGGGGCGGGGCCCAGGACTGAACCCGGTCACTCCAGGTGGGGTCTAATGAGAGCTTTATGTAACTTAACTTCCACCCCTTTGTATTGCAGTCCCATTGAGATAAAGGCCAACATTTCATTAGCCTTTTAAATTATTTTTGGCACCTCTGCACTAGGTTTTAGTGATTTCTGTACATGGACCCCTAAATCTCTCTGTTCCTTCACAGTTCCCAGCTTCTACCCATTTAGAAAATACTCCAATCTTTCTTTCTTAGATCCAAAGCTTAAATCAGGTAACAACACAAAATAGGGACGTAGCCTGGACCTTCCTGATGTATGTGGGTTAATACCGCAGCAAGCAAACATTTACCTACTCTACTCCAAGATTGTACCCAGAAATATAAAGTACATCCTTAGTTCACTGATCATCTCCTTGCCTTTATTAATTTTTAAAACAGGTTAACAAGGTCAGCCTTTATATAAATGGAACACTACAAATGTCCCAGTGTGATATGGCAATTCTACTAATTTATTACACAAAAATCTCAAAATTTGACTCATTCTGGTGATTGGTGTAGGAATGGAAATGTCACATTAATGCAATAGGTAGGAGGCACCTTTCTGAGGCTGTGATTAAGGCACATTTTAGTGGTCAGTATAAAACGAGTTTTCTCTGAGCTAGGCTGTGTTATACCAACACTGGATACCTATAATGGAAACACATATTTCTTAGCACTGACAGTCCCGCATTTTGATGAGCAGAAAAATTCACCAAAAACTTAAATTTAAAAAGATGAACTGCTATCTCTGCTACAGGGGTAAACAAGAATTTAGAATATCCCACTGGAGTTTAACTACACAATCGAGAGATTTACATTACATAGCATTATATACAATGTACAGCACAGAAAAAGGCCATTTGACCCAACTGTCTGTGCCAGTGATTATGCTCCACACGAGCCTCCTCCTATCCTTAGCATAACCTTCAATTCCTTTCTCCCTCATGTGTTTATCTAGTTACCCCTTGTGGTGATTATTCTTGTTTTATAAGAAGCATTGTAATTGGTTGCCTGTTTTCCTGCCTTGAGATATATGCTGTAAACTTATTGGTTAGTTGATTTCATGTGACCTGTGGTGGCCATCTTAAATTCAGTTTTCTACAGTTTGGTTGAGACTGGGTGCTCAACATGTACTTGCTGGTTTTTTAAGGTTAATAAAGCCTAGCTTTTGAAAGGCAATCTACTCTTTATTTCAATTTATTAACCTTTTGCTACAATGGAACGATATCTTTGACCGGAACAATTTAATGCTGACCCTAATTCTGCAGGAGTGGATGATCAATGGAAACATTGGTATCGTACATTTAAAAACTTTTTGGGTGTGTTGGATCAGCAATCTCTAAATAAGTTGGATATACTAATCAACTACATTGCTCCGGATGTGTATAAGTATATTTTGGACTGTGAAACTTATGAATTGGCTATTGCTACGTTGGAATTTTTTTTTGTTAAACCCAAAAATGAGGTATTTGCACGTCTCCTTTTATCTGCCCATAGGCAGCAGGCGGGAGAATCCTTGGATGCTTATTTACAAGCACTCCGGCGCCTTGGTGCTAACTGTAATTATAAGGCTGTGTCTGCAGAAGAACATAGGGAAGAGTCGGTACGGGATGCATTTATTAATGGATTACTGTCTAGATCAATTCGTCAGCGGTTATTAGAAAATAAGATCTTGGATCTTAAGAGTGCTTTTGAGCAAGCCTCTACATTGGATTTGGCTCAGAGAAGTTTGGATTCTTATGCTCTTTTTGATCGGCCTGCGACCGTGGTTTTGGCAGTTCCGGATGAAAGGGAGTTACGTGGATTTAATAGGAGTGGTTTATCAGATTCCGAAACAGTTTCTACTTCGGCAGCTGTTGCCTCTAGGATTCAGAAGTGTTATTTTTGCGGCAACGCCTGGCACCCCCGTCTGAAATGCCCTGCCCGGGAGGCTGTGTGTAGTAAATGCGGCAAGGGAGGTCATTACGCATGTGTTTGCAAATCGGTTGCCTCCTCTGCAACCATTGAGCCTTTAGATAGGGCGCTTATTGCATCAGTTGCTGCCGCCTTTTCCCATGGCCTAAACAAAGCTATAGTTATGGCCCAAGTTAATGGGTTAGAAGTGAAGGCCCTTATAGATACGGGCAGTACTGAGAGCTTTATAAGTCTTCAGTTTGTGAGGGAGAAGCGTTTGAAAATTTCGCCTGTTTCCTATCAGGTGTGTATGGCTCAGACGACTCTCACCTCACAAGTAGCTGGTTGTTGCCTTGTGAAATTAATTCTCCTAGGTAATACGTATACTGATATACACCTATCCATTCTGCCTAATCTCTGTGCGGACATTTTGATTGGTCATGACGTGCTTCAATTACATGAGTCCCTCAGTCTTTCTTTCGGAGGAACCAAGCCACCTTTGTCTATTTGTGGATTAACTTCTTTATTCATTTCTCCATTATCACTTTTTTCCAATTTGATGCCGGACTGTAAGCCAATTGCTACCAAGTCAAGAAGGTATAGCAGTCAGGATAAAGAATTTATTAATTCTGAAGTTCAATGTCTTTTATCGGAAGGAATCATTGAACCTAGTTTTTCGCCCTGGCGGGCACAGGTAGTTGTCACCACTAATGAGAGACATAAGAAGTGAATGGTGATAGACTACTCTCAAACTATTAACAGGTATACTCAATTAGATGCGTACTTTATCAATAAAGTATCTCAATATAAGGTTTTTAGCACTATTGACCTAAAGAGTGCTTATCATCAGATTCCTATCGCTAAGAGGGACAAACCATATACGGCCTTTGAAGCTGGCGGAAAGCTGTACCAGTTTTGCCGAGTACCATTCGGTGTTACTAACGGTGTCGCCTGTTTTCAACGGGCAATGGATGCTTTTATAAGTGATAACTCTCTCTCTGACACCTTCTCATATTTAGATGACATCACGGTGTGTGGCAAATCAAGGGTGGAGCACGATTTTAATCTAGAAAGATTCCTTCAAGTTGCGGAAAAAGTTGGCTTAACTTTCAATAAAGAGAAGTGTATCTTTTCGACCACCGAGGTAAATTTACTGGGGTATATTATCTCGGGAAACAAGATTAAACCAGATCCAGAACGTCTGCGACCATTGATTGATTTACCTTGTCCTACTAATTCTAAGGCCTTGCAACGAGTTGTTGGACTGTTTTCTTATTATTCTAATTGGATTGCAAACTTCTCGCAGAAGATCCAGCCCCTTATTCGGGTTACGACATATCCTCTATCATGGGAGGCCAGGACGTGTTTTGATAATCTTAAAAAGGATATCCTTGGAGCAGTTGTGCATTCTATTGATGAGCAGCTTCCCTTTGTGATTGAGATGGACGCTTCCGATTTTGCAATTGGGGCTACCCTGAACCAAAATGGAAGACCTGTGGCCTTTTTCTCACGTACTCTGAGCAATAGTGAGCAGAGACATTCATCAATAGAGAAAGAGGCGTACGCAATAGTAGAAGCACAGCGTAAATGGAGACATTATTTATCTGGGTGACATTTTACGTTAGTAACAGATCAAAAATCTGTGTCCTTCATGTTTGATGTCAAACATTTCGGAAAGATTAAGAATGATAAAATAATGAGGTGGAGGATCGAGTTGGCATGCTACCATTTTGATATAGTCTATTGTCCGGGGAAGGATAATGTTGCCGCCGATGCGCTGTCGAGGGCTTATTGTTCCGTGCTTCACGGAGATACGCTTATTAATCTTCATAATGCTTTGTGCCATCCTGGTGTTACGAGGATGATACACTTCGTACGCAGTAAGAATTTGCCCTTTTCAGTTGAAGACGTCAAGCGGATGACTTCGTCATGCTCTGTCTGCACCCGGTGTAAACCGAATTTCTTTAAGCCTCAACGAGCTCATCTTATAAAGACTACTTCTCCCTTTGAACGCCTGAGCGTTGATTTTAAGGGGCCTCTTCCTTCAACGACTCAGAATCGATATATATTTACTGTTGTGGATGAGTTTTCAAGGTTCCCTTTTGCATTTCCTTGTGCAGATGTATCAGCTGCTACAGTTATTAAATGTCTGACTCAACTTTTTGTCATCTTTGGGATGCCTGCGTATATCCATTCGGATCAGGGAAGTTCTTTTATGTCTTCCCAGTTGAAGGAATACCTCCAGAGTCGGGGAATTTCTACTAGCAGAACTACCCCGTATAATCCCCAGGGTAATGGACAGTGCGAATGATACAATGGGGTGATCTGGAAGGCAGTTATGTTGGCTTTGACATCCCGGAACCTTAAGAATACACAGTGGGAAATGGTACTGCCTGATGCCCTGCATTCCATTAGATCATTGCTTTCAACGGCTACTAATGTGACCCCCCATGAAAGGCTCTTCAACTATCCGCGGAGATCCACTATGGGATATTCGGTACCTTCATGGCTTACTATGCAGGGACCTGTGCTGCTCCGACGCCATGTTAGACTGTCAAAGTATGATCCTTTAGTGGAGGAGGTGGAGCTATTGGAGGCAAATTCCCAATATGCTCACATTCGATTCCAAGATGGGAAAGAAAGTACGGTTTCAGTTAAAGACTTAGCTTCTTGTGGTGGCCAGCCCTCTCCTGAGGACATTAACAATAGCCATAATTCAGATAATGTTGATGTCGTCACAGATACTACGAACATTTCCAATCCTATTGCAGACACTTACAATTCTCTTAGTCTGCCCCTGATGGATGTTCATGACCCCCCCAGTCTACCTTCTAATGGGACTTCCAATCCGGAAACCGTTGATAATCGGGATATTGATAGCCTCCCTGCAGAAGATATTTCTGTGTCTCCTGGTGTGGGAGGGCAAGGAACTCCACCAAGGCTAAGAAGGTCGACATGAACAAGATATCCGGTGGACCGATTAAAAATTGACTTTTAAAATAATTAATAATTTAATAGTAAAATTTTAAAATTGTTGAAGGCATTATACATGTATTGCTCTAGTCATAAATAACTAATTGTAAACTGTAAAGGCTACCTAGGTTGAAGTATATTTTAAAAGGAGGGGTGAATGTGGTGATTATTCTTGTTTTATAAGAAGCATTGTAATTGGTTGCCTGTTTTCCTGCCTTGAGATATATGCTGTAAACTTATTGGTTAGTTGATTTCATGTGATCTGTGGTGGCCATCTTAAATTCAGTTTTCTACAGTTTGGTTGAGACTGGGTGCTCAACATGTACTTGCTGGTTTTTTAAGGTTAATAAAGCCTAGCTTTTGAAAGGCAATCTACTCTTTATTTCACCCCTTAAATGCATCTCTGCTATTCGCCTCAACCACTCCCTGTGGTAGCAAGTTCCACATTCTCACCACTCTCTGGGTAAAGAAGTTTCTCCTGTATTTCTTATTGGATTTATTTGTATCTACCTTATATTTATGGCACCTAATTCTGGTCCACCCCGCCTCACAAGTGGAAACATCTTCTCTATTTCTACCCTATCAAACCCCTTCATAATTTTAAGGACATCTATCTTCTCTTTTCTAGAGAAAAGAGCCCCAGCCTATTCGATCTTTCCTGATAGTTCTTGTGTAATACTTGCAAACTTCAATATATAGTTTCATGTAAGTTATAGGAAGCCAGAAGATACAAGCAGACACGTTTGCACACTCAGAAAGACATTCACATTCACCTGGCAAACAAACTCACTCACTCATTCTTCTGTTCATTAATTCATTCAGTCACTCATTCACTCAATTACATACACAAACACGATAGTCCAGCTCATTGCCCCTCACTCAGACACTCTCGTACACTCATTCACTCTTGTACACTCATTCACTCTCGTACACTCATTCACTCTTGTACACTCATTCACTCTTGAACACTCATTCACTCTCATACACTCATTCACTCTCGTACACTCATTCACTCTTGTACATTCATTCACTCTCGTACACTCATTCACTCTCGTACACTCATTCACTCTCGCAAACTCATTCACTCTCGTACACTCATTCACTCTCGTACACTCATTCACTCTTGTACACTCATTCACTCTCGTACACTCATTCACTCTTGAACACTCATTCACTCTCATACACTCATTCACTCTTGTACACTCATTCATTCTTGTACACTCATTCACTCTTGAACACTCATTCACTCTCGAACACTCATTCACTCTTGAACACTCATTCACTCTCGTACACTCATTCACTCTTGTACACTCATTCACGCTTGAACACTCATTCACTCTCGTACACTCATTCACTCTCGTACACTCATTCACTTTTGTACACTCATTCACTCTCGTACACTCATTCACTCTTGTACACTCATTCACTCTCGTACACTCATTCACTCTCGTACACTCATTCACTCTTGAACACTCATTCACTCTCGTACACTCATTCACTCTCGTACACTCATTCACTCTCGTACACTCATTCACTCTCGTACACTCATTCACTCTCGTACACTCATTCACTCTGGAACACTCATTCACTCTCGTACACTCATTCACTCTCGTACACTCATTCACTCTTGAACACTCATTCACTCTCGAACACTCATTCACTCTCGTACACTCATTCACTCTCGTACAATCATTCACTCTCGTACACTCATTCACTCTCGTACACTCATTCACTCTGGAACACTCATTCACTCTCGTACACTCATTCACTCTCGTACACTCATTCACTCTCGAACACTCATTCACTCTCGTACACTCATTCACTCTTGAACACTCATTCACTCTCGTACACTCATTCACTCTCGTACACTCATTCACTCTCGTACACTCATTCACTCTTGAACACTCATTCACTCTCGTACACTCATTCACTCTTGAACACTCATTCACTCTCGTACACTCATTCACTCTCATGCACTCATTCACTCTTGAACACTCATTCAATCTCGTACACTCATTCACTCTTGTACACTCATTCACTCTCGTACACTCATTCACTCTTGTACACTCATTCACTCTCGTACACTCATTCACTCTCGTACACTCATTCACTCTCAAACACTCATTCACTCTCGTACACTCATTCACTCTCGTACACGCATTCACTCTCGTACACTCATTCACTCTCGTGCACTCATTCATTCTCGTACACTCATTCACTCTTGAACACTCATTCACTCTTGAACACTCATTCACTCTCGTACACTCATTCACTCTCGTACACTCATTCACTCTTGAACACTCATTCACTCTCGTACACTCATTCACTCTTGAACACTCATTCACTCTCGTACACTCATTCACTCTCGTACACTCACTCACTCTTGTACACTCATTCACTCTCGTACACTCATTCACTCTTGTACACTCATTCACTCTTGTACACTCATTCACTCTCGTACACTCATTCACTCTTGAACAATCATTCACTCTCGTACACTCATTCACTCTCGTACACTCATTCACTGTTGAACACTCATTCACTCTTGTACACTCATTCACTCTTGAACACTCATTCACTCTCGTACACTCATTCACTCTTGTACACTCATTCACTCTTGAACACTCATTCACTCTCGTACACTCATTCACTCTTGTACACTCATTCACTCTCGCACACCCATTCACTCTCGTACACTCATTCACTCTTGTACACTCATTCACTCTCGTACACTCATTCACTCTCGTACACTCATTCACTCTTGAACACTCATTCACTCTCGAACACTCATTCACTCTCGTACACTCATTCACTCTTGAACACTCATTCACTCTTGTACACTCATTCACGCTTGAACACTCATTCACTCTCGTACACTCATTCACTCTCGTACACTCATTCACTTTTGTACACTCATTCACTCTCGTACACTCATTCACTCTCGAACACTCATTCACTCTCGTACACTCATTCACTCTCGTACACTCATTCACTCTTGAACACTCATTCACTCTCGTACACTCATTCACTCTTGTACATTCATTCACTCTTGGACACTCATTCACTCTCGTACACTCATTCACTCTGGAACACTCATTCACTCTCGAACACTCATTCACTCTCGAACACTCATTCACTCTCGTACACTCATTCACTCTCATACACTCATTCACTCTCGTACACGCATTCACTCTCGTACACTCATTCACTCTCGCACACTCATTCACTCTCGTACACTCATTCACTGTCGTACACTCATTCACTCTCGTACACTCATTCACTCTCGCACACTCATTCACTCTCGAACACTCATTCACTCTTGAACACTCATTCACTCTCGTACACTCATTCACTCTTGAACACTCATTCACTCTCGTACACTCATTCACTCTCGTACACTCATTCACTCTCGTACACTCATTCACTCTGGAACACTCATTCACTCTCGTACACTCATTCACTCTCGTACACTCATTCACTCTCGAACACTCATTCACTCTCGTACACTCATTCACTCTTGTAAACTCATTCGCTCTCGTACACTCATTCACTCTTGAACACTCAGTCACTCTCGTACACTCATTCACTCTTGAACACTCATTCACTCTCGTACACTCATTCACTCTCGTACACTCATTCACTCTTGAACACTCATTCACTCTCGTACACTCATTCACTCTCGTACACTCATTCACTCTCGAACACTCATTCACTCTCGTACACTCATTCACTCTTGAACACTCATTCACTCTCGTACACTCATTCACTCTCGTACACTCATTCACTCTCGTACACTCATTCACTCTCAAACACTCATTCACTCTCGTACACTCATTCACTCTTGAACACTCATTCACTCTCGTACACTCATTCACTCTTGAACACTCATTCACTCTTGAACACTCATTCACTCTCGTACACTCATTCACTCTTGTACACTCATTCACTCTCGTACACTCATTCACTCTTGTACACTCATTCACTCTTGAACACTCATTCACTCTCGTACACTCATTCACTCTCGTACACTCATTCACTCTGGAACACTCATTCACTCTCGTACACTCATTCACTCTCGTACACTCATTCACTCTCGTACACTCATTCACTCTTGTACACTCATTCACTCTTGAACACTCATTCACTCTTGTACACTCATTCACTCTCATACACTCATTCACTCTGGAACACTCATTCACTCTCGTACACTCATTCACTCTCGTACACTCATTCACTCTTGAACACTCATTCACTCTCGAACACTCATTCACTCTCGTACACTCATTCACTCTTGTACACTCATTCATTCTTGTAAACTCATTCGCTCTCGTACACTCATTCACTCTTGAACACTCATTCACTCTCGTACACTCATTCACTCTTGAACACTCATTCACTCTCGTACACTCATTCACTCTCATACACTCATTCACTCTTGAACACTCATTCACTCTCGTACACTCATTCACTCTCGTACACTCATTCACTCTCGTACACTCATTCACTCTTGAACACTCATTCACTCTCGTACACTCATTCACTCTTGAACACTCATTCACTCTCGTACACTCATTCACTCTCATACACTCATTCACTCTCGTACACTCATTCACTCTCGTACACGCATTCACTCTCGTACACTCATTCACTCTCGTACACTCATTCAATCTCGTACACTCATTCACTCTTGAACACTCATTCACTCTTGAACACTCATTCACTCTTGTACACTCATTCACTCTCGTACACTCATTCACTCTTGAACACTCATTCACTCTCGCACACTCATTCACTCTTGAACACTCATTCACTCTTGAACTCATTCACTCTCATACACTCATTCACTCTTGTACACTCATTCACTCTTGTACACTCATTCACTCTTGAACACTCATTCACTCTCGTACACTCATTCACTCTCGTACACTCATTCACTCTTGTACACTCATTCACTCTCGTACACTCATTCACTCTTGAACAATCATTCACTCTCATACACTCATTCACTCTTGAACACTCATTCACTCTCGAACACTCATTCACTCTTGTACACTCCTTCACTCTCATACACTCATTCACTCTTGAACACTCATTCACTCTTGAACACTCATTCACTCTCGTACACTCATTCACTCTCGTACACTCATTCACTCTCGTACAATCATTCACTCTTGAACACTCATTCACTCTTGTACACTCATTCACTCTTGTACACTCATTCACTCTCGTACACTCATTCACTCTCGAACACTCATTCACTCTTGTACACACATTCACTCTCATACACTCATTCACTCTCGTACAATCATTCACTCTTGAACACTCATTCACTCTCGTACACTCATTCACTCTCGTACACTCATTCACTCTCGTACACTCATTCACTCTTGTACACTCATTCACTCTTGAACACTCATTCACTCTTGTACACTCATTCACTCTTGAACACTCATTCACTCTCGTACACTCATTCACTCTCGTACACTCATTCACTCTTTTACACTCAGTCACTCTTGGACACTCATTCACTCTCGTACACTCATTCACTCTGGAACACTCATTCACTCTCGTACACTCATTCACTCTTGTACACTCATTCACTCTCGTACACTCATTCACTCTTGTACACTCATTCACTCTTGTACACTCATTCACTCTTGAACACACATTCACTCTCGAACACTCATTCACTCTCGTACACTCATTCAATCTCGTACACTCATTCACTCTTGTACACTCATTCACGCTTGAACACTCATTCCCTCTCGTACACTCATTCACTCTCGTACACTCATTCACTTTTGTACACTCATTCACTCTCGTACACTCATTCACTCTTGTACACTCATTCATTCTCGTACACTCATTCACTCTTGAACACTCATTCACTCTCGTACACTCATTCACTCTCGTACACTCATTCATTCTTGAACACTCATTCACTCTCGTACACTCATTCACTCTTGTACACTCATTCACTCTCGTACACTCATTCAC
Source organism: Somniosus microcephalus (assembly GCF_052327205.1). Taxonomy (NCBI): domain Eukaryota; kingdom Metazoa; phylum Chordata; class Chondrichthyes; order Squaliformes; family Somniosidae; genus Somniosus; species Somniosus microcephalus. Next base: position 58,490,257 of record NW_028225182.1, on the reverse strand, counting down.
TCTCGTACACTCATTCACTCTCGTACACTCATTCACTCTTGTACACGCATTCACTCTCGTACACTCATTCACTCTTGTACACTCATTCACTCTCGTACAATCATTCACTCTTGTACACTCATTCACTCTCGTACACTCATTCACTCTTGTACACTCATTCACTCTCGTACACTCATTCACTCTTGAACACTCATTCACTCTTGTACACTCATTCACTCTCGTACACTCATTCACTCTCGTACACTCATTCACTCTCATACACTCATTCACTCTTGAACACTCATTCACTCTCGTACACTCATTCACTCTTGTACACTCATTCACTCTCGTACACTCATTCACTCTCATACACTCATTCACTCTCGTACACTCATTCACTCTCGTACACGCATTCACTCTCGTACACGCATTCACTCTCGTACACTCATTCACTCTTGAACACTCATTCACTCTTGAACACTCATTCACTCTCGTACACTCATTCACTCTCGTACACTCATTCACTCTTGAACACTCATTCACTCTCGTACACTCATTCACTCTTGAACACTCATTCACTCTTGAACACTCATTCACTCTCGTACACTCATTCACTCTCGAACACTCATTCACTCTCGTACACTCATTCACTCTCGTACACTCATTCACTCTCGTACACGCATTCACTCTCGTACACTCATTCCCTCTCGTACACTCATTCCCTCTCGTACACTCATTCTCTCTTGAAGACTCATTCACTCTTGAACACTCATTCACTCTCGTACACTCATTCACTCTTGAATACTCATTCACTCTCGTACACTCATTCACTCTTGAACACTCATTCACTCTTGAACACTCATTCACTCTCGTACACTCATTCACTCTCGTACACTCATTCACTCTTGTACACTCATTCACTCTCGTACACTCATTCACTCTCGAACACTCATTCACTCTTGTACACTCATTCACTCTCGTACACTCATTCACTCTTTTACACTCATTCACTCTTGTACACTCATTCACACTCGTACACTCATTCACTCTTGAACAATCATTCACTCTCGTACACTCATTCACTCTCGTACACTCATTCACTCTTGTACACTCATTCACTCTTGTACACACATTCACTCTCGTACACTCATTCACTCTCAAACACTCATTCACTCTTGTACACTCATTCACTCTCATACACTCATTCACTCTTGAACACTCATTCACTCTTGAACACACATTCACTCTCGTACACTCATTCACTCTCGTACACTCATTCACTCTCGTACACTCATTCACTCTCGTACACTCATTCACCCTTGAACACTCATTCACTCTTGTACACTCATTCACTCTCGTACTCTCATTCACTCTCGAACACTCATTCACTCTTGTACACTCATTTACTCTCGTCCACTCATTCACTCTCGTACACTCATTCACTCTTGAACACTCATTCACTCTCGTACACTCATTCACTCTCGTACACTCATTCACTGTTGAACACTCATTCACTCTTGAACACTCATTCACTCTCGTACACTCATTCACTCTTGTACACTCATTCACTCTTGAACACTCATTCACTCTCGTACACTCATTCACTCTTGTACACTCATTCACTCTTGTACACTCATTCACTCTCGTACACTCATTCACTCTTGAACACTCATTCACTCTTGAACACTCATTCACTCTCGTACACTCATTCACTCTCGTACACTCATTCACTCTTGCACACTCATTCACTCTTGAACACTCATTCACTCTCGTACACTCATTCACTCTTGTACACTCATTCACTCTCGTACACTCATTCACTCTTGAACACTCATTCACTCTTGTACACTCATTCACTCTTGTACACTCATTCACTGTTGAACACTCATTCACTCTCGTACACTCATTCACTCTTGAACACTCATTCACTCTCGTACACTCATTCACTCTCGTACACTCATTCACTCTCGTACACTCATTCACTCTTGTACACTCATTCACTCTCGTACAATCATTCACTCTTGAACACTCATTCACTCTTGAACACTCATTCACTCTCGTACACTCATTCACTCTCGTACACTCATTCACTGTTGAACACTCATTCACTCTCATACACTCATTCACTCTTGAACACTCATTCACTCTTGTACACTCATTCACTCTCGTACACTCATTCACTGTTGAACACGCATTCACTCTCGTACACTCATTCACTCTTGTACACTCATTCACTCTCATACACTCATTCACTCTTGAACACTCATTCACTCTTGTACACTCATTCTCTCTTGAACACTCATTCACTCTCGTACACTCATTCACTGTTGAACACTCATTCACTCTCGTACACTCATTCACTCTCGTACACTCATTCACTCTTGTACACTCATTCACTCTCGTACACTCATTCAATCTCGTACACTCATTCACTCTCGTACACTCATTCACTCTTGAACACTCATTCACTCTCATACACTCATTCACTCTTGAACACTCATTCACTCTTGTACACTCATTCTCTCTTGTACACTCATTCACTCTCGTACACTCATTCACTGTTGAACACTCATTCACTCTCGTACACTCATTCACTCTCGTACACTCATTCACTCTTGTACACTCATTCACTCTCGTACACTCATTCACTCTCGTACACTCATTCACTCTCGTACACTCATTCACTCTTGAACACTCATTCACTCTCGTACACTCATTCACTCTTGAACTCTCATTCACTCTTGAACACTCATTCATTCTTGAACACTCATTCACTCTCGTACACTCATTCACTCTCGTACACTCATTCACTCTCGTACACTCATTCACTCTTGAACACTCATTCACTCTCGTACACTCATTCACTCTTGAACACTCATTCACTCTTGAACACTCATTCACTCTTGAACACTCATTCACTCTCATACACTCATTCACTCTCGAACACTCATTCACTCTTGAACACTCATTCACTCTTGAACACTCATTCACTCTCGTACACTCATTCACTTTCGTACTCATTCACTGTTGAACACTCATTCACTCTCGTACACTCATTCACTCTCGTACACTCATTCACTCTTGTACACTCATTCACTCTCGTACACTCATTCACTCTCGTACACTCATTCACTATTGAACACTCATTCACTCTCGTACACTCATTCACTCTTGAACACTCATTCACTCTTGAACACTCATTCACTCTTGAACACTCATTCACTCTTGAACACTCATTCACTCTTGAACACTCATTCACTCTTGAACACTCATTCACTCTCGGACACTCATTCACTCTTGAACACTCATTCACTCTCAAACACTCATTCACTCTCGTACACTCATTCACTCTTGTACACTCATTCACTGTTGAACACTCATTCACTCTTGTACACTCATTCAGTCTCGTACACTCATTCACTCTCGTACACTCATTCACTCTTGAACACTCACTCACTCTTGTACACTCATTCACTCTCGTACACTCACTCACTCTCATACACTCATTCACTCTTGAACACTCATTCACTCTCGTACACTCATTCACTCTTGAACACTCATCCACTCTCGTACACTCATTCACTCTCGTACACTCATTCACTCTCGTACACTCATTCACTCTTGAACACTCATTCACTCTTGTACACTCATTCACTCTCGTACACTCATTCACTCTCGTACACTCATTCACTCTTGTACACTCATTCACTCTTGAACACTCATTCATTCTCGAGCACTCATTCACTCTCGTACACTCATTCACTCTCGTACACTCATTCACTCTCGTACACTAATTCACTCTCGTACACTCATTCACTTTTGAACACTCATTCACTCTTGAACACTCATTCACTCTCGTACACTCATTAACTCTCGTACACTCATTCACTCTTGAACACTCATTCACTCTCGTACACTCATTCACTCTTGAACACTCATTCACTCTTGAACACTCATTCACTCTCGTACACTCATTCACTCTCGAACACTCATTCACTCTCGTACACTCATTCACTCTCGTACACTCATTCACTCTCGTACACGCATTCACTCTCGTACACTCATTCACTCTCGTACACTCATTCCCTCTCGTACACTAATTCACTCTTGAACACTCATTCACTCTTGAACACTCATTCACTCTCGTACACTCATTCACTCTCGTACACTCATTCACTCTTGAACACTCATTCACTCTCGTACACTCATTCACTCTTGAACACTCATTCACTCTCGAACACTCATTCACTCTCGTACACTCATTCACTCTCGTACACTCATTCACTCTCGAACACTCATTCACTCTCGTACACTCATTCACTCTCGTACACTCATTCACTCTCATACACTCATTCACTCTCGTACACTCATTCACTCTCGAACAATCATTCACTCTCGTACACTCATTCACTCTTGTACACTCATTCACTCTCGCACAATCATTCACTCTTGCACACTCATTCACTCTCATACACTCATTCACTCTCAAACACTCATTCACTCTTGTACACTCATTCACTCTCATACACTCATTCACTCTTGAACACTCATTCACTCTTGAACACTCATTCACTCTCGTACACTCATTCACTCTCGTACACTCATTCACTCTCATACAATCATTCACTCTTGTACACTCATTCACTCTCATACACTCATTCACTCTTGAACACTCATTCACTCTTGAACACTCATTCACTCTCGTACACTCATTCACTCTCGTACACTCATTCACTCTCGTACAATCATTCACTCTTGTACACTCATTCACTCTTGAACACTCATTCACTCTCGTACACTCATTCACTCTTGAACACTCATCCACTCTCGTACACTCATTCACTCTCGTACACTCATTCACTCTCGTACACTCATTCACTCTCGTACACTCATTCACTCTCGTACACTCATCCACTCTCGTACACTCATTCACTCTCGTACACTCATCCACTGTTGAACACTCATTCACTCTCGTACACTCATTCACTCTCGTACACTCATTCACTCTTGTACACTCATTCACTCTCGTACACTCATTCACTCTCATACACTCATTCACTATTGAACACTCATTCACTCTCGTACACTCATTCACTCTTGAACACTCATTCACTCTCATACACTCATTCACTCTTGAACACTCATTCACTCTTGAACACTCATTCACTCTCGTACACTCATTCACTCTTGAACACTCATTCACTCTCAAACACTCATTCACTCTCGTACACTCATTCACTCTTGTACACTCATTCACTGATGAACACTCATTCACTCTTGCACACTCATTCACTCTCGTACACTCATTCACTCTCGTACACTCATTCACTCTCGTACTCTCATTCACTCTTGAACACTCACTCACTCTTGTACACTCATTCACTCTCGTACACTCACTCACTCTCATACACTCATTCACTCTTGAACACTCATTCACTCTCGTACACTCATTCACTCTTGAACACTCATCCACTCTCGTACACTCATTCACTCTCGTACACTCATTCACTCTCATACACTCATTCACTCTTGAACACTCATTCACTCTTGTACACTCATTCACTCTCGTACACTCATTCACTCTTGTACACTCATTCACTCTTGAACACTCATTCATTCTCGAGCACTCATTCACTCTCGTACACTCATTCACTCTCGTACAATCATTCACTCTTGAACACTCATTCATTCTTGTACACTCATTCACTCTTGAACACTCATTCACTCTTGAACACTCATTCACTCTCGTACACTCATTCACTCTTGTACACTCATTCACTCTCGTACACTCATTCACTCTTGAACACTCATTCACTCTCGTACACTCATTCACTCTCGTACACTCATTCACTCTCATACACTCATTCACTCTTGAACACTCATTCACTCTCGTACACTCATTCACTCTTGTACACTCATTCACTCTCGTACACTCATTCACTCTTGTACACTCATTCACTCTTGTACACTCATTCACTATCGTACACTCATTCACTCTTGGACACTCATTCACTCTCGTACACTCATTCACTCTTGTACACTCATTCACTCTCGTACACTCATTCACTCGCGAACACTCATTCACTCTCGTACACTCATTCACTCTCGTACTCATTCACTCTCGTACACTCATTCACTTTTGAACACTCATTCACTCTTGAACAATCATTCACTCTCGTACACTCATTCACTCTTGTACACTCATTCACTCTTGAGCACTCATTCACTCTCGTACACTCATTCACTCTCGTACACTCATTCACTCTCGTACACTCATTCACTCTTGAACACTCATTCACTCTCGTACACTCATTCACGCTTGTACACTCATTCACTGTTGAACACTCATTCACTCTCGTACACTCATTCACTCTTGAACACTCATTCACACTTGTACACTCATTCACTCTCGTACACTCATTCACTCCCGAACACTCATTCACTCTCGAACACTCATTCACTCTTGTGCACTCATTCACTCTCGTACACTCATTCACTCTCGTACACTCATTGACTCTTGTACACTCATTCACTCTTGAACACTCATTCACTCTTGTACACTCATTCACTCTGGAACACTCATTCACTCTCGGACACTCACTCACTCTCGTACACTCATTCACTCTTGAACACTCATTCACTCTCGTACACTCATTCACTCTCGAACACTAATTCACTCTCGTACACTCATTCACTCTCGTACACTCATTCACTCTCGTACACTCATTCACTCTTGAACACTCATTCACTCTTGTACACTCATTCACTCTTGAACACTCATTCACTCTTGTACACTCATTCACTCTTGAACACTCATTCACTCTTGAACACTCATTCACTCTCGTACACTCATTCACTCTTGAACACTCATTCACTCTTGTACACTCATTCACTCTCGTACACTCATTCACTCTCGTACACTCATTCACTCTTGAACACTCATTCACTCTTGTACACTCATTCACTCTCGTACACTCATTCACTCTCGTACACTCATTCACTCTCGAACACTCATTCACTCTCGTACACTCATTCAATCTCGTACACTCATTCACTCTCGTACACTCATTCACTCTCGTACACTCATTCACTCTCGTACACTCATTCACTCTTGAACACTCATTCACTCTTGCACACTCATTCACTATTGAACTCATTCACTCTCGTACACTCATTCACTCTTGTACACTCATTCACTCTCGTACACTCATTCACTCTTGTACACTCATTCACTCTTGTACACTCATTCACTATCGTACACTCATTCACTCTCGTACACTCATTCACTCTTGTACACTCATTCACTCTCGTACACTCATTCACTCTTGAACACTCATTCAATCTCGTACACTCATTCACTCTCGTACACTCATTCACTCTCGTACACTCATTCACTCTCGTACACTCATTCACTCTTGAACACTCATTCACTCTTGAACACTCATTCACTCTCGTACACTCATTCACTCTCGTACACTCATTCACTGTTGAACACTCATTCACTCTCGTACACTCATTCACTCTTGAACACTCATTCACTATTGTACACTCATTCACTATTGTACACTCATTCAGTCTCGTACACTCATTCACTCTCGTACACTCATTCACTGTTGAACACTCATTCACTCTCATACACTCATTCACTCTCGAACACTCATTCACTCTCGTACATTCATTCACTCTTGAACACTCATTCACTCTTGAACACTCATTCACTCTCGTACACTCATTCACTCTTGTAAACTCATTCACTCTCATACACTCATTCACTCTTGGAAACTCATTCACTCTTGTACACTCATTCACTCTCATACACTCATTCACTGTCGAACACTCATTCACTCTCGTACACTCATTCACTCTCGTACACTCATTCACTCTCGTACACTCATTCACTCTCGTACACTCATTCACTCTTGAACACTCATTCACTCTCGTACACTCAATCACTCTCGAACTCTCATTCACTCTTGAACACTCATTCACTCTTGCACACTCATTCACTCTCGTACACTCATTCACTCTCGTACACTCATTCCCTCTCGTACACTCATTCACTCTCGTACACTCATTCTCTCTCGTACACTCATTCACTCTCATACACTCATTCACTCTTGTGCACTCATTCACTCTTGAACACTCATTCACTCTCGTACACTCATTCACTCTCGAACACTCATTCACTCTTGAACACTCATTCACTCTTGTACACTCATTCACTCTCGTGCACTCATTCACTCTCGTACACTCATTCACTCTCGAACACTCATTCACTCTTATACACTCATTCACTCTCGTACACTCATTCACTCTTGAACACTCATTCACTATCGTACACTCATTCACTCTCGTACACTCATTCACTGTTGAACACTCACTCACTCTCGTACACTCATTCACTCTCGTACACTCATTCACTCTTGTACACTCATTCACTCTCGTACACTCATTCACTCTCGTACACTCATTCACTGTTGAGCACTCATTCACTCTCGTACACTCATTCACTCTTGAACACTCATTCACTCTCGTGCACTCATTCACTCTTGAACACTCATTCACTCTTGAACACTCATTCACTCTTGAACGCTCAATCACTCTTGAACACTCATTCACTCTCGTACACTCATTCACTCTTGAACACTCATTCACTCTCAAACACTCATTCACTCTCGTACACTCATTCACTCTTGTACACTCATTCACTGTTGAACACTCATTCACTCTCGTACACTCATTCACTCTCGTACACTCATTCACTCTTGAACACTCACTCACTCTCGTACACTCATTCACTCTTGAACACTCATTCACTCTTGAACACTCATTCACTCTTGAACACACATTCACACTTGTACACTCATTCACTCTTGTACACTCATTCACTCTTGAACACTCAATCACTCTTGAACACTCATTCACTCTCGTACACTCATTCACTCTTGAACACTCATTCACTCTCAAACACTCATTCACTCTCGTACACTCATTCACTCTTGTACACTCATTCACTGTTGAACACTCACTCACTCTTGTACACTCATTCACTCTCGTACACTCATTCACTCTCGTACACTCATTCACTCTCGTACACTCATTCACTCTTGAATACTCACTCACTCTCGTACACCCATTCACTCCTGTACACTCATTCACTCTCATACACTCATTCACTCTCATACACTCATTCACTCTCGTACACTCATTCACTCTCGTACACTCATTCACTCTCGTACACTCATTCACTCTTGTACACTCATTCACTCTCGTACACTCATTCACTCTTGTACACTCATTCACTCTCGTACACTCATTCACTCTTGAACACTCATTCACTCTCGTACACTCATTCACTCTCGTACACTCATTCACTCTTGTACACTCATTCACTCTTGTACAATCATTCACTCTTGAACACTCATTCACCCTCGTACACTCATTCACTCTCGTACACTCATTCACTCTCATGCACTCATTCACTCTTGAACACTCATTCACTCTCATACACTCATTCACTCTCGTACACTCATTCACTCTCGTACACTCATTCACTCTTGTACACTCATTCACTCTTGTACACTCATTCACTCTGGTACACTCATTCACTCTTGTACACTCATTCACTCTTGAACACTCATTCACTCTCGAACACTCATTCACTCTCGTACACTCATTCACTCTCGTACACTCATTCACTCTCGTACACTCATTCACTCTTGAACACTCATTCACTCTTGTACACTCATTCACTCTCGTACACTCATTCACTCTCGTACACTCATTCACTCTTGAACACTCATTCACTCTCGTACACTCATTCACTCTCGTACACTCATTCACTCTCATACACTCATTCACTCTCGTACACTCATTCACTCTCGTACACTCATTCACTCTTGTACACTCATTCACTCTCGTACACTCATTCACTCTTGAACACTCATTCCCTCTCGTACAATCATTCACTCTTGAACACTCATTCAATCTCGTACAGTCATTCACTCTCGTACACTCATTCACTCTCGTACATTCATTCACTCTCGTACACTCATTCACTCTCGTACACTCATTCACTCTTGAACACTCATTCACTCTTGAACACTCATTCCCTCTCGTACACTCATTCACTCTCGTACACTCATTCACTGTTGAACACTCATTCACTCTCGTACACTCATTCACTGTTGAACACTCATTCACTATTGTACACTCATTCACTATTGTACACTCATTCAGTCTCGTACACTCATTCACTCTCGTACACTCATTCACTGTTGAACACTCATTCACTCTCATACACTCATTCACTCTCATACACTCATTCACTCTTGAAAACTCATTCACTCTTGTACACTCATTCACTCTCATACACTCATTCACTCTCGTACGCTCATTCACTGTTGAACACTCATTCACTCTCATACACTCATTCACTCTCGAACACTCATTCACTCTCGTACACTCATTCACTCTTGAACACTCATTCACTCTTGAACACTCATTCACTCTCGTACACTCATTCACTCTCACACACTCATTCACTCTTGAACATTCATTCACTCTTGTACACTCATTCACTCTCGTACACTCATTCACTGTTGAACACTCATTCAATCTCGTACACTCATTCACTCTTGTACACTCATTCACTCTCATACATTCATTCACTCTTGAACACTCATTCACTCTTGTACACTCATTCACTCTTGTACACTCATTCACTCTCATACACTCATTCACTCTTGTACACTCATTCACTCTCGTACACTCATTCACTGTTGAACACTCATTCACTCTCGTACACTCATTCACTCTCGTACACTCATTCACTCTCGTACACTCATTCACTCTTGAACACTCATTCACTCTCGTACACTCATTCACTCTTGAACTCTCATTCGCTCTTGAACACTCATTCACTCTTGAACACTCATTCACTCTCGTACACTCATTCACTCTTGTACACTCATTCACTCTCGTACACTCATTCACTCTCGTACACTCATTCACTTTTGAACACTCATTCATTCTCGTACACTCATTCACTCTCGTATACTCATTCTCTCTCGTACACTCATTCACTCTCATACACTCATTCACTCTCATACACTCATTCACTCTTGTACACTCATTCACTCTTGAACACTCATTCACTCTTGAACACTCATTCACTCTTGAACACTCATTCACTCTCGTACACTCATTCACTCTTGAACACTCATTCACTATCGTACACTCATTCACTCTCGTACACTCATTCACTGTTGAACACTCATTCACTCTTGAACACTCATTCACTCTTGAACACTCATTCACTCTTGTACACTCATTCACTCTCGTACACTCATTCACTCTTGTACACTCATTCACTCTCGTACACTCATTCACTCTTGAACACTCATTCACTCTCGTACACTCATTCACTCTTGAACACTCATTCAATCTCGTACACTCATTCACTCTCGTACACTCATTCACTCTCGTACACTCATTCACTCTTGTACACTCATTCACTCTCGTACACTCATTCACTCTTGAACACTCATTCACTCTTGAATACTCATTCACTCTCGTACACTCATTCACTCTCGTACACTCATTCACTGTTGAACACTCATTCACTCTCGTACACTCATTCACTCTCGAACACTCATTCACTATTGTACACTCATTCACTATTGTACACTCATTCAGTCTCGTACACTCATTCACTCTCGAACACTCATTCACTCTCGTACACTCATTCCCTCTTGAACACTCATTCACTCTTGAACACTCATTCACTCTCGTACACTCATTCACTCTTGTACACTCATTCACTCTTGTACACTCATTCACTCTCGTACACTCATTCACTCTTGTACACTCATTCACTCTCATACACTCATTCACTCTTGAAAACTCATTCACTCTTGTACACTCATTCACTCTCATACACTCATTCACTCTTGAACATTCATTCACTCTTGTACACTCATTCACTCTCATACACTCATTCACTCTCGTACACTCATTCACTCTCGAACACTCATTCACTCTCGTACACTCATTCACTCTCGTACACTCATTCTCTCTCGTACACTCATTCACTCTCGTACACTCATTCACTCTCATACACTCATTCACTCTTGTACACTCATTCACTCTTGAACACTCATTCACTCTTGAACACTCATTCACTCTTGAACACTCATTCACTCTCGTACACTCATTCACTCTCGTACACTCATTCACTCTCGAACACTCATTCACTCTTGAACACTCATTCACTCTTGTACACTCATTCACTCTCGTACACTCATTCACTCTCGTACACTCATTCACTCTTGAACACTCATTCACTATCGTACACTCATTCACTCTCGTACACTCATTCACTCTTGTACACTCATTCACTCTCGTACACTCATTCACTCTTGTACACTCATTCACTCTTGTACACTCATTCACTCTCGTACACTCATTCACTCTTGAACACTCATTCGCTCTTGAACACTCATTCACTCTCGTGCACTCATTCACTCTCGTGCACTCATTCACTCTCGTACACTCATTCACTCTCGTACACTCATTCACTCTCGTACACTCATTCACTCTCGTACACTCATTCACTCTCGAACACTCATTCACTCTCGTACACTCATTCACGCTTGTACACTCATTCACTGTTGAACATTCATTCACTCTCGTACACTCATTCACTCTTGAACACTCATTCACACTTGTACACTCATTCACTCTCGTACACTCATTCACTCTCGAACACTCATTCACTCTCGAACACTCATTCACTCTTGTGCACTCATTCACTCTCGTACACTCATTCACTCTCGTACACTCATTCACTCTTGTACACTCATTCACTCTTGAACACTCATTCACTCTTGTACACTCATTCACTCTGGAACACTCATTCACTGTCGGACACTCACTCACTCTCGTACACTCATTCGCTCTTGAACACTCATTCACTCTCGTACACTCATTCACTCTCGAACACTAATTCACTCTCGTACACTCATTCACTCTCGTACACTCATTCACTCTCGTACACTCATTCACTCTTGAACACTCATTCACTCTTGTACACTCATTCACTCTTGAACACTCATTCACTCTTGTACACTCATTCACTCTTGAACACTCATTCACTCTTGAACACTCATTCACTCTCGTACACTCATTCACTCTTGAACACTCATTCACTCTTGTACACTCATTCACTCTCGTACACTCATTCACTCTCGTACACTCATTCACTCTTGAACACTCATTCACTCTTGTACACTCATTCACTCTCGTACACTCATTCACTCTTGTACACTCATTCACTCTCGTACACTCATTCACTCTTGAACACTCATTCACTCTCGTACACTCATTCACTCTCGTACACTCATTCACTCTCGTACACTCATTCACTCTTGAACACTCATTCACTCTTGTACACTCATTCACTCTTGTACAATCATTCACTCTTGAACACTCATTCACCCTCGTACACTCATTCACTCTCGTACACTCATTCACTCTCATGCACTCATTCACTCTTGAACACTCATTCACTCTCATACACTCATTCACTCTCGTACACTCATTCACTCTTGTACACTCATTCACTCTTGTACACTCATTCACTCTGGTACACTCATTCACTCTTGTACACTCATTCACTCTCGAACACTCATTCACTCTCGAACACTCATTCACTCTCGTACACTCATTCACTCTCGTACACTCATTCACTCTTGAACACTCATTCACTCTCGTACACTCATTCACTCTTGTACACTCATTCACTCTCGTACACTCATTCACTCTCGTACACTCATTCACTCTTGAACACTCATTCACTCTTGTACACTCATTCACTCTCATACACTCATTCACTCTCGTACACTCATTCACTCTTGAACACTCATTCACTCTCGTACACTCATTCACTCTTGAACACTCATTCAATCTCGTACACTCATTCACTCTCGTACACTCATTCACTCTCATACACTCATTCACTCTCGTACACTCATTCACTCTCGTACACTCATTCACTCTTGTACACTCATTCACTCTCGTACACTCATTCACTCTTGAACACTCATTCCCTCTCGTACACTCATTCACTCTTGAACACTCATTCAATCTCGTACAGTCATTCACTCTCGTACACTCATTCACTCTCGTACACTCATTCACTCTCGTACACTCATTCACTCTTGAACACTCATTCACTCTTGAACACTCATTCCCTCTCGTACACTCATTCACTCTCGTACACTCATTCACTGTTGAACACTCATTCACTCTCGTACACTCATTCACTGTTGAACACTCATTCACTATTGTACACTCATTCACTATTGTACACTCATTCAGTCTCGTACACTCATTCACTCTCGTACACTCATTCACTGTTGAACACTCATTCACTCTCATACACTCATTCACTCTCATACACTCATTCACTCTTGAAAACTCATTCACTCTTGTACACTCATTCACTCTCATACACTCATTCACTCTCGTACACTCATTCACTGTTGAACACTCATTCACTCTCATACACTCATTCACTCTCGAACACTCATTCACTCTCGTACACTCATTCACTCTTGAACACTCATTCACTCTTGAACACTCATTCACTCTCGTACACTCATTCACTCTTGTACACTCATTCACTCTCATACACTCATTCACTCTTGTACACTCATTCACTCTCGTACACTCATTCACTCTTGTACACTCATTCACTCTCATACACTCATTCACTCTTGAAAACTCATTCACTCTTGTACACTCATTCACTCTCACACACTCATTCACTCTTGAACATTCATTCACTCTTGTACACTCATTCACTCTCGTACACTCATTCACTGTTGAACACTCATTCAATCTCGTACACTCATTCACTCTTGTACACTCATTCACTCTCATACACTCATTCACTCTTGAACACTCATTCACTCTTGTACACTCATTCACTCTTGTACACTCATTCACTCTCATACACTCATTCACTCTTGTACACTCATTCACTCTCGTACACTCATTCACTGTTGAACACTCATTCACTCTCGTACACTCATTCACTCTCGTACACTCATTCACTCTCGTACACTCATTCACTCTTGAACACTCATTCACTCTCGTACACTCATTCACTCTTGAACTCTCATTCACTCTTGAACACTCATTCACTCTTGAACACTCATTCACTCTCGTACACTCATTCACTCTTGTACACTCATTCACTCTCGTACACTCATTCACTCTCGTACACTCATTCACTTTTGAACACTCATTCATTCTCGTACACTCATTCACTCTCGTATACTCATTCTCTCTCGTACACTTATTCACTCTCATACACTCATTCACTCTCATACACTCATTCACTCTTGTACACTCATTCACTCTTGAACACTCATTCACTCTTGAACACTCATTCACTCTTGAACACTCATTCACTCTCGTACACTCATTCACTCTCGAACACTCATTCACTCTCGAACACTCATTCACTCTCGTACACTCATTCACTCTTGTACACTCATTCACTCTCGTATACTCATTCACTCTCGTACACTCATTCACTCTCGAACACTCATTCACTCTTGTACACTCATTCAATCTCGTACACTCATTCACTCTTGAACACTCATTCACTATCGTACACTCATTCACTGTTGAACACTCATTCACTCTTGAACACTCATTCACTCTTGAACACTCATTCACTCTTGTACACTCATTCACTCTCGTACACTCATTCACTCTTGTACACTCATTCACTCTCGTACACTCATTCACTCTTGAACACTCATTCACTCTCGTACACTCATTCACTCTTGAACACTCATTCACTCTTGTACACTCATTCACTCTTGAACACTCATTCACTCTTGAATCCTCATTCACTCTCGTACACTCATTCACTCTCATACACTCATTCACTGTTGAACACTCATTCACTCTCGTACACTCATTCACTCTCGAACACTCATTCACTATTGTACACTCATTCACTATTGTACACTCATTCAGTCTCGTACACTCATTCACTCTCGAACACTCATTCACTCTCGTACACTCATTCCCTCTTGAACACTCATTCACTCTTGAACACTCATTCACTCTCGTACACTCATTCACTCTTGTACACTCATTCACTCTTGTACACTCATTCACTCTCGTACACTCATTCACTCTTGTACACTCATTCACTCTCATACACTCATTCACTCTTGAAAACTCATTCACTCTTGTACACTCATTCACTCTCATACACTCATTCACTCTTGAACATTCATTCACTCTTGTACACTCATTCACTCTCGTACACTCATTCACTGTTGAACACTCATTCACTCTTGTACACTCATTCACTCTTGTACACTCATTCACTCTCATGCACTCATTCACTCTTGAACACTCATTCACTCTTGTACACTCATTCTCTCTTGAACACTCATTCACTCTTGTACACTCATTCACTCTCGTACACTAATTCACTGTCGAACACTCATTCACTCTCGTACACTCATTCACTCTCGTACACTCATTCACTCTTGTGCACTCATTCACTCTCGTACACTCATTCACTCTTGAAATCTCATTCACTCTTGAACACTCATTCACTCTTGAACACTCATTCACTCTCGTACACTCATTCACTCTTGTACACTCATTCACTCTTGTACACTCATTCACTCTCATACACTCATTCACTCTCGTACACTCATTCACTCTCGAACACTCATTCACTCTCGTACACTCATTCACTCTCGTACACTCATTCTCTCTCGTACACTCATTCACTCTCGTACACTCATTCACTCTCATGCACTCATTCACTCTTGTACACTCATTCACTCTTGAACACTCATTCACTCTTGAACACTCATTCACTCTTGAACACTCATTCACTCTCGTACACTCATTCACTCTCGTACACTCATTCACTCTCGAACACTCATTCACTCTTGAACACTCATTCACTCTTGTACACTCATTCACTCTCGTACACTCATTCACTCTCGTACACTCATTCACTCTTGAACACTCATTCACTATCGTACACTCATTCACTCTCGTACACTCATTCACTCTTGTACACTCATTCACTCTCGTACACTCATTCACTCTTGTACACTCATTCACTCTTGTACACTCATTCACTCTCGTACACTCATTCACTCTTGAACACTCATTCGCTCTTGAACACTCATTCACTCTCGTGCACTCATTCACTCTCGTGCACTCATTCACTCTCGTACACTCATTCACTCTCATACACTCATTCACTCTCGTACACTCATTCACTCTCGTACACTCATTCACTCTCGTACACTCATTCACTCTTGAACACTCATTCACTCTCGTACACTCATTCACGCTTGTACACTCATTCACTGTTGAACACTCATTCACTCTCGTACACTCATTCACTCTTGAACACTCATTCACACTTGTACACTCATTCACTCTCGTACACTCATTCACTCTCGAACACTCATTCACTCTCGAACACTCATTCACTCTTGTGCACTCATTCACTCTCGTACACTCATTCACTCTCGTACACTCATTCACTCTTGTACACTCATTCACTCTTGAGCACACATTCACTCTTGTACACTCATTCACTCTGGAACACTCATTCACTCTCGGACACTCACTCACTCTCGTACACTCATTCACTCTTGAACACTCATTCACTCTCGTACACTCATTCACTCTCGAACACTAATTCACTCTCGTACACTCATTCACTCTCGTACATTCATTCACTCTCGTACACTCATTCACTCTTGAACACTCATTCACTCTTGTACACTCATTCACTCTTGAACACTCATTCACTCTTGTACACTCATTCACTCTTGAACACTCATTCACTCTTGAACACTCATTCACTCTCGTACACTCATTCACTCTTGAACACTCATTCACTCTTGTACACTCATTCACTCTCGTACACTCATTCACTCTCGTACACTCATTCACTCTTGAACACTCATTCACTCTTGTACACTCATTCACTCTCGTACACTCATTCACTCTTGTACACTCATTCACTCTCGTACACTCATTCACTCTTGAACACTCATTCACTCTCGTACACTCATTCACTCTCGTACACTCATTCACTCTCGTACACTCATTCACTCTTGAACACTCATTCACTCTTGTACACTCATTCACTCTTGTACAATCATTCACTCTTGAACACTCATTCACCCTCGTACACTCATTCACTCTCGTACACTCATTCACTCTCATGCACTTATTCCCTCTTGAACACTCATTCACTCTCGTACACTCATTCACTCTCGTACACTCATTCACTCTTGTACACTCATTCACTCTTGTACACTCATTCACTCTGGTACACTCATTCACTCTTGTACACTCATTCACTCTCGAACACTCATTCACTCTCGAACACTCATTCACTCTCGTACACTCATTCACTCTCGTACACTCATTCACTCTTGAACACTCATTCACTCTCGTACACTCATTCACTCTTGTACACTCATTCACTCTCGTACACTCATTCACTCTCGTACACTCATTCACTCTCATACACTCATTCACTCTTGTACACTCATTCACTCTCGTACACTCATTCACTGTTGAACACTCATTCACTCTCGTACACTCATTCACTCTCGTACACTCATTCACTCTCGTACACTCATTCACTCTTGAACACTCATTCACTCTCGTACACTCATTCACTCTTGAACTCTCATTCACTCTTGAACACTCATTCACTCTTGAACACTCATTCACTCTCGTACACTCATTCACTCTTGTACACTCATTCACTCTCGTACACTCATTCACTCTCGTACACTCATTCACTTTTGAACACTCATTCATTCTCGTACACTCATTCACTCTCGTATACTCATTCTCTCTCGTACACTTATTCACTCTCATACACTCATTCACTCTCATACACTCATTCACTCTTGTACACTCATTCACTCTTGAACACTCATTCACTCTTGAACACTCATTCACTCTTGAACACTCATTCACTCTCGTACACTCATTCACTCTCGAACACTCATTCACTCTCGTACACTCATTCACTCTTGTACACTCATTCACTCTCGTATACTCATTCACTCTCGTACACTCATTCACTCTCGAACACTCATTCACTCTTGTACACTCATTCAATCTCGTACACTCATTCACTCTTGAACACTCATTCACTATCGTACACTCATTCACTCTCGTACACTCATTCACTGTTGAACACTCATTCACTCTTGAACACTCATTCACTCTTGAACACTCATTCACTCTTGTACACTCATTCACTCTCGTACACTCATTCACTCTTGTACACTCATTCACTCTCGTACACTCATTCACTCTTGAACACTCATTCACTCTCGTACACTCATTCACTCTTGAACACTCATTCACTCTTGTACACTCATTCACTCTTGAACACTCATTCACTCTTGAATACTCATTCACTCTCGTACACTCATTCACTCTCATACACTCATTCACTGTTGAACACTCATTCACTCTCGTACACTCATTCACTCTCGAACACTCATTCACTATTGTACACTCATTCACTATTGTACACTCATTCAGTCTCGTACACTCATTCACTCTCGAACACTCATTCACTCTCGTACACTCATTCCCTCTTGAACACTCATTCACTCTTGAACACTCATTCACTCTCGTACACTCATTCACTCTTGTACACTCATTCACTCTTGTACACTCATTCACTCTCGTACACTCATTCACTCTTGTACACTCATTCACTCTCATACACTCATTCACTCTTGAAAACTCATTCACTCTTGTACACTCATTCACTCTCATACACTCATTCACTCTTGAACATTCATTCACTCTTGTACACTCATTCACTCTCGTACACTCATTCACTGTTGAACACTCATTCACTCTTGTACACTCATTCACTCTTGTACACTCATTCACTCTCATGCACTCATTCACTCTTGAACACTCATTCACTCTTGTACACTCATTCTCTCTTGAACACTCATTCACTCTTGTACACTCATTCACTCTCGTACACTCATTCACTGTCGAACACTCATTCACTCTCGTACACTCATTCACTCTCGTACAGTCATTCACTCTTGTGCACTCATTCACTCTCGTACACTCATTCGCTCTTGAACTCTCATTCACTCTTGAACACTCATTCACTCTTGAACACTCATTCACTCTCGTACACTCATTCACTCTTGTACACTCATTCACTCTTGTACACTCATTCACTCTCATACACTCATTCACTCTCGTACACTCATTCACTCTCGAACACTCATTCACTCTCGTACACTCATTCACTCTCGTACACTCATTCTCTCTCGTACACTCATTCACTCTCGTACACTCATTCACTCTCATACACGCATTCACTCTTGTACACTCATTCACTCTTGAACACTCATTCACTCTTGAACACTCATTCACTCTCGTACACTCATTCACTCTCGTACACTCATTCACTCTCGAACACTCATTCACTCTTGAACACTCATTCACTCTTGTACACTCATTCACTCTCGTACACTCATTCACTCTTGAACACTCATTCACTATCGTACACTCATTCACTCTCGTACACTCATTCACTCTTGTACACTCATTCACTCTCGTACACTCATTCACTCTTGTACACTCATTCACTCTTGTACACTCATTCACTCTCGTACACTCATTCACTCTTGAACACTCATTCGCTCTTGAACACTCATTCACTCTCGTGCACTCATTCACTCTCGTGCACTCATTCACTCTCGTACACTCATTCACTCTCATACACTCATTCACTCTCGTACACTCATTCACTCTCGTACACTCATTCACTCTCGTACACTCATTCACTCTTGAACACTCATTCACTCTCGTACACTCATTCACGCTTGTACACTCATTCACTGTTGAACACTCATTCACTCTCGTACACTCATTCACTCTTGAACACTCATTCACACTTGTACACTCATTCACTCTCGTACACTCATTCACTCTCGAACACTCATTCACTCTCGAACACTCATTCACTCTTGTGCACTCATTCACTCTCGTACACTCATTCACTCTCGTACACTCATTCACTCTTGTACACTCATTCACTCTTGAGCACACATTCACTCTTGTACACTCATTCACTCTGGAACACTCATTCACTCTCGGACACTCACTCACTCTCGTACACTCATTCACTCTCGTACACTCATTCACTCTTGAACACTCATTCACTCTTGTACACTCATTCACTCTCGTACACTCATTCACTCTCGTACACTCATTCACTCTTGTACACTCATTCACTCTTGAACACTCATTCATTCTCGAGCACTCATTCACTCTCGTACACTCATTCACTCTCGTACACTCATTCACTCTCGTACACTAATTCACTCTCGTACACTCATTCACTTTTGAACACTCATTCACTCTTGAACACTCATTCACTCTCGTACACTCATTAACTCTCGTACACTCATTCACTCTTGAACACTCATTCACTCTCGTACACTCATTCACTCTTGAACACTCATTCACTCTTGAACACTCATTCACTCTCGTACACTCATTCACTCTCGAACACTCATTCACTCTCGTACACTCATTCACTCTCGTACACTCATTCACTCTCGTACACGCATTCACTCTCGTACACTCATTCACTCTCGTACACTCATTCCCTCTCGTACACTAATTCACTCTTGAACACTCATTCACTCTTGAACACTCATTCACTCTCGTACACTCATTCACTCTCGTACACTCATTCACTCTTGAACACTCATTCACTCTCGTACACTCATTCACTCTTGAACACTCATTCACTCTCGAACACTCATTCACTCTCGTACACTCATTCACTCTCGTACACTCATTCACTCTCGAACACTCATTCACTCTCGTACACTCATTCACTCTCGTACACTCATTCACTCTCATACACTCATTCACTCTCGTACACTCATTCACTCTCGAACAATCATTCACTCTCGTACACTCATTCACTCTTGTACACTCATTCACTCTCGCACAATCATTCACTCTTGCACACTCATTCACTCTCATACACTCATTCACTCTCAAACACTCATTCACTCTTGTACACTCATTCACTCTCATACACTCATTCACTCTTGAACACTCATTCACTCTTGAACACTCATTCACTCTCGTACACTCATTCACTCTCGTACACTCATTCACTCTCATACAATCATTCACTCTTGTACACTCATTCACTCTCATACACTCATTCACTCTTGAACACTCATTCACTCTTGAACACTCATTCACTCTCGTACACTCATTCACTCTCGTACACTCATTCACTCTCGTACAATCATTCACTCTTGTACACTCATTCACTCTTGAACACTCATTCACTCTCATACACTCATTCACTCTTGAACACTCATCCACTCTCGTACACTCATTCACTCTCGTACACTCATTCACTCTCGTACACTCATTCACTCTCGTACACTCATTCACTCTCGTACACTCATCCACTCTCGTACACTCATTCACTCTCGTACACTCATCCACTGTTGAACACTCATTCACTCTCGTACACTCATTCACTCTCGTACACTCATTCACTCTTGTACACTCATTCACTCTCGTACACTCATTCACTCTCATACACTCATTCACTATTGAACACTCATTCACTCTCGTACACTCATTCACTCTTGAACACTCATTCACTCTCATACACTCATTCACTCTTGAACACTCATTCACTCTTGAACACTCATTCACTCTCGTACACTCATTCACTCTTGAACACTCATTCACTCTCAAACACTCATTCACTCTCGTACACTCATTCACTCTTGTACACTCATTCACTGATGAACACTCATTCACTCTTGCACACTCATTCACTCTCGTACACTCATTCACTCTCGTACACTCATTCACTCTCGTACTCTCATTCACTCTTGAACACTCACTCACTCTTGTACACTCATTCACTCTCGTACACTCACTCACTCTCATACACTCATTCACTCTTGAACACTCATTCACTCTCGTACACTCATTCACTCTTGAACACTCATCCACTCTCGTACACTCATTCACTCTCGTACACTCATTCACTCTCATACACTCATTCACTCTTGAACACTCATTCACTCTTGTACACTCATTCACTCTCGTACACTCATTCACTCTTGTACACTCATTCACTCTTGAACACTCATTCATTCTCGAGCACTCATTCACTCTCGTACACTCATTCACTCTCGTACAATCATTCACTCTTGAACACTCATTCATTCTTGTACACTCATTCACTCTTGAACACTCATTCACTCTTGAACACTCATTCACTCTCGTACACTCATTCACTCTTGTACACTCATTCACTCTCGTACACTCATTCACTCTTGAACACTCATTCACTCTCGTACACTCATTCACTCTCGTACACTCATTCACTCTCATACACTCATTCACTCTTGAACACTCATTCACTCTCGTACACTCATTCACTCTTGTACACTCATTCACTCTCGTACACTCATTCACTCTTGTACACTCATTCACTCTTGTACACTCATTCACTATCGTACACTCATTCACTCTTGGACACTCATTCACTCTCGTACACTCATTCACTCTTGTACACTCATTCACTCTCGTACACTCATTCACTCGCGAACACTCATTCACTCTCGTACACTCATTCACTCTCGTACTCATTCACTCTCGTACACTCATTCACTTTTGAACACTCATTCACTCTTGAACAATCATTCACTCTCGTACACTCATTCACTCTTGTACACTCATTCACTCTTGAGCACTCATTCACTCTCGTACACTCATTCACTCTCGTACACTCATTCACTCTCGTACACTCATTCACTCTTGAACACTCATTCACTCTCGTACACTCATTCACGCTTGTACACTCATTCACTGTTGAACACTCATTCACTCTCGTACACTCATTCACTCTTGAACACTCATTCACACTTGTACACTCATTCACTCTCGTACACTCATTCACTCTCGAACACTCATTCACTCTCGAACACTCATTCACTCTTGTGCACTCATTCACTCTCGTACACTCATTCACTCTCGTACACTCATTCACTCTTGTACACTCATTCACTCTTGAACACTCATTCACTCTTGTACACTCATTCACTCTGGAACACTCATTCACTCTCGGACACTCACTCACTCTCGTACACTCATTCACTCTTGAACACTCATTCACTCTCGTACACTCATTCACTCTCGAACACTAATTCACTCTCGTACACTCATTCACTCTCGTACACTCATTCACTCTCGTACACTCATTCACTCTTGAACACTCATTCACTCTTGTACACTCATTCACTCTTGAACACTCATTCACTCTTGTACACTCATTCACTCTTGAACACTCATTCACTCTTGAACACTCATTCACTCTCGTACACTCATTCACTCTTGAACACTCATTCACTCTTGTACACTCATTCACTCTCGTACACTCATTCACTCTCGTACACTCATTCACTCTTGAACACTCATTCACTCTTGTACACTCATTCACTCTCGTACACTCATTCCCTCTCGTACACTCATTCACTCTCGAACACTCATTCACTCTCGTACACTCATTCAATCTCGTACACTCATTCACTCTCGTACACTCATTCACTCTCGTACACTCATTCACTCTCGTACACTCATTCACTCTTGAACACTCATTCACTCTTGCACACTCATTCACTATTGAACTCATTCACTCTCGTACACTCATTCACTCTTGTACACTCATTCACTCTCGTACACTCATTCACTCTTGTACACTCATTCACTCTTGTACACTCATTCACTATCGTACACTCATTCACTCTCGTACACTCATTCACTCTTGTACACTCATTCACTCTCGTACACTCATTCACTCTTGAACACTCATTCAATCTCGTACACTCATTCACTCTCGTACACTCATTCACTCTCGTACACTCATTCACTCTCGTACACTCATTCACTCTTGAACACTCATTCACTCTTGAACAATCATTCACTCTCGTACACTCATTCACTCTTGAACACTCATTCACTATTGTACACTCATTCACTATTGTACACTCATTCAGTCTCGTACACTCATTCACTCTCGTACACTCATTCACTGTTGAACACTCATTCACTCTCATACACTCATTCACTCTCGAACACTCATTCACTCTCGTACATTCATTCACTCTTGAACACTCATTCACTCTTGAACACTCATTCACTCTCGTACACTCATTCACTCTTGTAAACTCATTCACTCTCATACACTCATTCACTCTTGGAAACTCATTCACTCTTGTACACTCATTCACTCTCATACACTCATTCACTGTCGAACACTCATTCACTCTCGTACACTCATTCACTCTCGTACACTCATTCACTCTCGTACACTCATTCACTCTCGTACACTCATTCACTCTTGAACACTCATTCACTCTCGTACACTCAATCACTCTCGAACTCTCATTCACTCTTGAACACTCATTCACTCTTGCACACTCATTCACTCTCGTACACTCATTCACTCTCGTACACTCATTCCCTCTCGTACACTCATTCACTCTCGTACACTCATTCTCTCTCGTACACTCATTCACTCTCATACACTCATTCACTCTTGTGCACTCATTCACTCTTGAACACTCATTCACTCTCGTACACTCATTCACTCTCGAACACTCATTCACTCTTGAACACTCATTCACTCTTGTACACTCATTCACTCTCGTGCACTCATTCACTCTCGTACACTCATTCACTCTCGAACACTCATTCACTCTTATACACTCATTCACTCTCGTACACTCATTCACTCTTGAACACTCATTCACTATCGTACACTCATTCACTCTCGTACACTCATTCACTGTTGAACACTCACTCACTCTCGTACACTCATTCACTCTCGTACACTCATTCACTCTTGTACACTCATTCACTCTCGTACACTCATTCACTCTCGTACACTCATTCACTGTTGAGCACTCATTCACTCTCGTACACTCATTCACTCTTGAACACTCATTCACTCTCGTGCACTCATTCACTCTTGAACACTCATTCACTCTTGAACACTCATTCACTCTTGAACGCTCAATCACTCTTGAACACTCATTCACTCTCGTACACTCATTCACTCTTGAACACTCATTCACTCTCAAACACTCATTCACTCTCGTACACTCATTCACTCTTGTACACTCATTCACTGTTGAACACTCATTCACTCTCGTACACTCATTCACTCTCGTACACTCATTCACTCTTGAACACTCACTCACTCTCGTACACTCATTCACTCTTGAACACTCATTCACTCTTGAACACTCATTCACTCTTGAACACACATTCACACTTGTACACTCATTCACTCTTGTACACTCATTCACTCTTGAACACTCAATCACTCTTGAACACTCATTCACTCTCGTACACTCATTCACTCTTGAACACTCATTCACTCTCAAACACTCATTCACTCTCGTACACTCATTCACTCTTGTACACTCATTCACTGTTGAACACTCACTCACTCTTGTACACTCATTCACTCTCGTACACTCATTCACTCTCGTACACTCATTCACTCTCGTACACTCATTCACTCTTGAATACTCACTCACTCTCGTACACCCATTCACTCCTGTACACTCATTCACTCTCATACACTCATTCACTCTCATACACTCATTCACTCTCGTACACTCATTCACTCTCGTACACTCATTCACTCTCGTACACTCATTCACTCTTGTACACTCATTCACTCTCGTACACTCATTCACTCTTGTACACTCATTCACTCTCGTACACTCATTCACTCTTGAACACTCATTCACTCTCGTACACTCATTCACTCTCGTACACTCATTCACTCTCGTACACTCATTCACTCTTGAACACTCATTCACTCTTGTACACTCATTCACTCTTGTACAATCATTCACTCTTGAACACTCATTCACCCTCGTACACTCATTCACTCTCGTACACTCATTCACTCTCATGCACTCATTCACTCTTGAACACTCATTCACTCTCATACACTCATTCACTCTCGTACACTCATTCACTCTCGTACACTCATTCACTCTTGTACACTCATTCACTCTTGTACACTCATTCACTCTGGTACACTCATTCACTCTTGTACACTCATTCACTCTTGAACACTCATTCACTCTCGAACACTCATTCACTCTCGTACACTCATTCACTCTCGTACACTCATTCACTCTCGTACACTCATTCACTCTTGAACACTCATTCACTCTTGTACACTCATTCACTCTCGTACACTCATTCACTCTCGTACACTCATTCACTCTTGAACACTCATTCACTCTCGTACACTCATTCACTCTTGAACACTCATTCAATCTCGTACACTCATTCACTCTCGTACACTCATTCACTCTCATACACTCATTCACTCTCGTACACTCATTCACTCTCGTACACTCATTCACTCTTGTACACTCATTCACTCTCGTACACTCATTCACTCTTGAACACTCATTCCCTCTCGTACAATCATTCACTCTTGAACACTCATTCAATCTCGTACAGTCATTCACTCTCGTACACTCATTCACTCTCATACATTCATTCACTCTCGTACACTCATTCACTCTCGTACACTCATTCACTCTTGAACACTCATTCACTCTTGAACACTCATTCCCTCTCGTACACTCATTCACTCTCGTACACTCATTCACTGTTGAACACTCATTCACTCTCGTACACTCATTCACTGTTGAACACTCATTCACTATTGTACACTCATTCACTATTGTACACTCATTCAGTCTCGTACACTCATTCACTCTCGTACACTCATTCACTGTTGAACACTCATTCACTCTCATACACTCATTCACTCTCATACACTCATTCACTCTTGAAAACTCATTCACTCTTGTACACTCATTCACTCTCATACACTCATTCACTCTCGTACGCTCATTCACTGTTGAACACTCATTCACTCTCATACACTCATTCACTCTCGAACACTCATTCACTCTCGTACACTCATTCACTCTTGAACACTCATTCACTCTTGAACACTCATTCACTCTCGTACACTCATTCACTCTCACACACTCATTCACTCTTGAACATTCATTCACTCTTGTACACTCATTCACTCTCGTACACTCATTCACTGTTGAACACTCATTCAATCTCGTACACTCATTCACTCTTGTACACTCATTCACTCTCATACACTCATTCACTCTTGAACACTCATTCACTCTTGTACACTCATTCACTCTTGTACACTCATTCACTCTCATACACTCATTCACTCTTGTACACTCATTCACTCTCGTACACTCATTCACTGTTGAACACTCATTCACTCTCGTACACTCATTCACTCTCGTACACTCATTCACTCTCGTACACTCATTCACTCTTGAACACTCATTCACTCTCGTACACTCATTCACTCTTGAACTCTCATTCGCTCTTGAACACTCATTCACTCTTGAACACTCATTCACTCTCGTACACTCATTCACTCTTGTACACTCATTCACTCTCGTACACTCATTCACTCTCGTACACTCATTCACTTTTGAACACTCATTCATTCTCGTACACTCATTCACTCTCGTATACTCATTCTCTCTCGTACACTCATTCACTCTCATACACTCATTCACTCTCATACACTCATTCACTCTTGTACACTCATTCACTCTTGAACACTCATTCACTCTTGAACACTCATTCACTCTTGAACACTCATTCACTCTCGTACACTCATTCACTCTTGAACACTCATTCACTATCGTACACTCATTCACTCTCGTACACTCATTCACTGTTGAACACTCATTCACTCTTGAACACTCATTCACTCTTGAACACTCATTCACTCTTGTACACTCATTCACTCTCGTACACTCATTCACTCTTGTACACTCATTCACTCTCGTACACTCATTCACTCTTGAACACTCATTCACTCTCGTACACTCATTCACTCTTGAACACTCATTCAATCTCGTACACTCATTCACTCTCGTACACTCATTCACTCTCGTACACTCATTCACTCTTGTACACTCATTCACTCTCGTACACTCATTCACTCTTGAACACTCATTCACTCTTGAATACTCATTCACTCTCGTACACTCATTCACTCTCGTAGACTCATTCACTGTTGAACACTCATTCACTCTCGTACACTCATTCACTCTCGAACACTCATTCACTATTGTACACTCATTCACTATTGTACACTCATTCAGTCTCGTACACTCATTCACTCTCGAACACTCATTCACTCTCGTACACTCATTCCCTCTTGAACACTCATTCACTCTTGAACACTCATTCACTCTCGTACACTCATTCACTCTTGTACACTCATTCACTCTTGTACACTCATTCACTCTCGTACACTCATTCACTCTTGTACACTCATTCACTCTCATACACTCATTCACTCTTGAAAACTCATTCACTCTTGTACACTCATTCACTCTCATACACTCATTCACTCTTGAACATTCATTCACTCTTGTACACTCATTCACTCTCATACACTCATTCACTCTCGTACACTCATTCACTCTCGAACACTCATTCACTCTCGTACACTCATTCACTCTCGTACACTCATTCTCTCTCGTACACTCATTCACTCTCGTACACTCATTCACTCTCATACACTCATTCACTCTTGTACACTCATTCACTCTTGATCACTCATTCACTCTTGAACACTCATTCACTCTTGAACACTCATTCACTCTCGTACACTCATTCACTCTCGTACACTCATTCACTCTCGAACACTCATTCACTCTTGAACACTCATTCACTCTTGTACACTCATTCACTCTCGTACACTCATTCACTCTCGTACACTCATTCACTCTTGAACACTCATTCACTATCGTACACTCATTCACTCTCGTACACTCATTCACTCTTGTACACTCATTCACTCTCGTACACTCATTCACTCTTGTACACTCATTCACTCTTGTACACTCATTCACTCTCGTACACTCATTCACTCTTGAACACTCATTCGCTCTTGAACACTCATTCACTCTCGTGCACTCATTCACTCTCGTGCACTCATTCACTCTCGTACACTCATTCACTCTCGTACACTCATTCACTCTCGTACACTCATTCACTCTCGTACACTCATTCACTCTCGAACACTCATTCACTCTCGTACACTCATTCACGCTTGTACACTCATTCACTGTTGAACATTCATTCACTCTCGTACACTCATTCACTCTTGAACACTCATTCACACTTGTACACTCATTCACTCTCGTACACTCATTCACTCTCGAACACTCATTCACTCTCGAACACTCATTCACTCTTGTGCACTCATTCACTCTCGTACACTCATTCACTCTCGTACACTCATTCACTCTTGTACACTCATTCACTCTTGAACACTCATTCACTCTTGTACACTCATTCACTCTGGAACACTCATTCACTGTCGGACACTCACTCACTCTCGTACACTCATTCGCTCTTGAACACTCATTCACTCTCGTACACTCATTCACTCTCGAACACTAATTCACTCTCGTACACTCATTCACTCTCGTACACTCATTCACTCTCGTACACTCATTCACTCTTGAACACTCATTCACTCTTGTACACTCATTCACTCTTGAACACTCATTCACTCTTGTACACTCATTCACTCTTGAACACTCATTCACTCTTGAACACTCATTCACTCTCGTACACTCATTCACTCTTGAACACTCATTCACTCTTGTACACTCATTCACTCTCGTACACTCATTCACTCCCGTACACTCATTCACTCTTGAACACTCATTCACTCTTGTACACTCATTCACTCTCGTACACTCATTCACTCTTGTACACTCATTCACTCTCGTACACTCATTCACTCTTGAACACTCATTCACTCTCGTACACTCATTCACTCTCGTACACTCATTCACTCTCGTACACTCATTCACTCTTGAACACTCATTCACTCTTGTACACTCATTCACTCTTGTACAATCATTCACTCTTGAACACTCATTCACCCTCGTACACTCATTCACTCTCGTACACTCATTCACTCTCATGCACTCATTCACTCTTGAACACTCATTCACTCTCATACACTCATTCACTCTCGTACACTCATTCACTCTTGTACACTCATTCACTCTTGTACACTCATTCACTCTGGTACACTCATTCACTCTTGTACACTCATTCACTCTCGAACACTCATTCACTCTCGAACACTCATTCACTCTCGTACACTCATTCACTCTCGTACACTCATTCACTCTTGAACACTCATTCACTCTCGTACACTCATTCACTCTTGTACACTCATTCACTCTCGTACACTCATTCACTCTCGTACACTCATTCACTCTTGAACACTCATTCACTCTTGTACACTCATTCACTCTCATACACTCATTCACTCTCGTACACTCATTCACTCTTGAACACTCATTCACTCTCGTACACTCATTCACTCTTGAACACTCATTCAATCTCGTACACTCATTCACTCTCGTACACTCATTCACTCTCATACACTCATTCACTCTCGTACACTCATTCACTCTCGTACACTCATTCACTCTTGTACACTCATTCACTCTCGTACACTCATTCACTCTTGAACACTCATTCCCTCTCGTACACTCATTCACTCTTGAACACTCATTCAATCTCGTACAGTCATTCACTCTCGTACACTCATTCACTCTCGTACACTCATTCACTCTCGTACACTCATTCACTCTTGAACACTCATTCACTCTTGAACACTCATTCCCTCTCGTACACTCATTCACTCTCGTACACTCATTCACTGTTGAACACTCATTCACTCTCGTACACTCATTCACTGTTGAACACTCATTCACTATTGTACACTCATTCACTATTGTACACTCATTCAGTCTCGTACACTCATTCACTCTCGTACACTCATTCACTGTTGAACACTCATTCACTCTCATACACTCATTCACTCTCATACACTCATTCACTCTTGAAAACTCATTCACTGTTGTACACTCATTCACTCTCATACACTCATTCACTCTCGTACACTCATTCACTGTTGAACACTCATTCACTCTCATACACTCATTCACTCTCGAACACTCATTCACTCTTGTACACTCATTCACTCTTGAACACTCATTCACTCTTGAACACTCATTCACTCTCGTACACTCATTCACTCTTGTACACTCATTCACTCTCATACACTCATTCACTCTTGTACACTCATTCACTCTCGTACACTCATTCACTCTTGTACACTCATTCACTCTCATACACTCATTCACTCTTGAAAACTCATTCACTCTTGTACACTCATTCACTCTCACACACTCATTCACTCTTGAACATTCATTCACTCTTGTACACTCATTCACTCTCGTACACTCATTCACTGTTGAACACTCATTCAATCTCGTACACTCATTCACTCTTGTACACTCATTCACTCTCATACACTCATTCACTCTTGAACACTCATTCACTCTTGTACACTCATTCACTCTTGTACACTCATTCACTCTCATACACTCATTCACTCTTGTACACTCATTCACTCTCGTACACTCATTCACTGTTGAACACTCATTCACTCTCGTACACTCATTCACTCTCGTACACTCATTCACTCTCGTACACTCATTCACTCTTGAACACTCATTCACTCTCGTACACTCATTCACTCTTGAACTCTCATTCACTCTTGAACACTCATTCACTCTTGAACACTCATTCACTCTCGTACACTCATTCACTCTTGTACACTCATTCACTCTCGTACACTCATTCACTCTCGTACACTCATTCACTTTTGAACACTCATTCATTCTCGTACACTCATTCACTCTCGTATACTCATTCTCTCTCGTACACTTATTCACTCTCATACACTCATTCACTCTCATACACTCATTCACTCTTGTACACTCATTCACTCTTGAACACTCATTCACTCTTGAACACTCATTCACTCTTGAACACTCATTCACTCTCGTACACTCATTCACTCTCGAACACTCATTCACTCTCGAACACTCATTCACTCTCGTACACTCATTCACTCTTGTACACTCATTCACTCTCGTATACTCATTCACTCTCGTACACTCATTCACTCTCGAACACTCATTCACTCTTGTACACTCATTCAATCTCGTACACTCATTCACTCTTGAACACTCATTCACTATCGTACACTCATTCACTGTTGAACACTCATTCACTCTTGAACACTCATTCACTCTTGAACACTCATTCACTCTTGTACACTCATTCACTCTCGTACACTCATTCACTCTTGTACACTCATTCACTCTCGTACACTCATTCACTCTTGAACACTCATTCACTCTCGTACACTCATTCACTCTTGAACACTCATTCACTCTTGTACACTCATTCACTCTTGAACACTCATTCACTCTTGAATCCTCATTCACTCTCGTACACTCATTCACTCTCATACACTCATTCACTGTTGAACACTCATTCACTCTCGTACACTCATTCACTCTCGAACACTCATTCACTATTGTACACTCATTCACTATTGTACACTCATTCAGTCTCGTACACTCATTCACTCTCGAACACTCATTCACTCTCGTACACTCATTCCCTCTTGAACACTCATTCACTCTTGAACACTCATTCACTCTCGTACACTCATTCACTCTTGTACACTCATTCACTCTTGTACACTCATTCACTCTCGTACACTCATTCACTCTTGTACACTCATTCACTCTCATACACTCATTCACTCTTGAAAACTCATTCACTCTTGTACACTCATTCACTCTCATACACTCATTCACTCTTGAACATTCATTCACTCTTGTACACTCATTCACTCTCGTACACTCATTCACTGTTGAACACTCATTCACTCTTGTACACTCATTCACTCTTGTACACTCATTCACTCTCATGCACTCATTCACTCTTGAACACTCATTCACTCTTGTACACTCATTCTCTCTTGAACACTCATTCACTCTTGTACACTCATTCACTCTCGTACACTCATTCACTGTCGAACACTCATTCACTCTCGTACACTCATTCACTCTCGTACACTCATTCACTCTTGTGCACTCATTCACTCTCGTACACTCATTCACTCTTGAACTCTCATTCACTCTTGAACACTCATTCACTCTTGAACACTCATTCACTCTCGTACACTCATTCACTCTTGTACACTCATTCACTCTTGTACACTCATTCACTCTCATACACTCATTCACTCTCGTACACTCATTCACTCTCGAACACTCATTCACTCTCGTACACTCATTCACTCTCGTACACTCATTCTCTCTCGTACACTCATTCACTCTCGTACACTCATTCACTCTCATGCACTCATTCACTCTTGTACACTCATTCACTCTTGAACACTCATTCACTCTTGAACACTCATTCACTCTTGAACACTCATTCACTCTCGTACACTCATTCACTCTCGTACACTCATTCACTCTCGAACACTCATTCACTCTTGAACACTCATTCACTCTTGTACACTCATTCACTCTCGTACACTCATTCACTCTCGTACACTCATTCACTCTTGAACACTCATTCACTATCGTACACTCATTCACTCTCGTACACTCATTCACTCTTGTACACTCATTCACTCTCGTACACTCATTCACTCTTGTACACTCATTCACTCTTGTACACTCATTCACTCTCGTACACTCATTCACTCTTGAACACTCATTCGCTCTTGAACACTCATTCACTCTCGTGCACTCATTCACTCTCGTGCACTCATTCACTCTCGTACACTCATTCACTCTCATACACTCATTCACTCTCGTACACTCATTCACTCTCGTACACTCATTCACTCTCGTACACTCATTCACTCTTGAACACTCATTCACTCTCGTACACTCATTCACGCTTGTACACTCATTCACTGTTGAACACTCATTCACTCTCGTACACTCATTCACTCTTGAACACTCATTCACACTTGTACACTCATTCACTCTCGTACACTCATTCACTCTCGAACACTCATTCACTCTCGAACACTCATTCACTCTTGTGCACTCATTCACTCTCGTACACTCATTCACTCTCGTACACTCATTCACTCTTGTACACTCATTCACTCTTGAGCACACATTCACTCTTGTACACTCATTCACTCTGGAACACTCATTCACTCTCGGACACTCACTCACTCTCGTACACTCATTCACTCTTGAACACTCATTCACTCTCGTACACTCATTCACTCTCGAACACTAATTCACTCTCGTACACTCATTCACTCTCGTACATTCATTCACTCTCGTACACTCATTCACTCTTGAACACTCATTCACTCTTGTACACTCATTCACTCTTGAACACTCATTCACTCTTGTACACTCATTCAATCTTGAACACTCATTCACTCTTGAACACTCATTCACACTCGTACACTCATTCACTCTTGAACACTCATTCACTCTTGTACACTCATTCACTCTCGTACACTCATTCACTCTCGTACACTCATTCACTCTTGAACACTCATTCACTCTTGTACACTCATTCACTCTCGTACACTCATTCACTCTTGTACACTCATTCACTCTCGTACACTCATTCACTCTTGAACACTCATTCACTCTCGTACACTCATTCACTCTCGTACACTCATTCACTCTCGTACACTCATTCACTCTTGAACACTCATTCACTCTTGTACACTCATTCACTCTTGTACAATCATTCACTCTTGAACACTCATTCACCCTCGTACACTCATTCACTCTCGTACACTCATTCACTCTCATGCACTTATTCCCTCTTGAACACTCATTCACTCTCGTACACTCATTCACTCTCGTACACTCATTCACTCTTGTACACTCATTCACTCTTGTACACTCATTCACTCTGGTACACTCATTCACTCTTGTACACTCATTCACTCTCGAACACTCATTCACTCTCGAACACTCATTCACTCTCGTACACTCATTCACTCTCGTACACTCATTCACTCTTGAACACTCATTCACTCTCGTACACTCATTCACTCTTGTACACTCATTCACTCTCGTACACTCATTCACTCTCGTACACTCATTCACTCTCATACACTCATTCACTCTTGTACACTCATTCACTCTCGTACACTCATTCACTGTTGAACACTCATTCACTCTCGTACACTCATTCACTCTCGTACACTCATTCACTCTCGTACACTCATTCACTCTTGAACACTCATTCACTCTCGTACACTCATTCACTCTTGAACTCTCATTCACTCTTGAACACTCATTCACTCTTGAACACTCATTCACTCTCGTACACTCATTCACTCTTGTACACTCATTCACTCTCGTACACTCATTCACTCTCGTACACTCATTCACTTTTGAACACTCATTCATTCTCGTACACTCATTCACTCTCGTATACTCATTCTCTCTCGTACACTTATTCACTCTCATACACTCATTCACTCTCATACACTCATTCACTCTTGTACACTCATTCACTCTTGAACACTCATTCACTCTTGAACACTCATTCACTCTTGAACACTCATTCACTCTCGTACACTCATTCACTCTCGAACACTCATTCACTCTCGTACACTCATTCACTCTTGTACACTCATTCACTCTTGTACACTCATTCACTCTCGTACACTCATTCACTCTTGTACACTCATTCACTCTCATACACTCATTCACTCTTGAAAACTCATTCACTCTTGTACACTCATTCACTCTCATACACTCATTCACTCTTGAACATTCATTCACTCTTGTACACTCATTCACTCTCGTACACTCATTCACTGTTGAACACTCATTCACTCTTGTACACTCATTCACTCTTGTACACTCATTCACTCTCATGCACTCATTCACTCTTGAACACTCATTCACTCTTGTACACTCATTCTCTCTTGAACACTCATTCACTCTTGTACACTCATTCACTCTCGTACACTCATTCACTGTCGAACACTCATTCACTCTCGTACACTCATTCACTCTCGTACACTCATTCACTCTTGTGCACTCATTCACTCTCGTACACTCATTCACTCTTGAACTCTCATTCACTCTTGAACACTCATTCACTCTTGAACACTCATTCACTCTCGTACACTCATTCACTCTTGTACACTCATTCACTCTTGTACACTCATTCACTCTCATACACTCATTCACTCTCGTACACTCATTCACTCTCGAACACTCATTCACTCTCGTACACTCATTCACTCTCGTACACTCATTCTCTCTCGTACACTCATTCACTCTCGTACACTCATTCACTCTCATGCACTCATTCACTCTTGTACACTCATTCACTCTTGAACACTCATTCACTCTTGAACACTCATTCACTCTTGAACACTCATTCACTCTCGTACACTCATTCACTCTCGTACACTCATTCACTCTCGAACACTCATTCACTCTTGAACACTCATTCACTCTTGTACACTCATTCACTCTCGTACACTCATTCACTCTCGTACACTCATTCACTCTTGAACACTCATTCACTATCGTACACTCATTCACTCTCGTACACTCATTCACTCTTGTACACTCATTCACTCTCGTACACTCATTCACTCTTGTACACTCATTCACTCTTGTACACTCATTCACTCTCGTACACTCATTCACTCTTGAACACTCATTCGCTCTTGAACACTCATTCACTCTCGTGCACTCATTCACTCTCGT
This sequence comes from Somniosus microcephalus, assembly GCF_052327205.1. Classification (NCBI taxonomy): domain Eukaryota; kingdom Metazoa; phylum Chordata; class Chondrichthyes; order Squaliformes; family Somniosidae; genus Somniosus; species Somniosus microcephalus. Next base: position 58,452,389 of record NW_028225182.1, on the reverse strand, counting down.
GCACTCATTCACTCTCGTACACTCATTCACTCTCATACACTCATTCACTCTCGTACACTCATTCACTCTCGTACACTCATTCACTCTCGTACACTCATTCACTCTTGAACACTCATTCACTCTCGTACACTCATTCACGCTTGTACACTCATTCACTGTTGAACACTCATTCACTCTCGTACACTCATTCACTCTTGAACACTCATTCACACTTGTACACTCATTCACTCTCGTACACTCATTCACTCTCGAACACTCATTCACTCTCGAACACTCATTCACTCTTGTGCACTCATTCACTCTCGTACACTCATTCACTCTCGTACACTCATTCACTCTTGTACACTCATTCACTCTTGAGCACACATTCACTCTTGTACACTCATTCACTCTGGAACACTCATTCACTCTCGGACACTCACTCACTCTCGTACACTCATTCACTCTTGAACACTCATTCACTCTCGTACACTCATTCACTCTCGAACACTAATTCACTCTCGTACACTCATTCACTCTCGTACATTCATTCACTCTCGTACACTCATTCACTCTTGAACACTCATTCACTCTTGTACACTCATTCACTCTTGAACACTCATTCACTCTTGTACACTCATTCAATCTTGAACACTCATTCACTCTTGAACACTCATTCACACTCGTACACTCATTCACTCTTGAACACTCATTCACTCTTGTACACTCATTCACTCTCGTACACTCATTCACTCTCGTACACTCATTCACTCTTGAACACTCATTCACTCTTGTACACTCATTCACTCTCGTACACTCATTCACTCTTGTACACTCATTCACTCTCGTACACTCATTCACTCTTGAACACTCATTCACTCTCGTACACTCATTCACTCTCGTACACTCATTCACTCTCGTACACTCATTCACTCTTGAACACTCATTCACTCTTGTACACTCATTCACTCTTGTACAATCATTCACTCTTGAACACTCATTCACCCTCGTACACTCATTCACTCTCGTACACTCATTCACTCTCATGCACTTATTCCCTCTTGAACACTCATTCACTCTCGTACACTCATTCACTCTCGTACACTCATTCACTCTTGTACACTCATTCACTCTTGTACACTCATTCACTCTGGTACACTCATTCACTCTTGTACACTCATTCACTCTCGAACACTCATTCACTCTCGAACACTCATTCACTCTCGTACACTCATTCACTCTCGTACACTCATTCACTCTTGAACACTCATTCACTCTCGTACACTCATTCACTCTTGTACACTCATTCACTCTCGTACACTCATTCACTCTCGTACACTCATTCACTCTCATACACTCATTCACTCTTGTACACTCATTCACTCTCGTACACTCATTCACTGTTGAACACTCATTCACTCTCGTACACTCATTCACTCTCGTACACTCATTCACTCTCGTACACTCATTCACTCTTGAACACTCATTCACTCTCGTACACTCATTCACTCTTGAACTCTCATTCACTCTTGAACACTCATTCACTCTTGAACACTCATTCACTCTCGTACACTCATTCACTCTTGTACACTCATTCACTCTCGTACACTCATTCACTCTCGTACACTCATTCACTTTTGAACACTCATTCATTCTCGTACACTCATTCACTCTCGTATACTCATTCTCTCTCGTACACTTATTCACTCTCATACACTCATTCACTCTCATACACTCATTCACTCTTGTACACTCATTCACTCTTGAACACTCATTCACTCTTGAACACTCATTCACTCTTGAACACTCATTCACTCTCGTACACTCATTCACTCTCGAACACTCATTCACTCTCGTACACTCATTCACTCTTGTACACTCATTCACTCTCGTATACTCATTCACTCTCGTACACTCATTCACTCTCGAACACTCATTCACTCTTGTACACTCATTCAATCTCGTACACTCATTCACTCTTGAACACTCATTCACTATCGTACACTCATTCACTCTCGTACACTCATTCACTGTTGAACACTCATTCACTCTTGAACACTCATTCACTCTTGAACACTCATTCACTCTTGTACACTCATTCACTCTCGTACACTCATTCACTCTTGTACACTCATTCACTCTCGTACACTCATTCACTCTTGAACACTCATTCACTCTCGTACACTCATTCACTCTTGAACACTCATTCACTCTTGTACACTCATTCACTCTTGAACACTCATTCACTCTTGAATACTCATTCACTCTCGTACACTCATTCACTCTCATACACTCATTCACTGTTGAACACTCATTCACTCTCGTACACTCATTCACTCTCGAACACTCATTCACTATTGTACACTCATTCACTATTGTACACTCATTCAGTCTCGTACACTCATTCACTCTCGAACACTCATTCACTCTCGTACACTCATTCCCTCTTGAACACTCATTCACTCTTGAACACTCATTCACTCTCGTACACTCATTCACTCTTGTACACTCATTCACTCTTGTACACTCATTCACTCTCGTACACTCATTCACTCTTGTACACTCATTCACTCTCATACACTCATTCACTCTTGAAAACTCATTCACTCTTGTACACTCATTCACTCTCATACACTCATTCACTCTTGAACATTCATTCACTCTTGTACACTCATTCACTCTCGTACACTCATTCACTGTTGAACACTCATTCACTCTTGTACACTCATTCACTCTTGTACACTCATTCACTCTCATGCACTCATTCACTCTTGAACACTCATTCACTCTTGTACACTCATTCTCTCTTGAACACTCATTCACTCTTGTACACTCATTCACTCTCGTACACTCATTCACTGTCGAACACTCATTCACTCTCGTACACTCATTCACTCTCGTACAGTCATTCACTCTTGTGCACTCATTCACTCTCGTACACTCATTCGCTCTTGAACTCTCATTCACTCTTGAACACTCATTCACTCTTGAACACTCATTCACTCTCGTACACTCATTCACTCTTGTACACTCATTCACTCTTGTACACTCATTCACTCTCATACACTCATTCACTCTCGTACACTCATTCACTCTCGAACACTCATTCACTCTCGTACACTCATTCACTCTCGTACACTCATTCTCTCTCGTACACTCATTCACTCTCGTACACTCATTCACTCTCATACACTCATTCACTCTTGTACACTCATTCACTCTTGAACACTCATTCACTCTTGAACACTCATTCACTCTCGTACACTCATTCACTCTCGTACACTCATTCACTCTCGAACACTCATTCACTCTTGAACACTCATTCACTCTTGTACACTCATTCACTCTCGTACACTCATTCACTCTTGAACACTCATTCACTATCGTACACTCATTCACTCTCGTACACTCATTCACTCTTGTACACTCATTCACTCTCGTACACTCATTCACTCTTGTACACTCATTCACTCTTGTACACTCATTCACTCTCGTACACTCATTCACTCTTGAACACTCATTCGCTCTTGAACACTCATTCACTCTCGTGCACTCATTCACTCTCGTGCACTCATTCACTCTCGTACACTCATTCACTCTCATACACTCATTCACTCTCGTACACTCATTCACTCTCGTACACTCATTCACTCTCGTACACTCATTCACTCTTGAACACTCATTCACTCTCGTACACTCATTCACGCTTGTACACTCATTCACTGTTGAACACTCATTCACTCTCGTACACTCATTCACTCTTGAACACTCATTCACACTTGTACACTCATTCACTCTCGTACACTCATTCACTCTCGAACACTCATTCACTCTCGAACACTCATTCACTCTTGTGCACTCATTCACTCTCGTACACTCATTCACTCTCGTACACTCATTCACTCTTGTACACTCATTCACTCTTGAGCACACATTCACTCTTGTACACTCATTCACTCTGGAACACTCATTCACTCTCGGACACTCACTCACTCTCGTACACTCATTCACTCTCGTACACTCATTCACTCTCGTACACTCATTCACTCTTGAACACTCATTCACTCTCGTACACTCATTCACTCTTGAACTCTCATTCACTCTTGAACACTCATTCACTCTTGAACACTCATTCACTCTCGTACACTCATTCACTCTTGTACACTCATTCACTCTCGTACACTCATTCACTCTTGAACACTCATTCACTATCGTACACTCATTCACTCTCGTACACTCATTCACTCTTGTACACTCATTCACTCTCGTACACTCATTCAGTCTTGTACACTCATTCACTCTTGTACACTCATTCACTCTCGTACACTCATTCACTCTTGAACACTCATTCGCTCTTGAACACTCATTCACTCTCGTGCACTCATTCACTCTCGTGCACTCATTCACTCTCGTACACTCATTCACTCTCATACACTCATTCACTCTCGTACACTCATTCACTCTCGTACACTCATTCACTCTCGTACACTCATTCACTCTTGAACACTCATTCACTCTCGTACACTCATTCACGCTTGTACACTCATTCACTGTTGAACACTCATTCACTCTCGTACACTCATTCACTCTTGAACACTCATTCACACTTGTACACTCATTCACTCTCGTACACTCATTCACTCTCGAACACTCATTCACTCTCGAACACTCATTCACTCTTGTGCACTCATTCACTCTCGTACACTCATTCACTCTCGTACACTCATTCACTCTTGTACACTCATTCACTCTTGAGCACACATTCACTCTTGTACACTCATTCACTCTGGAACACTCATTCACTCTCGGACACTCACTCACTCTCGTACACTCATTCACTCTTGAACACTCATTCACTCTCGTACACTCATTCACTCTCGAACACTAATTCACTCTCGTACACTCATTCACTCTCGTACATTCATTCACTCTCGTACACTCATTCACTCTTGAACACTCATTCACTCTTGTACACTCATTCACTCTTGAACACTCATTCACTCTTGTACACTCATTCACTCTTGAACACTCATTCACTCTTGAACACTCATTCACTCTCGTACACTCATTCACTCTTGAACACTCATTCACTCTTGTACACTCATTCACTCTCGTACACTCATTCACTCTCGTACACTCATTCACTCTTGAACACTCATTCACTCTTGTACACTCATTCACTCTCGTACACTCATTCACTCTTGTACACTCATTCACTCTCGTACACTCATTCACTCTTGAACACTCATTCACTCTCGTACACTCATTCACTCTCGTACACTCATTCACTCTCGTACACTCATTCACTCTTGAACACTCATTCACTCTTGTACACTCATTCACTCTTGTACAATCATTCACTCTTGAACACTCATTCACCCTCGTACACTCATTCACTCTCGTACACTCATTCACTCTCATGCACTTATTCCCTCTTGAACACTCATTCACTCTCGTACACTCATTCACTCTCGTACACTCATTCACTCTTGTACACTCATTCACTCTTGTACACTCATTCACTCTGGTACACTCATTCACTCTTGTACACTCATTCACTCTCGAACACTCATTCACTCTCGAACACTCATTCACTCTCGTACACTCATTCACTCTCGTACACTCATTCACTCTTGAACACTCATTCACTCTCGTACACTCATTCACTCTTGTACACTCATTCACTCTCGTACACTCATTCACTCTCGTACACTCATTCACTCTCATACACTCATTCACTCTTGTACACTCATTCACTCTCGTACACTCATTCACTGTTGAACACTCATTCACTCTCGTACACTCATTCACTCTCGTACACTCATTCACTCTCGTACACTCATTCACTCTTGAACACTCATTCACTCTCGTACACTCATTCACTCTTGAACTCTCATTCACTCTTGAACACTCATTCACTCTTGAACACTGATTCACTCTCGTACACTCATTCACTCTTGTACACTCATTCACTCTCGTACACTCATTCACTCTCGTACACTCATTCACTTTTGAACACTCATTCATTCTCGTACACTCATTCACTCTCGTATACTCATTCTCTCTCGTACACTTATTCACTCTCATACACTCATTCACTCTCATACACTCATTCACTCTTGTACACTCATTCACTCTTGAACACTCATTCACTCTTGAACACTCATTCACTCTTGAACACTCATTCACTCTCGTACACTCATTCACTCTCGAACACTCATTCACTCTCGTACACTCATTCACTCTTGTACACTCATTCACTCTCGTATACTCATTCACTCTCGTACACTCATTCACTCTCGAACACTCATTCACTCTTGTACACTCATTCAATCTCGTACACTCATTCACTCTTGAACACTCATTCACTATCGTACACTCATTCACTCTCGTACACTCATTCACTGTTGAACACTCATTCACTCTTGAACACTCATTCACTCTTGAACACTCATTCACTCTTGTACACTCATTCACTCTCGTACACTCATTCACTCTTGTACACTCATTCACTCTCGTACACTCATTCACTCTTGAACACTCATTCACTCTCGTACACTCATTCACTCTTGAACACTCATTCACTCTTGTACACTCATTCATTCTTGAACACTCATTCACTCTTGAATACTCATTCACTCTCGTACACTCATTCACTCTCATACACTCATTCACTGTTGAACACTCATTCACTCTCGTACACTCATTCACTCTCGAACACTCATTCACTATTGTACACTCATTCACTATTGTACACTCATTCAGTCTCGTACACTCATTCACTCTCGAACACTCATTCACTCTCGTACACTCATTCCCTCTTGAACACTCATTCACTCTTGAACACTCATTCACTCTCGTACACTCATTCACTCTTGTACACTCATTCACTCTTGTACACTCATTCACTCTCGTACACTCATTCACTCTTGTACACTCATTCACTCTCATACACTCATTCACTCTTGAAAACTCATTCACTCTTGTACACTCATTCACTCTCATACACTCATTCACTCTTGAACATTCATTCACTCTTGTACACTCATTCACTCTCGTACACTCATTCACTGTTGAACACTCATTCACTCTTGTACACTCATTCACTCTTGTACACTCATTCACTCTCATGCACTCATTCACTCTTGAACACTCATTCACTCTTGTACACTCATTCTCTCTTGAACACTCATTCACTCTTGTACACTCATTCACTCTCGTACACTCATTCACTGTCGAACACTCATTCACTCTCGTACACTCATTCACTCTCGTACAGTCATTCACTCTTGTGCACTCATTCACTCTCGTACACTCATTCGCTCTTGAACTCTCATTCACTCTTGAACACTCATTCACTCTTGAACACTCATTCACTCTCGTACACTCATTCACTCTTGTACACTCATTCACTCTTGTACACTCATTCACTCTCATACACTCATTCACTCTCGTACACTCATTCACTCTCGAACACTCATTCACTCTCGTACACTCATTCACTCTCGTACACTCATTCTCTCTCGTACACTCATTCACTCTCGTACACTCATTCACTCTCATACACTCATTCACTCTTGTACACTCATTCACTCTTGAACACTCATTCACTCTTGAACACTCATTCACTCTCGTACACTCATTCACTCTCGTACACTCATTCACTCTCGAACACTCATTCACTCTTGAACACTCATTCACTCTTGTACACTCATTCACTCTCGTACACTCATTCACTCTTGAACACTCATTCACTATCGTACACTCATTCACTCTCGTACACTCATTCACTCTTGTACACTCATTCACTCTCGTACACTCATTCACTCTTGTACACTCATTCACTCTTGTACACTCATTCACTCTCGTACACTCATTCACTCTTGAACACTCATTCGCTCTTGAACACTCATTCACTCTCGTGCACTCATTCACTCTCGTGCACTCATTCACTCTCGTACACTCATTCACTCTCATACACTCATTCACTCTCGTACACTCATTCACTCTCGTACACTCATTCACTCTCGTACACTCATTCACTCTTGAACACTCATTCACTCTCGTACACTCATTCACGCTTGTACACTCATTCACTGTTGAACACTCATTCACTCTCGTACACTCATTCACTCTTGAACACTCATTCACACTTGTACACTCATTCACTCTCGTACACTCATTCACTCTCGAACACTCATTCACTCTCGAACACTCATTCACTCTTGTGCACTCATTCACTCTCGTACACTCATTCACTCTCGTACACTCATTCACTCTTGAGCACACATTCACTCTTGTACACTCATTCACTCTGGAACACTCATTCACTCTCGAACACTCATTCACTCTCGAACACTCATTCACTCTTGTGCACTCATTCACTCTCGTACACTCATTCACTCTCGTACACTCATTCACTCTTGTACACTCATTCACTCTTGAGCACACATTCACTCTTGTACACTCATTCACTCTGGAACACTCATTCACTCTCGGACACTCACTCACTCTCGTACACTCATTCACTCTCGTACACTCATTCACTCTCGTACACTCATTCACTCTTGAACACTCATTCACTCTCGTACACTCATTCACTCTTGAACTCTCATTCACTCTTGAACACTCATTCACTCTTGAACACTCATTCACTCTCGTACACTCATTCACTCTTGTACACTCATTCACTCTCGTACACTCATTCACTCTCGTACACTCATTCACTTTTGAACACTCATTCATTCTCGTACACTCATTCACTCTCGTATACTCATTCTCTCTCGTACACTTATTCACTCTCATACACTCATTCACTCTCATACACTCATTCACTCTTGTACACTCATTCACTCTTGAACACTCATTCACTCTTGAACACTCATTCACTCTTGAACACTCATTCACTCTCGTACACTCATTCACTCTCGAACACTCATTCACTCTCGTACACTCATTCACTCTTGTACACTCATTCACTCTCGTATACTCATTCACTCTCGTACACTCATTCACTCTCGAACACTCATTCACTCTTGTACACTCATTCAATCTCGTACACTCATTCACTCTTGAACACTCATTCACTATCGTACACTCATTCACTCTCGTACACTCATTCACTGTTGAACACTCATTCACTCTTGAACACTCATTCACTCTTGAACACTCATTCACTCTTGTACACTCATTCACTCTCGTACACTCATTCACTCTTGTACACTCATTCACTCTCGTACACTCATTCACTCTTGAACACTCATTCACTCTCGTACACTCATTCACTCTTGAACACTCATTCACTCTTGTACACTCATTCACTCTTGAACACTCATTCACTCTTGAATACTCATTCACTCTCGTACACTCATTCACTCTTGTACACTCATTCACTCTCGTACACTCATTCACTCTCGTACACTCATTCACTCTCGTACACTCATTCACTCTCGTACACTCATTCACTCTTGAACACTCATTCACTCTTGTACACTCATTCACTCTTGTACAATCATTCACTCTTGAACACTCATTCACCCTCGTACACTCATTCACTCTCGTACACTCATTCACTCTCATGCACTTATTCCCTCTTGAACACTCATTCACTCTCGTACACTCATTCACTCTCGTACACTCATTCACTCTTGTACACTCATTCACTCTTGTACACTCATTCACTCTGGTACACTCATTCACTCTTGTACACTCATTCACTCTTGAACACTCATTCACTCTTGTACACTCATTCACTCTCGTACACTCATTCACTCTCGTACACTCATTCACTCTTGAACACTCATTCACTCTTGTACACTCATTCACTCTCGTACACTCATTCACTCTTGTACACTCATTCACTCTCGTACACTCATTCACTCTTGAACACTCATTCACTCTCGTACACTCATTCACTCTCGTACACTCATTCACTCTCGTACACTCATTCACTCTTGAACACTCATTCACTCTTGTACACTCATTCACTCTTGTACAATCATTCACTCTTGAACACTCATTCACCCTCGTACACTCATTCACTCTCGTACACTCATTCACTCTCATGCACTTATTCCCTCTTGAACACTCATTCACTCTCGTACACTCATTCACTCTCGTACACTCATTCACTCTTGTACACTCATTCACTCTTGTACACTCATTCACTCTGGTACACTCATTCACTCTTGTACACTCATTCACTCTCGAACACTCATTCACTCTCGAACACTCATTCACTCTCGTACACTCATTCACTCTCGTACACTCATTCACTCTTGAACACTCATTCACTCTCGTACACTCATTCACTCTTGTACACTCATTCACTCTCGTACACTCATTCACTCTCGTACACTCATTCACTCTCATACACTCATTCACTCTTGTACACTCATTCACTCTCGTACACTCATTCACTGTTGAACACTCATTCACTCTCGTACACTCATTCACTCTCGTACACTCATTCACTCTCGTACACTCATTCACTCTTGAACACTCATTCACTCTCGTACACTCATTCACTCTTGAACTCTCATTCACTCTTGAACACTCATTCACTCTTGAACACTCATTCACTCTCGTACACTCATTCACTCTTGTACACTCATTCACTCTCGTACACTCATTCACTCTCGTACACTCATTCACTTTTGAACACTCATTCATTCTCGTACACTCATTCACTCTCGTATACTCATTCTCTCTCGTACACTTATTCACTCTCATACACTCATTCACTCTCATACACTCATTCACTCTTGTACACTCATTCACTCTTGAACACTCATTCACTCTTGAACACTCATTCACTCTTGAACACTCATTCACTCTCGTACACTCATTCACTCTCGAACACTCATTCACTCTCGTACACTCATTCACTCTTGTACACTCATTCACTCTCGTATACTCATTCACTCTCGTACACTCATTCACTCTCGAACACTCATTCACTCTTGTACACTCATTCAATCTCGTACACTCATTCACTCTTGAACACTCATTCACTATCGTACACTCATTCACTCTCGTACACTCATTCACTGTTGAACACTCATTCACTCTTGAACACTCATTCACTCTTGAACACTCATTCACTCTTGTACACTCATTCACTCTCGTACACTCATTCACTCTTGTACACTCATTCACTCTCGTACACTCATTCACTCTTGAACACTCATTCACTCTCGTACACTCATTCACTCTTGAACACTCATTCACTCTTGTACACTCATTCACTCTTGAACACTCATTCACTCTTGAATACTCATTCACTCTCGTACACTCATTCACTCTCATACACTCATTCACTGTTGAACACTCATTCACTCTCGTACACTCATTCACTCTCGAACACTCATTCACTATTGTACACTCATTCACTATTGTACACTCATTCAGTCTCGTACACTCATTCACTCTCGAACACTCATTCACTCTCGTACACTCATTCCCTCTTGAACACTCATTCACTCTTGAACACTCATTCACTCTCGTACACTCATTCACTCTTGTACACTCATTCACTCTTGTACACTCATTCACTCTCGTACACTCATTCACTCTTGTACACTCATTCACTCTCATACACTCATTCACTCTTGAAAACTCATTCACTCTTGTACACTCATTCACTCTCATACACTCATTCACTCTTGAACATTCATTCACTCTTGTACACTCATTCACTCTCGTACACTCATTCACTGTTGAACACTCATTCACTCTTGTACACTCATTCACTCTTGTACACTCATTCACTCTCATGCACTCATTCACTCTTGAACACTCATTCACTCTTGTACACTCATTCTCTCTTGAACACTCATTCACTCTTGTACACTCATTCACTCTCGTACACTCATTCACTGTCGAACACTCATTCACTCTCGTACACTCATTCACTCTCGTACACTCATTCACTCTTGTGCACTCATTCACTCTCGTACACTCATTCGCTCTTGAACTCTCATTCACTCTTGAACACTCATTCACTCTTGAACACTCATTCACTCTCGTACACTCATTCACTCTTGTACACTCATTCACTCTTGTACACTCATTCACTCTCATACACTCATTCACTCTCGTACACTCATTCACTCTCGAACACTCATTCACTCTCGTACACTCATTCACTCTCGTACACTCATTCTCTCTCGTACACTCATTCACTCTCGTACACTCATTCACTCTCATACACTCATTCACTCTTGTACACTCATTCACTCTTGAACACTCATTCACTCTTGAACACTCATTCACTCTCGTACACTCATTCACTCTCGTACACTCATTCACTCTCGAACACTCATTCACTCTTGAACACTCATTCACTCTTGTACACTCATTCACTCTCGTACACTCATTCACTCTTGAACACTCATTCACTATCGTACACTCATTCACTCTCGTACACTCATTCACTCTTGTACACTCATTCACTCTCGTACACTCATTCACTCTTGTACACTCATTCACTCTTGTACACTCATTCACTCTCGTACACTCATTCACTCTTGAACACTCATTCGCTCTTGAACACTCATTCACTCTCGTGCACTCATTCACTCTCGTGCACTCATTCACTCTCGTACACTCATTCACTCTCATACACTCATTCACTCTCGTACACTCATTCACTCTCGTACACTCATTCACTCTCGTACACTCATTCACTCTTGAACACTCATTCACTCTCGTACACTCATTCACGCTTGTACACTCATTCACTGTTGAACACTCATTCACTCTCGTACACTCATTCACTCTTGAACACTCATTCACACTTGTACACTCATTCACTCTCGTACACTCATTCACTCTCGAACACTCATTCACTCTCGAACACTCATTCACTCTTGTGCACTCATTCACTCTCGTACACTCATTCACTCTCGTACACTCATTCACTCTTGTACACTCATTCACTCTTGAGCACACATTCACTCTTGTACACTCATTCACTCTGGAACACTCATTCACTCTCGGACACTCACTCACTCTCGTACACTCATTCACTCTCGTACACTCATTCACTCTCGTACACTCATTCACTCTTGAACACTCATTCACTCTCGTACACTCATTCACTCTTGAACTCTCATTCACTCTTGAACACTCATTCACTCTTGAACACTCATTCACTCTCGTACACTCATTCACTCTTGTACACTCATTCACTCTCGTACACTCATTCACTCTCGTACACTCATTCACTTTTGAACACTCATTCATTCTCGTACACTCATTCACTCTCGTATACTCATTCTCTCTCGTACACTTATTCACTCTCATACACTCATTCACTCTCATACACTCATTCACTCTTGTACACTCATTCACTCTTGAACACTCATTCACTCTTGAACACTCATTCACTCTTGAACACTCATTCACTCTCGTACACTCATTCACTCTCGAACACTCATTCACTCTCGTACACTCATTCACTCTTGTACACTCATTCACTCTCGTATACTCATTCACTCTCGTACACTCATTCACTCTCGAACACTCATTCACTCTTGTACACTCATTCAATCTCGTACACTCATTCACTCTTGAACACTCATTCACTATCGTACACTCATTCACTCTCGTACACTCATTCACTGTTGAACACTCATTCACTCTTGAACACTCATTCACTCTTGAACACTCATTCACTCTTGTACACTCATTCACTCTCGTACACTCATTCACTCTTGTACACTCATTCACTCTCGTACACTCATTCACTCTTGAACACTCATTCACTCTCGTACACTCATTCACTCTTGAACACTCATTCACTCTTGTACACTCATTCACTCTTGAACACTCATTCACTCTTGAATACTCATTCACTCTCGTACACTCATTCACTCTCATACACTCATTCACTGTTGAACACTCATTCACTCTCGTACACTCATTCACTCTCGAACACTCATTCACTATTGTACACTCATTCACTATTGTACACTCATTCAGTCTCGTACACTCATTCACTCTCGAACACTCATTCACTCTCGTACACTCATTCCCTCTTGAACACTCATTCACTCTTGAACACTCATTCACTCTCGTACACTCATTCACTCTTGTACACTCATTCACTCTTGTACACTCATTCACTCTCGTACACTCATTCACTCTTGTACACTCATTCACTCTCATACACTCATTCACTCTTGAAAACTCATTCACTCTTGTACACTCATTCACTCTCATACACTCATTCACTCTTGAACATTCATTCACTCTTGTACACTCATTCACTCTCGTACACTCATTCACTGTTGAACACTCATTCACTCTTGTACACTCATTCACTCTTGTACACTCATTCACTCTCATGCACTCATTCACTCTTGAACACTCATTCACTCTTGTACACTCATTCTCTCTTGAACACTCATTCACTCTTGTACACTCATTCACTCTCGTACACTCATTCACTGTCGAACACTCATTCACTCTCGTACACTCATTCACTCTCGTACACTCATTCACTCTTGTGCACTCATTCACTCTCGTACACTCATTCGCTCTTGAACTCTCATTCACTCTTGAACACTCATTCACTCTTGAACACTCATTCACTCTCGTACACTCATTCACTCTTGTACACTCATTCACTCTTGTACACTCATTCACTCTCATACACTCATTCACTCTCGTACACTCATTCACTCTCGAACACTCATTCACTCTCGTACACTCATTCACTCTCGTACACTCATTCTCTCTCGTACACTCATTCACTCTCGTACACTCATTCACTCTCATACACTCATTCACTCTTGTACACTCATTCACTCTTGAACACTCATTCACTCTTGAACACTCATTCACTCTCGTACACTCATTCACTCTCGTACACTCATTCACTCTCGAACACTCATTCACTCTTGAACACTCATTCACTCTTGTACACTCATTCACTCTCGTACACTCATTCACTCTTGAACACTCATTCACTATCGTACACTCATTCACTCTCGTACACTCATTCACTCTTGTACACTCATTCACTCTCGTACACTCATTCACTCTTGTACACTCATTCACTCTTGTACACTCATTCACTCTCGTACACTCATTCACTCTTGAACACTCATTCGCTCTTGAACACTCATTCACTCTCGTGCACTCATTCACTCTCGTGCACTCATTCACTCTCGTACACTCATTCACTCTCATACACTCATTCACTCTCGTACACTCATTCACTCTCGTACACTCATTCACTCTCGTACACTCATTCACTCTTGAACACTCATTCACTCTCGTACACTCATTCACGCTTGTACACTCATTCACTGTTGAACACTCATTCACTCTCGTACACTCATTCACTCTTGAACACTCATTCACACTTGTACACTCATTCACTCTCGTACACTCATTCACTCTCGAACACTCATTCACTCTCGAACACTCATTCACTCTTGTGCACTCATTCACTCTCGTACACTCATTCACTCTCGTACACTCATTCACTCTTGTACACTCATTCACTCTTGAGCACACATTCACTCTTGTACACTCATTCACTCTGGAACACTCATTCACTCTCGGACACTCACTCACTCTCGTACACTCATTCACTCTTGAACACTCATTCACTCTCGTACACTCATTCACTCTCGAACACTAATTCACTCTCGTACACTCATTCACTCTCGTACACTCATTCACTCTCGTACACTCATTCACTCTTGAACATTCATTCACTCTTGTACACTCATTCACTCTTGAACACTCATTCACTCTTGTACACTCATTCACTCTTGAACACTCATTCACTCTTGAACACTCATTCACTCTCGTACACTCATTCACTCTTGAACACTCATTCACTCTTGTACACTCATTCACTCTCGTACACTCATTCACTCTCGTACACTCATTCACTCTTGAACACTCATTCACTCTTGT
This sequence comes from Somniosus microcephalus, assembly GCF_052327205.1. NCBI lineage: Eukaryota > Metazoa > Chordata > Chondrichthyes > Squaliformes > Somniosidae > Somniosus > Somniosus microcephalus. Next base: position 58,436,477 of record NW_028225182.1, on the reverse strand, counting down.
ACACTCATTCACTCTCATACACTCATTCACTCTTGTACACTCATTCACTCTCGTACACTCATTCACTCTTGAACACTCATTCACTCTCGTACACTCATTCACTCTCGTACACTCATTCACTCTTGAACACTCATTCACTCTTGTACACTCATTCACTCTTGTACAATCATTCACTCTTGAACACTCATTCACCCTCGTACACTCATTCACTCTCGTACACTCATTCACTCTCATGCACTTATTCCCTCTTGAACACTCATTCACTCTCGTACACTCATTCACTCTCGTACACTCATTCACTCTTGTACACTCATTCACTCTTGTACACTCATTCACTCTGGTACACTCATTCACTCTTGTACACTCATTCACTCTCGAACACTCATTCACTCTCGAACACTCATTCACTCTCGTACACTCATTCAATCTCGTACACTCATTCACTCTTGAACACTCATTCACTCTCGTACACTCATTCACTCTTGTACACTCATTCACTCTCGTACACTCATTCACTCTCGTACACTCATTCACTCTTGAACACTCATTCACTCTTGTACACTCATTCACTCTCATACACTCATTCACTCTCGTACACTCATTCACTCTTGAACACTCATTCACTCTCGTACACTCATTCACTCTTGAACACTCATTCAATCTCGTACACTCATTCACTCTCGTACACTCATTCACTCTCATACACTCATTCACTCTCGTACACTCATTCACTCTCGTACACTCATTCACTCTTGTACACTCATTCACTCTCGTACACTCATTCACTCTTGAACACCCATTCCCTCTCGTACACTCATTCACTCTTGAACACTCATTCAATCTCGTACAGTCATTCACTCTCGTACACTCATTCACTCTCGTACACTCATTCACTCTCATACACTCATTCACTCTCGTACACTCATTCACTCTTGAACACTCATTCACTCTTGAACACTCATTCCCTCTCGTACACTCATTCACTCTCGTACACTCATTCACTGTTGAACACTCATTCACTCTCGTACACTCATTCACTGTTGAACACTCATTCACTATTGTACACTCATTCACTATTGTACACTCATTCAGTCTCGTACACTCATTCACTCTCGTACACTCATTCACTGTTGAACACTCATTCACTCTCATACACTCATTCACTCTCATACACTCATTCATTCTTGAAAACTCATTCACTCTTGTACACTCATTCACTCTCATACACTCATTCACTCTCGTACACTCATTCACTGTTGAACACTCATTCACTCTCATACACTCATTCACTCTCGAACACTCATTCACTCTCGTACACTCATTCACTCTTGAACACTCATTCACTCTTGAACACTCATTCACTCTCGTACACTCATTCACTCTTGTACACTCATTCACTCTCATACACTCATTCACTCTTGTACACTCATTCATTCTTGTACACTCATTCACTCTCACACACTCATTCACTCTTGAACATTCATTCACTCTTGTACACTCATTCACTCTCGTACACTCATTCACTGTTGAACACTCATTCAATCTCGTACACTCATTCACTCTTGTACACTCATTCACTCTCATACACTCATTCACTCTTGAACACTCATTCACTCTTGTACACTCATTCACTCTTGTACACTCATTCACTCTCATACACTCATTCACTCTTGTACACTCATTCACTCTCGTACACTCATTCACTGTTGAACACTCATTCACTCTCGTACACTCATTCACTCTTGTACACTCATTCACTCTCGTACACTCATTCACTCTTGAACATTCATTCACTCTCGTACACTCATTCACTCTTGAACTCTCATTCACTCTTGAACACTCATTCACTCTTGAACACTCATTCACTCTCGTACACTCATTCACTCTTGTACACTCATTCACTCTCGTACACTCATTCACTCTCGTACACTCATTCACTTTTGAACACTCATTCATTCTCGTACACTCATTCACTCTCGTATACTCATTCTCTCTCGTACACTCATTCACTCTCATACACTCATTCACTCTCATACACTCATTCACTCTTGTACACTCATTCACTCTTGAGCACTCATTCACTCTTGAACATTCATTCACTCTTGTACACTCATTCACTCTTGAACACTCATTCACTCTTGTACACTCATTCACTCTTGAACACTCATTCACTCTTGAACACTCATTCACTCTCGTACACTCATTCACTCTTGAACACTCATTCACTCTTGTACACTCATTCACTCTCGTACACTCATTCACTCTCGTACACTCATTCACTCTTGAACACTCATTCACTCTTGTACACTCATTCACTCTCATACACTCATTCACTCTTGTACACTCATTCACTCTCGTACACTCATTCACTCTTGAACACTCATTCACTCTCGTACACTCATTCACTCTCGTACACTCATTCACTCTCGTACACTCATTCACTCTTGAACACTCATTCACTCTTGTACACTCATTCACTCTTGTACAATCATTCACTCTTGAACACTCATTCACCCTCGTACACTCATTCACTCTCGTACACTCATTCACTCTCATGCACTTATTCCCTCTTGAACACTCATTCACTCTCGTACACTCATTCACTCTCGTACACTCATTCACTCTTGTACACTCATTCACTCTTGTACACTCATTCACTCTGGTACACTCATTCACTCTTGTACACTCATTCACTCTCGAACACTCATTCACTCTCGAACACTCATTCACTCTCGTACACTCATTCAATCTCGTACACTCATTCACTCTTGAACACTCATTCACTCTCGTACACTCATTCACTCTTGTACACTCATTCACTCTCGTACACTCATTCACTCTCGTACACTCATTCACTCTTGAACACTCATTCACTCTTGTACACTCATTCACTCTCATACACTCATTCACTCTCGTACACTCATTCACTCTTGAACACTCATTCACTCTCGTACACTCATTCACTCTTGAACACTCATTCAATCTCGTACACTCATTCACTCTCGTACACTCATTCACTCTCATACACTCATTCACTCTCGTACACTCATTCACTCTCGTACACTCATTCACTCTTGTACACTCATTCACTCTCGTACACTCATTCACTCTTGAACACCCATTCCCTCTCGTACACTCATTCACTCTTGAACACTCATTCAATCTCGTACAGTCATTCACTCTCGTACACTCATTCACTCTCGTACACTCATTCACTCTCATACACTCATTCACTCTCGTACACTCATTCACTCTTGAACACTCATTCACTCTTGAACACTCATTCCCTCTCGTACACTCATTCACTCTCGTACACTCATTCACTGTTGAACACTCATTCACTCTCGTACACTCATTCACTGTTGAACACTCATTCACTATTGTACACTCATTCACTATTGTACACTCATTCAGTCTCGTACACTCATTCACTCTCGTACACTCATTCACTGTTGAACACTCATTCACTCTCATACACTCATTCACTCTCATACACTCATTCACTCTTGAAAACTCATTCACTCTTGTACACTCATTCACTCTCATACACTCATTCACTCTCGTACACTCATTCACTGTTGAACACTCATTCACTCTCATACACTCATTCACTCTCGAACACTCATTCACTCTCGTACACTCATTCACTCTCGAACACTCATTCACTCTTGAACACTCATTCACTCTCGTACACTCATTCACTCTTGTACACTCATTCACTCTCATACACTCATTCACTCTTGTACACTCATTCATTCTTGTACACTCATTCACTCTCACACACTCATTCACTCTTGAACATTCATTCACTCTTGTACACTCATTCACTCTCGTACACTCATTCACTGTTGAACACTCATTCAATCTCGTACATTCATTCACTCTTGTACACTCATTCACTCTCATACACTCATTCACTCTTGAACACTCATTCACTCTTGTACACTCATTCACTCTTGTACACTCATTCACTCTCATACACTCATTCACTCTTGTACACTCATTCACTCTCGTACACTCATTCACTGTTGAACACTCATTCACTCTCGTACACTCATTCACTCTTGTACATTCATTCACTCTCGTACACTCATTCACTCTTGAACATTCATTCACTCTCGTACACTCATTCACTCTTGAACTCTCATTCACTCTTGAACACTCATTCACTCTTGAACACTCATTCACTCTCGTACACTCATTCACTCTTGTACACTCATTCACTCTCGTACACTCATTCACTCTCGTACACTCATTCACTTTTGAACACTCATTCATTCTCGTACACTCATTCACTCTCGTATACTCATTCTCTCTCGTACACTCATTCACTCTCATACACTCATTCACTCTCATACACTCATTCACTCTTGTACACTCATTCACTCTTGAGCACTCATTCACTCTTGAACACTCATTCACTCTTGAACACTCATTCACTCTCATACACTCATTCACTCTCGAACACTCATTCACTCTCGAACACTCATTCACTCTCGTACACTCATTCACTCTTGTACACTCATTCACTCTCGTATACTCATTCACTCTCGTACACTCATTCACTCTCGAACACTCATTCACTCTTGTACACTCATTCACTCTCGTACACTCATTCACTCTTGAACACTCATTCACTATCGTACACTCATTCACTCTCGTACACTCATTCACTGTTGAACACTCATTCACTCTTGAACACTCATTCACTCTTGAACACTCATTCACTCTTGTACACTCATTCACTCTCGTACACTCATTCACTCTTGTACACTCATTCACTCTCGTACACTCATTCACTCTTGAACACTCATTCACTCTCGTACACTCATTCACTCTTGAACACTCATTCAATCTCGTACACTCATTCACTCTCGTACACTCATTCACTCTCGTACACTCATTCACTCTTGTACACTCATTCACTCTCGTACACTCATTCACTCTTGAACACTCATTCACTCTTGAATACTCATTCACTCTCGTACACTCATTCACTCTCGTACACTCATTCACTGTTGAACACTCATTCACTCTCGTACACTCATTCACTCTCGAACACTCATTCACTATTGTACACTCATTCACTATTGTACACTCATTCAGTCTCGTACACTCATTCACTCTCGAACACTCATTCACTCTCGTACACTCATTCCCTCTTGAACACTCATTCACTCTTGAACACTCATTCACTCTCGTACACTCATTCACTCTTGTACACTCATTCACTCTTGTACACTCATTCACTCTCGTACACTCATTCACTCTTGTACACTCATTCACTCTCATACACTCATTCACTCTTGAAAACTCATTCACTCTTGTACACTCATTCACTCTCATACACTCATTCACTCTTGAACATTCATTCACTCTTGTACACTCATTCACTCTCGTACACTCATTCACTGTTGAACACTCATTCACTCTCGTACACTCATTCACTCTTGTACACTCATTCACTCTCATGCACTCATTCACTCTTGAACACTCATTCACTCTTGTACACTCATTCTCTCTTGAACACTCATTCACTCTTGTACACTCATTCACTCTCGTACACTCATTCACTGTCGAACACTCATTCACTCTCGTACACTCATTCACTCTCGTACACTCATTCACTCTTGTGCACTCATTCACTCTCGTACACTCATTCACTCTTGAACTCTCATTCACTCTTGAACACTCATTCACTCTTGAACACTCATTCACTCTCGTACACTCATTCACTCTTGTACACTCATTCACTCTTGTACACTCATTCACTCTCATACACTCATTCACTCTCGTACACTCATTCACTCTCGAACACTCATTCACTCTCGTACACTCATTCACTCTCGTACACTCATTCTCTCTCGTACACTCATTCACTCTCATACACTCATTCACTCTCATACACTCATTCACTCTTGTACACTCATTCACTCTTGAACACTCATTCACTCTTGAACACTCATTCACTCTTGAACACTCATTCACTCTCGTACACTCATTCACTCTCGTACACTCATTCACTCTCGAACACTCATTCACTCTTGAACACTCATTCACTCTTGTACACTCATTCACTCTCGTACACTCATTCACTCTCGTACACTCATTCACTCTTGAACACTCATTCACTATCGTACACTCATTCACTCTCGTGCACTCATTCACTGTTGAACACTCATTCACTCTTGTACACTCATTCACTCTCGTACACTCATTCACTCTTGTACACTCATTCACTCTTGTACACTCATTCACTCTCGTACACTCATTCACTCTTGAACACTCATTCGCTCTTGAGCACTCATTCACTCTCGTGCACTCATTCACTCTCGTGCACTCATTCACTCTCGTACACTCATTCACTCTCGTACACTCATTCACTCTCGTACACTCATTCACTCTCGTACACTCATTCACTCTTGTACACTCATTCACTCTTGAACACTCATTCACTCTCGTACACTCATTCACGCTTGTACACTCATTCACTGTTGAACACTCATTCACTCTCGTACACTCATTCACTCTTGAACACTCATTCACACTTGTACACTCATTCACTCTCGTACACTCATTCACTCTCGAACACTCATTCACTCTCGAACACTCATTCACTCTTGTGCACTCATTCACTCTCGTACACTCATTCACTCTCGTACACTCATTCACTCTTGTACACTCATTCACTCTTGAACACTAATTCACTCTTGTACACTCATTCACTCTGGAACACTCATTCACTCTCGGACACTCACTCATTCTCGTACACTCATTCACTCTTGAACACTCATTCACTCTCGTACACTCATTCACTCTCGAACACTAATTCGCTCTCGTACACTCATTCACTCTCGTACACTCATTCACTCTCGTACACTCATTCACTCTTGAACACTCATTCACTCTTGTACACTCATTCACTCTTGAACACTCATTCACTCTTGTACACTCATTCACTCTTGAACACTCATTCACTCTTGAACACTCATTCACTCTCGTACACTCATTCACTCTTGAACACTCATTCACTCTTGTACACTCATTCACTCTCGTACACTCATTCACTCTCGTACACTCATTCACTCTTGAACACTCATTCACTCTTGTACACTCATTCACTCTCGTACACTCATTCACTCTCGTACACTCATTCACTCTCGAACACTCATTCACTCTCGTACACTCATTCACTCTTGAACACTCATTCAATCTCGTACACTCATTCACTCTCGTACACTCATTCACTCTCGTACACTCATTCACTCTTGAACACTCATTCACTCTTGCACACTCATTCACTCTTGAACACTCATTCACTCTCGTACATTCATTCACTCTTGTACACTCATTCACTCTCGTACACTCATTCACTCTTGTACACTCATTCACTCTTGTACACTAATTCACTATCGTACACTCATTCACTCTCGTACACTCATTCACTCTTGTACACTCATTCACTCTCGTACACTCATTCACTCTTGAACACTCATTCAATCTCGTACACTCATTCACTCTCGTACACTCATTCACTCTCGTACACTCATTCACTCTTATGCACTCATTCACTCTCGTACACTCATTCACTCTTGAACACTCATTCACTCTCGTACACTCATTCACTCTCGTACACTCATTCACTGTTGAACACTCATTCACTCTCGTACACTCATTCACTCTTGAACACTCATTCACTATTGTACACTCATTCACTATTGTACACTCATTCAGTCTCGTACACTCATTCACTCTCGTACACTCATTCACTGTTGAACACTCATTCACTCTCATACACTCATTCACTCTCGAACACTCATTCACTCTCGTACACTCATTCACTCTTGAACACTCATTCACTCTTGAACACTCATTCACTCTCGTACACTCATTCACTCTTGTACACTCATTCACTCTCATACACTCATTCACTCTTGAAAACTCATTCACTCTTGTACACTCATTCACTCTCATACACTCATTCACTCTTGAACATTCATTCACTCTTGTACACTCATTCACTCTCGTACACTCATTCACTGTCGAACACTCATTCACTCTCGTACACTCATTCACTCTCGTACACTCATTCACTCTCGTACACTCATTCACTCTCGTACACTCATTCACTCTTGAACACTCATTCACTCTCGTACACTCAATCACTCTCGAACTCTCATTCACTCTTGAACACTCATTCACTCTTGAACACTCATTCACTCTTGCACACTCATTCACTCTCGTACACTCATTCACTCTCGTACACTCATTCCCTCTCGTACACTCATTCACTCTCGTACACTCATTCTCTCTCGTACACTCATTCACTCTCGTACACTCATTCACTCTCATACACTCATTCACTCTTGTGCACTCATTCACTCTTGAACACTCATTCACTCTCGTACACTCATTCACTCTCGAACACTCATTCACTCTTGAACACTCATTCACTCTTGTACACTCATTCACTCTCGTACACTCATTCACTCTCGTACACTCATTCACTCTCGAACACTCATTCACTCTTATACACTCATTCACTCTCGTACACTCATTCACTCTTGAACACACATTCACTATCGTACACTCATTCACTCTCGTACACTCATTCACTGTTGAACACTCACTCACTCTCGTACACTCATTCACTCTCGTACACTCATTCACTCTTGTACACTCATTCACTCTCGTACACTCATTCACTCTCGTACACTCATTCACTGTTGAACACTCATTCACTCTCGTACACTCATTCACTCTTGAACACTCATTCACTCTCGTGCACTCATTCACTCTTGAACACTCATTCACTCTTGAACACTCATTCACTCTTGAACGCTCAATCACTCTTGAACACTCATTCACTCTCGTACACTCATTCACTCTTGAACACTCATTCACTCTCAAACACTCATTCACTCTCGTACACTCATTCACTCTTGTACACTCATTCACTGTTGAACACTCATTCACTCTCGTACACTCATTCACTCTCGTACACTCATTCACTCTTGAACACTCACTCACTCTCGTGCACTCATTCACTCTTGAACACTCATTCACTCTTGAACACTCATTCACTCTTGAACACTCATTCACACTTGTACACTCATTCACTCTTGTACACTCATTCACTCTTGAACACTCAATCACTCTTGAACACTCATTCACTCTCGTACACTCATTCACTCTTGAACACTCATTCACTCTCAAACACTCATTCACTCTCGTACACTCATTCACTCTTGTACACTCATTCACTGTTGAACACTCACTCACTCTTGTACACTCATTCACTCTCGTACACTCATTCACTCTAGTCCACTCATTCACTCTCGTACACTCATTCACTCTTGAAAACTCATTCACTCTTGTACACTCATTCACTCTCATACACTCATTCACTCTTGAACATTCATTCACTCTTGTACACTCATTCACTCTCGTACACTCATTCACTGTCGAACACTCATTCACTCTCGTACACTCATTCACTCTCGTACACTCATTCACTCTCGTACACTCATTCACTCTCGTACACTCATTCACTCTTGAACACTCATTCACTCTCGTACACTCAATCACTCTCGAACTCTCATTCACTCTTGAACACTCATTCACTCTTGAACACTCATTCACTCTTGCACACTCATTCACTCTCGTACACTCATTCACTCTCGTACACTCATTCCCTCTCGTACACTCATTCACTCTCGTACACTCATTCTCTCTCGTACACTCATTCACTCTCGTACACTCATTCACTCTCATACACTCATTCACTCTTGTGCACTCATTCACTCTTGAACACTCATTCACTCTCGTACACTCATTCACTCTCGAACACTCATTCACTCTTGAACACTCATTCACTCTTGTACACTCATTCACTCTCGTACACTCATTCACTCTCGAACACTCATTCACTCTTATACACTCATTCACTCTCGTACACTCATTCACTCTTGAACACACATTCACTATCGTACACTCATTCACTCTCGTACACTCATTCACTGTTGAACACTCACTCACTCTCGTACACTCATTCACTCTCGTACACTCATTCACTCTTGTACACTCATTCACTCTCGTACACTCATTCACTCTCGTACACTCATTCACTGTTGAACACTCATTCACTCTCGTACACTCATTCACTCTTGAACACTCATTCACTCTCGTGCACTCATTCACTCTTGAACACTCATTCACTCTTGAACACTCATTCACTCTTGAACGCTCAATCACTCTTGAACACTCATTCACTCTCGTACACTCATTCACTCTTGAACACTCATTCACTCTCAAACACTCATTCACTCTCGTACACTCATTCACTCTTGTACACTCATTCACTGTTGAACACTCATTCACTCTCGTACACTCATTCACTCTCGTACACTCATTCACTCTTGAACACTCACTCACTCTCGTACACTCATTCACTCTTGAACACTCATTCACTCTTGAACACTCATTCACTCTTGAACACTCATTCACACTTGTACACCCATTCACTCTTGTACACTCATTCACTCTTGAACACTCAATCACTCTTGAACACTCATTCACTCTCGTACACTCATTCACTCTTGAACACTCATTCACTCTCAAACACTCATTCACTCTCGTACACTCATTCACTCTTGTACACTCATTCACTGTTGAACACTCACTCACTCTTGTACACTCATTCACTCTCGTACACTCATTCACTCTAGTCCACTCATTCACTCTCGTACACTCATTCACTCTTGAATACTCACTCACTCTCGTACACCCATTCACTCCTGTACACTCATTCACTCTCATACACTCATTCACTCTCATACACTCATTCACTCTCGTACACTCATTCACTCTCGTACACTCATTCTCTCTCGTACACTCATTCACTCTTGTACACTCATTCACTCTCGTACACTCATTCACTCTTGTACACTCATTCACTCTCGTACACTCATTCACTCTTGAACACTCATTCACTCTCGTACACTCATTCACTCTCGTACACTCATTCACTCTCGTACACTCATTCACTCTTGAACACTCATTCACTCTTGTACACTCATTCACTCTTGTACAATCATTCACTCTTGAACACTCATTCACCCTCGTACACTCATTCACTCTCGTACACTCATTCACTCTCATGCACTCATTCACTCTTGAACACTCATTCACTCTCATACACTCATTCACTCTCGTACACTCATTCACTCTCGTACACTCATTCACTCTTGTACACTCATTCACTCTTGTACACTCATTCACTCTGGTACACTCATTCACTCTTGTACACTCATTCACTCTTGAACACTCATTCACTCTCGAACACTCATTCACTCTCGTACACTCATTCACTCTCGTACACTCATTCACTCTCGTACACTCATTCACTCTTGAACACTCATTCACTCTCGTACACTCATTCACTCTTGTACACTCATTCACTCTCGTACACTCATTCACTCTCGTACACTCATTCACTCTTGAACACTCATTCACTCTTGTACACTCATTCACTCTCGTACACTCATTCACTCTCGTACACTCATTCACTCTTGAACACTCATTCACTCTCGTACACTCATTCACTCTTGAACACTCATTCAATCTCGTACACTCATTCACTCTCGTACACTCATTCACTCTCATACACTCATTCACTCTCGTACACTCATTCACTCTCGTACACTCATTCACTCTTGTACACTCATTCACTCTCGTACACTCATTCACTCTTGAACACTCATTCCCTCTCGTACACTCATTCACTCTTGAACACTCATTCAATCTCGTACAGTCATTCACTCTCGTACACTCATTCACTCTCGTACACTCATTCACTCTCGTACTCTCATTCACTCTCGTACACTCATTCACTCTTGAACACTCATTCACTCTTGAACACTCATTCACTCTCGTACACTCATTCACTGTTGAACACTCATTCACTCTCGTACACTCATTCACTGTTGAACACTCATTCACTATTGTACACTCATTCACTATTGTACACTCATTCAGTCTCGTACACTCATTCACTCTCGTACACTCATTCACTGTTGGACACTCATTCACTCTCATACACTCATTCACTCTCATACACTCATTCACTCTTGAAAACTCATTCACTCTTGTACACTCATTCACTCTCATACACTCATTCACTCTCGTACACTCATTCACTGTTGAACACTCATTCACTCTCATACACTCATTCACTCTCGAACACTCATTCACTCTCGTACACTCATTCACTCTTGAACACTCATTCACTCTTGAACACTCATTCACTCTCGTACACTCATTCACTCTTGTACACTCATTCACTCTCATACACTCATTCACTCTTGAACACTCATTCACTCTCGTACACTCATTCACTCTTGTACACTCATTCACTCTCATACACTCATTCACTCTTGTACACTCATTCACTCTCGTACACTCATTCACTCTTGTACACTCATTCACTCTCATACACTCATTCACTCTTGAAAACTCATTCACTCTTGTACACTCATTCACTCTCACACACTCATTCACTCTTGAACATTCATTCACTCTTGTACACTCACTCTCGTACACTCATTCACTGTTGAACACTCATTCAATCTCGTACACTCATTCACTCTTGTACACTCATTCACTCTCATACACTCATTCACTCTTGAACACTCATTCACTCTTGTACACTCATTCACTCTTGTACACTCATTCACTCTCATACACTCATTCACTCTTGTACACTCATTCACTCTCGTACACTCATTCACTGTTGAACACTCATTCACTCTCGTACACTCATTCACTCTCGTACACTCATTCACTCTCGTACACTCATTCACTCTTGAACACTCATTCACTCTCGTACACTCATTCACTCTTGAACTCTCATTCACTCTTGAACACTCATTCACTCTTGAACACTCATTCACTCTCGTACACTCATTCACTCTTGTACACTCATTCACTCTCGTACACTCATTCACTCTCGTACACTCATTCACTTTTGAACACTCATTCATTCTCGTACACTCATTCACTCTCGTATACTCATTCTCTCTCGTACACTCATTCACTCTCATACACTCATTCACTCTCATACACTCATTCACTCTTGAACACTCATTCACTCTTGAACACTCATTCACTCTTGAACACTCATTCACTCTCGTACACTCATTCACTCTCGAACACTCATTCACTCTCGAACACTCATTCACTCTCGTACACTCATTCACTCTTGTACACTCATTCACTCTTGTATACTCATTCACTCTCGTACACTCATTCACTCTCGAACACTCATTCACTCTTGTACACTCATTCACTCTCGTACACTCATTCACTCTTGAACACTCATTCACTATCGTACACTCATTCACTCTCGTACACTCATTCACTGTTGAACACTCATTCACTCTTGAACACTCATTCACTCTTGAACACTCATTCACTCTTGTACACTCATTCACTCTCGTACACTCATTCACTCTTGTACACTCATTCACTCTCGTACACTCATTCACTCTTGAACACTCATTCACTCTCGTACACTCATTCACTCTTGAACACTCATTCACTCTCGTACACTCATTCACTCTCGTGCACTCATTCACTCTTGTACACTCATTCACTCTCATACACTCATTCACTCTTGAACACTCATTCACTCTTGAATACTCATTCACTCTCGTACACTCATTCACTCTCGTACACTCATTCACTGTTGAACACTCATTCACTCTCGTACACTCATTCACTCTCGAACACTCATTCACTATTGTACACTCATTCACTATTGTACACTCATTCAGTCTCGTACACTCATTCACTCTCGTACACTCATTCACTGTTGAACACTCATTCACTCTTGAATACTCATTCACTCTCGAACACTCATTCACTCTCGTACACTCATTCACTCTTGAACACTCATTCACTCTTGAACACTCATTCACTCTCGTACACTCATTCACTCTTGTACACTCATTCACTCTCGTACACTCATTCACTCTTGTACACTCATTCACTCTCATACACTCATTCACTCTTGAAAACTCATTCACTCTTGTACACTCATTCACTCTCATACACTCATTCACTCTTGAACATTCATTCACTCTTGTACACTCATTCACTCTCGTACACTCATTCACTGTTGAACACTCATTCACTCTCGTACACTCATTCACTCTTGTACACTCATTCACTCTCATGCACTCATTCACTCTTGAACACTCATTCACTCTTGTACACTCATTCTCTCTTGAACACTCATTCACTCTTGTACACTCATTCACTCTCGTACACTCATTCACTGTCGAACACTCATTCACTCTCGTACACTCATTCACTCTCGTACACTCATTCACTCTTGTACACTCATTCACTCTCGTACACTCATTCACTCTTGAACTCTCATTCACTCTTGAACACTCATTCACTCTTGAACACTCATTCACTCTCGTACACTCATTCACTCTTGTACACTCATTCACTCTTGTACACTCATTCACTCTCATACACTCATTCACTCTCGTACACTCATTCACTCTCGAACACTCATTCACTCTCGTACACTCATTCACTCTCGTACACTCATTCACTCTCGTACACTCATTCACTCTCGTACACTCATTCACTCTCATACACTCATTCACTCTTGTACACTCATTCACTCTTGAACATTCATTCACTCTTGAACACTCATTCACTCTTGAACACTCATTCACTCTCGTACACTCATTCACTCTCGTACACTCATTCACTCTCGAACACTCATTCACTCTTGAACACTCATTCACTCTTGTACACTCATTCACTCTCGTACACTCATTCACTCTTGTACACTCATTCACTCTCGTACACTCATTCACTCTTGAACACTCATTCACTATCGTACACTCATTCACTGTCGTACACTCATTCACTGTTGAACACTCATTCACTCTTGTACACTCATTCACTCTCGTACACTCATTCACTCTTGTACACTCATTCACTCTTGTACACTCATTCACTCTCGTACACTCATTCACTCTTGAACACTCATTCGCTCTTGAACACTCATTCACTCTCGTGCACTCATTCACTCTCGTGCACTCATTCACTCTCGTACACTCATTCACTCTCATACACTCATTCACTCTCGAACACTCATTCACTCTCGTACACTCATTCACTCTCGTACACTCATTCACTCTCGTACACTCATTCACTCTCGTACACTCATTCACTCTTGAACACTCATTCACTCTCGTACACTCATTCACTCTTGAACACTCATTCACTCTCGTACACTCATTCACTCTTGTACACTCATTCACTCTCGTACACTCATTCACTCTCGTACACTCATTCACTCTCGTACACTCATTCACTCTCGTACACTCATTCACTCTCGTACACTCATTCACTCTCGAACACTCATTCACTCTTGTGCACTCATTCACTCTCGTACACTCATTCACTCTCGTACACTCATTCACTCTGGTACACTCATTCACTCTGGTACACTCATTCACTCTTGAACACTCATTCACTCTTGTACACTCATTCACTCTGGAACACTCATTCACTCTCGTACACTCACTCACTCTCGTACACTCATTCACTCTTGAACACTCATTCACTCTTGTACAATCAATCACTCTTGAACACTCATTCACCCTCGTACACTCATTCACTCTTGTACACTCAATCACTCTCATACACTCATTCACTCTCGAACACTCATTCACTCTCGTACACTCATTCGCTCTCGTACACTCATTCACTCTCGTACACTCATTCACTCTTGAACACTCATTCACTCTCGTACACTCATTCACTCTTGAACACTCATTCACTCTTGTACACTCATTCACTCTCGTACACTCATTCACTCTCGTACACTCATTCACTCTTGAACACTCATTCACTCTTGTACACTCATTCACTCTCGTACACTCATTCACTCTCGTACACTCATTCACTCTTGAACACTCATTCACTCTCGTACACTCATTCACTCTTGAACACTCATTCAATCTCGTACACTCATTCACTCTCGTACACTCATTCACTCTCGTACACTCATTCACTCTTGCACACTCATTCACTCTTGAACACTCATTCACTCTCGTACACTCATTCACTCTTGTACACTCATTCACTCTCGTACACTCATTCACTCTCGTAGACTCATTCACTCTTGTACACTCATTCACTCTCGTACACTCATTCACTCTTGAACACTCATTCACTCTCGTACACTCATTCACTCTTGAACACTCATTCAATCTCGTACACTCATTCACTCTCGTACACTCATTCACTCTCGTACACTCATTCACTCTCGTACACTCATTCACTCTTGAACACTCATTCACTCTTGAGCACTCATTCACTCTCGTACACTCATTCACTCTCGTACACTCATTCACTGTTGAACACTCATGCACTCTTGTACACTCATTCACTCTTGAACACTCATTCACTATTGTACACTCATTCACTATTGCACACTCATTCAGTCTCGTACACTCATCCACTCTCGTACACTCATTCACTGTGGAACACTCATTCACTCTCATACACTCATTCACTCTCGAACACTCATTCACTCTCGTACACTCATTCACTCTTGAACACTCATTTACTCTCGTACACTCATTCACTCTTGTACACTCATTCACTCTCATACACTCATTCACTCTTGTACACTCATTTACTCTCGTACACTCATTCACTCTTGTACACTCATTCACTCTCATACACTCATTCACTCTTGAAAACTCATTCACTCTTGTACACTCATTCACTTCATACACTCATTCACTCTTGAACATTCATTCACTCTTGTACACTCATTCACTCTCATACACTCATTCACTGTTGAACACTCATTCACTCTCGTACACTCATTCACTCTTGTACACTCATTCACTCTCATACACTCATTCACTCTTGAACACTCATTCACTCTTGTACACTCATTCTCTCTTGAACACTCATTCACTCTTGTACACTCATTCACTCTCATACACTCATTCACTGTTGAACACTCATTCACTCTGGTACACTCATTCACTCTCGTACACTCATTCACTCTTGTACACTCATTCACTCTCGTACACTCATTCACTCTCGTACACTCATTCACTCTTGAACACTCATTCACTCTCGTACACTCATTCACTCTTGAACACTCATTCACTCTCGTACACTCATTCACTCTCGTACACTCATTCACTCTCGTACACTCATTCCCTCTCGTACACTCATTCACTCTCGTACACTCATTCTCTCTCGTACACTCATTCACTCTCGTTAACTCATTCACTCTCATACACTCATTCACTCTCGTACACTCATTCACTCTTGAACACTCATTCACTCTTGAACACTCATTCACTCTTGAACACTCATTCACTCTCGTACACTCATTCACTCTCGTACACTCATTCACTCTCGAACACTCATTCACTCTTATACACTCATTCACTCTCGTACACTCATTCACTCTTGAACACTCATTCACTATCGTACACTCATTCACTCTCGTACACTCATTCACTGTTGAACACTCATTCACTCTCGTACACTCATTCACTCTCGTACACTCATTCACTCTTGTACACTCATTCACTCTCGTACACTCATTCACTCTCGTACACTCATTCACTGTTGAACACTCATTCACTCTCATACACTCATTCACTCTTGAACACTCATTCACTCTCGTACACTCATTCACTCTTGAACACTCATTCACTCTTGAACACTCATTCACTCTTGAACACTCATTCACTCTTGTACACTCATTCACTCTTGTACACTCATTCACTCTTGAACGCTCAATCACTCTTGAACACTCATTCACTCTCATACACTCATTCACTCTTGAACACTCATTCACTCTCAAACACTCATTCACTCTCGTACACTCATTCACTCTCGTACACTCATTCACTGTTGAACACTCATTCACTCTCGTACACTCATTCACTCTTGAACACTCATTCACTCTCGTACACTCATTCACTCTTGAACACTCATTCACTCTTGAACACTCATTCACTCTTGAACACTCATTCACTGTTGTACACTCATTCACTCTTGTACACTCATTCACTCTTGAACGCTCAATCACTCTTGAACACTCATTCACTCTCGTACACTCATTCACTCTTGAACACTCATTCACTCTCAAACACTCATTCACTCTCGTACACTCATTCACTCTTGTACACTCATTCTTGGTTGAACACTCACTCACTCTTGTACACTCATTCACTCTCGTACACTCATTCACTCTCGTACACTCATTCACTCTCGTACACTCATTCACTCTTGAACACTCACTCACTCTCGTACACTCATTCACTCTTGAACACTCATTCACTCTTGAACACTCATTCACTCTTGAACACTCATTCACTCTTGTACACTCATTCACTCTTGTACACTCATTCACTCTTGAACACTCAATCACTCTTGAACACTCATTCACTCTCGTACACTCATTCACTCTTGAACACTCATTCACTCTCAAACACTCATTCACTCTCGTACACTCATTCACTCTTGTACACTCATTCACTGTTGAACACTCACTCACTCTTGTACACTCATTCACTCTCGTACACTCATTCACTCTCGTACACTCATTCACTCTCGTACACTCATTCACTCTTGAATACTCACTCACTCTCGTACACCCATTCACTCCTGTACACTCATTCACTCTCATACACTCATTCACTCTCGTACACTCATTCACTCTCATACACTCATTCACTCTCGTACACTCATTCACTCTTGAACACTCATTCACTCTCGTACACTCATTCACTCTCGTGCACTCATTCACTCTCATACACTCATTCACTCTCGTACACTCATTCACTCTCATACACTCATTCACTCTCGTACACTCATTCACTCTGGAACACTCATTCACTCTCGTACACTCATTCACTCTCGTACACTCATTCACTCTTGTACACTCATTCACTCTTGAACACTCATTCACTCTTGTACACTCATTCACTCTTGTACAATCATTCACTCTTGAACACTCATTCACCCTCGTACACTCATTCACTCTCGTACACTCATTCACTCTCATACACTCATTCACTCTTGAACACTCATTCACTCTCATACACTCATTCTCTCTTGTACACTCATTCACTCTCGTACCCTCATTCACTCTTGTACACTCATTCACTCTTGTACACTCATTCACTCTCGAACACTCATTCACTCTCGTACACTCATTCACTCTCGTACACTCATTCACTCTCATACACTCATTCACTCTCATACACTCATTCACTCTTGAACACTCATTCACTCTTGTACACTCATTCACTCTCGTACACTCATTCACTCTCGTACACTCATTCACTCTCGTACACTCATTCACTCTCGTACACTCATTCACTCTTGCACACTCATTCACTCTTGAACACTCATTCACTCTCGTACACTCATTCCCTCTTGTGCACTCATTCACTCTCGTACACTCATTCACTCTTGAACACTCATTCACTCTTGTACCCTCATTCACTCTCGTACACTCATTCACTCTCGTACACTCATTCACTCTAGTACACTCATTCACTCTCGTACACTCATTCACTCTTGAACACTCATTCCCTCTCATACACTCATTCACTCTTGAACACTCATTCAATCTCGTACACTCATTCACTCTCGTACACTCATTCACTCTCGTACACTCATTCACTCTCGTACACTCATTCACTCTCGTACACTCATTCACTCTAGAACACTCATTCACTCTCGTACACTCATTCACTCTCGTACACTCATTCACTGTTGAACACTCATTCACTCTCGTACACTCATTCACTCTTGAACACTCATTCACTCTTGAACACTCATTCACTATTGTACACTCATTCACTATTGTACACTCATTCAGTCTCGTACACTCATTCACTCTCGTACACTCATTCACTGTTGAACACTCATTCACTCTCATACACTCATTCACTCTTGAACACTCATTCACTCTTGAACACTCATTCACTCTCGTACACTCATTCACTCTTGTACATTCATTCACTCTCGTACACTCATTCACTCTTGTACACTCATTCACTCTCGTACACTCATTCACTCTTGTACACTCACTCACACTCATACACTCATTCACTCTTGAAAACTCATTCACTCTTGTACACTCATTCACTCTCATACACTCATTCACTCTCGTACACTCATTCACTGTTGAACACTCATTCACTCTCATACACTCATTCACTCTCGAACACTCATTCACTCTCGTACACTCATTCACTCTTGAACACTCATTCACTCTTGAACACTCATTCACTCTCGTACACTCATTCACTCTTGTACACTCATTCACTCTCATACACTCATTCACTCTTGTACACTCATTCACTCTCGTACACTCATTCACTCTTGTACACTCATTCACTCTCATACACTCATTCACTCTTGAAAACTCATTCACTCTTGTACACTCATTCACTCTCATACACTCATTCACTCTTGAACATTCATTCACTCTTGTACACTCATTCACTCTCGTACACTCATTCACTGTTGAACAATCATTCAATCTCGTACACTCATTCACTCTTGTACACTCATTCACTCTCATACACTCATTCACTCTTGAACACTCATTCACTCTTGTACACTCATTCTCTCTTGAACACTCATTCACTCTTGTACACTCATTCACTCTCATACACTCATTCACTGTTGAACACTCATTCACTCTCGTACACTCATTCACTCTCGTACACTCATTCACTCTCGTACACTCATTCACTCTTGAACACTCATTCACTCTCGTACACTCATTCACTCTTGAACTCTCATTCACTCTTGAACACTCATTCACTCTTGAACACTCATTCACTCTCGTACACTCATTCACTTTTGAACACTCATTCACTCTCGTACACTCATTCACCCTCGTACACTCATTCTCTCTCGTACACTCATTCACTCTCGTACACTCATTCACTCTCGAACACTCATTCACTCTCGCACACTCATTCACTCTTGAACACTCATTCACTCTTGAACACTCATTCACTCTTGAACACTCATTCACTCTCGTACACTCATTCACTCTCGAACACTCATTCACTCTTGAACACTCATTCACTCTTGTACACTCATTCACTCTCGTACACTCATTCACTCTCATACACTCATTCACTCTCGAACACTCATTCACTCTTGAACACTCATTCACTCTTGTACACTCATTCACTCTCGTACACTCATTCACTCTCGTACACTCATTCACTCTCGTACACTCATTCACTCTTGAACACTCATTCACTCTCGTACACTCATTCACTCTTGAACACTCATTCAATCTCGTACACTCATTCACTCTCGTACACTCATTCACTCTCGTACACTCATTCACTCTTGTACACTCATTCACTCTCATACACTCATTCACTCTGGAACACTCATTCACTCTTGAACACTCATTCAATCTCGTACACTCATTCACTCTCGTACACTCATTCACTGTCGAACACTCATTCACTCTCGTACACTCATTCACTCTTGAACACTCATTCACTATTGTACACTCATTCACTATTGTACACTCATTCAGTCTCGTACACTCATTCACTCTCATACACTCATTCACTGTTGAACACTCATTCACTCTTGAACACTCATTCATTCTTGAACACTCATTCACTCTCGTACACTCATTCACTCTTGTACACTCATTCACTCTCATACACTCATTCACTCTTGTACACTCATTCACTCTCGTACACTCATTCACTCTTGTACACTCATTCACTCTCATACACTCATTCACTCTTGAAAACTCATTCACTCTTGTACACTCATTCACTCTCATACACTCATTCACTCTTGAACATTCATTCACTCTTGTACACTCATTCACTCTCGTACACTCATTCACTGTTGAACACTCATTCACTCTCGTACACTCATTCACTCTTGTACACTCATTCACTCACATGCACTCATTCACTCTTGAACACTCATTCACTCTTGTACACTCATTCTCTCTTGAACACTCATTCACTCTTGTACACTCATTCACTCTCGTACACTCATTCACTGTTGAACACTCATTCACTCTCGTACACTCATTCACTCTCCTACACTCATTCACTCTCGTACACTCATTCACTCTCGTACACTCATTCACTCTTGAACACTCATTCACTCTCGTACACTCATTCACTCTTGAACACTCATTCAATCTCGTACACTCATTCACTCTCGTACACTCATTCACTCTCGTACACTCATTCACTCTTGTACACTCATTCACTCTTGAACACTCATTCACTCTTGTACACTCATTCACTCTTGTACAATCATTCACTCTTGAACACTCATTCACCCTCGTACACTCATTCACTCTCGTACACTCATTCACTCTCATACACTCATTCACTCTTGAACACTCATTCACTCTCATACACTCATTCTCTCTTGTACACTCATTCACTCTCGTACCCTCATTCACTCTTGTACACTCATTCACTCTTGTACACTCATTCACTCTCGAACACTCATTCACTCTCGTACACTCATTCACTCTCGTACACTCATTCACTCTCATACACTCATTCACTCTCATACACTCATTCACTCTTGAACACTCATTCACTCTTG
Source organism: Somniosus microcephalus (assembly GCF_052327205.1). NCBI lineage: Eukaryota > Metazoa > Chordata > Chondrichthyes > Squaliformes > Somniosidae > Somniosus > Somniosus microcephalus. The sequence continues at coordinate 58,413,785 of NW_028225182.1, read as the reverse complement.
TACACTCATTCACTCTCGTACACTCATTCACTCTCGTACACTCATTCACTCTCGTACACTCATTCACTCTCGTACACTCATTCACTCTTGCACACTCATTCACTCTTGAACACTCATTCACTCTCGTACACTCATTCCCTCTTGTGCACTCATTCACTCTCGTACACTCATTCACTCTTGAACACTCATTCACTCTTGTACCCTCATTCACTCTCGTACACTCATTCACTCTCGTACACTCATTCACTCTTGTACACTCATTCACTCTCGTACACTCATTCACTCTTGAACACTCATTCCCTCTCATACACTCATTCACTCTTGAACACTCATTCAATCTCGTACACTCATTCACTCTCGTACACTCATTCACTCTCGTACACTCATTCACTCTCGTACACTCATTCACTCTAGAACACTCATTCACTCTCGTACACTCATTCACTCTCGTACACTCATTCACTGTTGAACACTCATTCACTCTCGTACACTCATTCACTCTTGAACACTCATTCACTCTTGAACACTCATTCACTATTGTACACTCATTCACTATTGTACACTCATTCAGTCTCGTACACTCATTCACTCTCGTACACTCATTCACTGTTGAACACTCATTCACTCTCATACACTCATTCACTCTTGAACACTCATTCACTCTTGAACACTCATTCACTCTCGTACACTCATTCACTCTTGTACATTCATTCACTCTCGTACACTCATTCACTCTTGTACACTCATTCACTCTCGTACACTCATTCACTCTTGTACACTCACTCACACTCATACACTCATTCACTCTTGAAAACTCATTCACTCTTGTACACTCATTCACTCTCATACACTCATTCACTCTCGTACACTCATTCACTGTTGAACACTCATTCACTCTCATACACTCATTCACTCTCGAACACTCATTCACTCTCGTACACTCATTCACTCTTGAACACTCATTCACTCTTGAACACTCATTCACTCTCGTACACTCATTCACTCTTGTACACTCATTCACTCTCATACACTCATTCACTCTTGTACACTCATTCACTCTCGTACACTCATTCACTCTTGTACACTCATTCACTCTCATACACTCATTCACTCTTGAAAACTCATTCACTCTTGTACACTCATTCACTCTCATACACTCATTCACTCTTGAACATTCATTCACTCTTGTACACTCATTCACTCTCGTACACTCATTCACTGTTGAACAATCATTCAATCTCGTACACTCATTCACTCTTGTACACTCATTCACTCTCATACACTCATTCACTCTTGAACACTCATTCACTCTTGTACACTCATTCTCTCTTGAACACTCATTCACTCTTGTACACTCATTCATTCTCATACACTCATTCACTGTTGAACACTCATTCACTCTCGTACACTCATTCACTCTCGTACACTCATTCACTCTCGTACACTCATTCACTCTTGAACACTCATTCACTCTCGTACACTCATTCACTCTTGAACTCTCATTCACTCTTGAACACTCATTCACTCTTGAACACTCATTCACTCTCGTACACTCATTCACTTTTGAACACTCATTCACTCTCGTACACTCATTCACCCTCGTACACTCATTCTCTCTCGTACACTCATTCACTCTCGTACACTCATTCACTCTCGAACACTCATTCACTCTCGCACACTCATTCACTCTTGAACACTCATTCACTCTTGAACACTCATTCACTCTTGAACACTCATTCACTCTCGTACACTCATTCACTCTCGAACACTCATTCACTCTTGAACACTCATTCACTCTTGTACACTCATTCACTCTCGTACACTCATTCACTCTCATACACTCATTCACTCTCGAACACTCATTCACTCTTGAACACTCATTCACTCTTGTACACTCATTCACTCTCGTACACTCATTCACTCTCGTACACTCATTCACTCTCGTACACTCATTCACTCTTGAACACTCATTCACTCTCGTACACTCATTCACTCTTGAACACTCATTCAATCTCGTACACTCATTCACTCTCGTACACTCATTCACTCTCGTACACTCATTCACTCTTGTACACTCATTCACTCTCATACACTCATTCACTCTGGAACACTCATTCACTCTTGAACACTCATTCAATCTCGTACACTCATTCACTCTCGTACACTCATTCACTGTCGAACACTCATTCACTCTCGTACACTCATTCACTCTTGAACACTCATTCACTATTGTACACTCATTCACTATTGTACACTCATTCAGTCTCGTACACTCATTCACTCTCATACACTCATTCACTGTTGAACACTCATTCACTCTTGAACACTCATTCATTCTTGAACACTCATTCACTCTCGTACACTCATTCACTCTTGTACACTCATTCACTCTCATACACTCATTCACTCTTGTACACTCATTCACTCTCGTACACTCATTCACTCTTGTACACTCATTCACTCTCATACACTCATTCACTCTTGAAAACTCATTCACTCTTGTACACTCATTCACTCTCATACACTCATTCACTCTTGAACATTCATTCACTCTTGTACACTCATTCACTCTCGTACACTCATTCACTGTTGAACACTCATTCACTCTCGTACACTCATTCACTCTTGTACACTCATTCACTCACATGCACTCATTCACTCTTGAACACTCATTCACTCTTGTACACTCATTCTCTCTTGAACACTCATTCACTCTTGTACACTCATTCACTCTCGTACACTCATTCACTGTTGAACACTCATTCACTCTCGTACACTCATTCACTCTCCTACACTCATTCACTCTCGTACACTCATTCACTCTCGTACACTCATTCACTCTTGAACACTCATTCACTCTCGTACACTCATTCACTCTTGAACACTCATTCAATCTCGTACACTCATTCACTCTCGTACACTCATTCACTCTCGTACACTCATTCACTCTCGTACACTCATTCACTCTTGAACACTCATTCACTCTTGAACACTCATTCACTCTCGTACACTCATTCACTCTCGTACACTCATTCACTGTTGAACACTCATTCACTCTCGTACACTCATTCACTCTTGAACACTCATTCACTATTGTACACTCATTCACTATTGTACAATCATTTAGTCTCGTACACTCATTCACTCTCGTACACTCATTCACTGTTGAACACTCATTCACTCTTGAACACTCATTCATTCTTGAACACTCATTCACTCTCGTACACTCATTCACTCTTGTACACTCATTCACTCTCATACACTCATTCACTCTTGTACACTCATTCATTCTCGTACACTCATTCACTCTTGTACACTCATTCACTCTCATACACTCATTCACTCTTGAAAACTCATTCACTCTTGTGCACTCATTCACTCTCATACACTCATTCACTCTTGAACATTCATTCACTCTTGTACACTCATTCACTCTCGTACACTCATTCACTGTTGAACACTCATTCACTCTCGTACACTCATTCACTCTTGTACACTCATTCACTCTCATGCACTCATTCACTCTCGTACACTCATTCACTCTCGTACACTCATTCACTCTCGTACACTCATTCACTGTTGAACTCTCATTCACTCTTGAACACTCATTCACTCTTGAACACTCATTCACTCTTGAACACTCATTCACTCTTGTACACTCATTCACTCTCGTACACTCATTCACTCTCGTACACTCATTCACTCTTGAACACTCATTCACTCTCGTACACTCATTCACTCTTGAACACTCATTCTCTCTCGTACACTCATTCACTCTCGTACACTCATTCTCTCTCGTACACTCATTCACTCTCGTACACTCATTCTCTCTCGTACACTCATTCACTCTCATACACTCATTCACTCTTGTACACTCATTCACTCTCGTACACTCATTCACTCTCGTACACTCATTCACTCTTGAACACTCATTCACTCTTGTACACTCATTCACTCTCGTACACTCATTCACTCTTGTACACTCATTCACTCTTGTACACTCATTCACTCACATGCACTCATTCACTCTTGAACACTCATTCACTCTTGTACACTCATTCTCTCTTGAACACTCATTCACTCTTGTACACTCATTCACTCTCGTACACTCATTCACTGTTGAACACTCATTCACTCTCGTACACTCATTCACTCTCGTACACTCATTCACTCTCGTACACTCATTCACTCTCGTACACTCATTCACTCTTGAACACTCATTCACTCTCGTACACTCATTCACTCTTGAACACTCATTCAATCTCGTACACTCATTCACTCTCGTACACTCATTCACTCTCGTACACTCATTCACTCTCGTACACTCATTCACTCTTGAACACTCATTCACTCTTGAACACTCATTCACTCTCGTACACTCATTCACTCTCGTACACTCATTCACTGTTGAACACTCATTCACTCTCGTACACTCATTCACTCTTGAACACTCATTCACTATTGTACACTCATTCACTATTGTACAATCATTTAGTCTCGTACACTCATTCACTCTCGTACACTCATTCACTGTTGAACACTCATTCACTCTTGAACACTCATTCATTCTTGAACACTCATTCACTCTCGTACACTCATTCACTCTTGTACACTCATTCACTCTCATACACTCATTCACTCTTGTACACTCATTCATTCTCGTACACTCATTCACTCTTGTACACTCATTCACTCTCATACACTCATTCACTCTTGAAAACTCATTCACTCTTGTGCACTCATTCACTCTCATACACTCATTCACTCTTGAACATTCATTCACTCTTGTACACTCATTCACTCTCGTACACTCATTCACTGTTGAACACTCATTCACTCTCGTACACTCATTCACTCTTGTACACTCATTCACTCTCATGCACTCATTCACTCTCGTACACTCATTCACTCTCGTACACTCATTCACTCTCGTACACTCATTCACTGTTGAACTCTCATTCACTCTTGAACACTCATTCACTCTTGAACACTCATTCACTCTTGAACACTCATTCACTCTTGTACACTCATTCACTCTCGTACACTCATTCACTCTTGTACACTCATTCACTCTCGTACACTCATTCACTCTTGAACACTCATTCACTCTCGTACACTCATTCATTCTTGAACACTCATTCTCTCTCGTACACTCATTCACTCTCGTACACTCATTCTCTCTCGTACACTCATTCACTCTCGTACACTCATTCTCTCTCGTACACTCATTCACTCTCATACACTCATTCACTCTTGTACACTCATTCACTCTCGTACACTCATTCACTCTCGTACACTCATTCACTCTTGAACACTCATTCACTCTTGTACACTCATTCACTCTCGTACACTCATTCACTCTTGTACACTCATTCACTCTTGTACACTCATTCACTCTCGTACACTCATTCACTCTTGAACACTCATTCACTCTCGTACACTCATTCACTCTCGTACACTCATTCACTCTCGTACACTCATTCACTCTTGAACACTCATTCACTCTTGTACACTCATTCACTCTTGTACAATCATTCACTCTTGAACACTCAATCACCCTCGTACACTCATTCACTCTCGTACACTCATTCACTCTCATACACTCATTCACTCTTGAACACTCATTCACTCTTGAACACTCATTCACTCTCGTACACTCATTCACTCTCGTACACTCATTCACTCTCATACTCTCATTCACTCTCGAACACTCATTCACTCTCGTACACTCATTCACTCTCGTACACTCATTCACCCTCGTACACTCATTCACTCTCGTACACTCATTCACTCTCATACACTCATTCACTCTTGAACACTCATTCACTCTCATACACTCATTCACTCTCGTACACTCATTCACTCTCGTACACTCATTCACTCTTGTACACTCATTCACTCTTGTACACTCATTCACTCTCGTACACTCATTCACTCTTGAACACTCATTCACTCTCGTACACTCATTCACTCTCGTACACTCATTCACTCTCGAACACTCATTCACTCTCGTACACTCATTCACTCTCGTACACTCATTCACTCTTGAACACTCATTCACTCTTGAACACTCATTCACTCTCGTACACTCATTCACTCTTGAACACTCATTCAATCTCGTACACTCTTTCCCTCTCGTACACTCATTCACTCTCATACACTCATTCACTCTCGTACACTCATTCACTCTCGTACACTCATTCAATCTTGAACACTCATTCACTCTGGAACACTCATTCACTCTCGTACACTCATTCACTCTTGTACACTCATTCACTCTCGTACACTCATTCACTCTTGAACACTCATTCACTCTTGTACACTCATTCACTCTCGTACACTCATTCACTCTCGTACACTCATTCACTCTTGTACACTCATTCACTCTCGTACACTCATTCACTCTTGAACACTCATTCCCTCTCGTACACTGATTCACTCTTGAACACTCATTCAATCTCGTACACTCATTCACTCTCGTACACTCATTCACTCTTGTACACTCATTCACTCTCGTACACTCATTCACTCTTGAACACTCATTCACTCTTGAACACTCATTCACTCTCGTACACTCATTCACTCTCGTACACTCATTCACTGTTGAACACTCATTCACTCTCGTACACTCATTCACTCTTGAACACTCATTCACTATTGTACACTCATTCACTATTGTACACTCATTCAGTCTCGTACACTCATTCACTCTCGTACACTCATTCACTGTTGAACACTCATTCACTCTCATACACTCATTCACTCTCGAACACTCATTCACTCTCGTACACTCATTCACTCTTGTACACTCATTCACTCTCGTACACTCATTCACTCTCGTACACTCATTCACTCTCGAACACTCATTCACTCTCGTACACTCATTCACTCTCATACACTCATTCACTCTTGTACACTCATTCACTCTCGTACACTCATTCACTCTCGTACACTCATTCACTCTTGTACACTCATTCACTCTCGAACACTCATGCACTCTTGTGCACTCATTCACTCTCGTACACTCATTCACTCTCGTACACTCATTCACTCTCGTACACTCATTCACTCTGGTACACTCATTCACTCTTGAACACTCATTCACTCTTGTACACTCATTCATTCTGGAACACTCATTCACTCTCGTACACTCACTCACTCTCGTACACTCATTCACTCTTGAACACTCATTCACTCTTGTACAATCAATCACTCTTGAACACTCATTCACCCTCGTACACTCATTCACTCTCGTACACTCAATCACTCTCATACACTCATTCACTCTCGAACACTCATTCACTCTCGTACACTCATTCACTCTCGTACACTCATTCACTCTCGTACACTCATTCACTCTTGAACACTCATTCACTCTCGTACACTCATTCACTCTTGAACACTCATTCACTCTTGTACACTCATTCACTCTCGTACACTCATTCACTCTCGTACACTCATTCACTCTTGAACACTCATTCACTCTTGTACACTCATTCACTCTCGTACACTCATTCACTCTCGTACACTCATTCACTCTTGAACACTCATTCACTCTCGTACACTCATTCACTCTTGAACACTCATTCAATCTCGTACACTCATTCACTCTCGTACACTCATTCACTCTCGTACACTCATTCACTCTTGCACACTCATTCACTCTCGTACACTCATTCACTCTTGTACACTCATTCACTCTCGTACACTCATTCACTCTCGTAGACTCATTCACTCTTGTACACTCATTCACTCTCGTACACTCATTCACTCTTGAACACTCATTCACTCTCGTACACTCATTCACTCTTGAACACTCATTCACTCTCGTACACTCATTCACTGTTGAACACTCATTCACTCTCGTACACTCATTCACTCTTGTACACTCATTCACTCTCATGCACTCATTCACTCTCGTACACTCATTCACTCTCGTACACTCATTCACTCTCGTACACTCATTCACTGTTGAACTCTCATTCACTCTTGAACACTCATTCACTCTTGAACACTCATTCACTCTTGAACACTCATTCACTCTTGTACACTCATTCACTCTCGTACACTCATTCACTCTTGTACACTCATTCACTCTCGTACACTCATTCACTCTTGAACACTCATTCACTCTCGTACACTCATTCACTCTTGAACACTCATTCTCTCTCGTACACTCATTCACTCTCGTACACTCATTCTCTCTCGTACACTCATTCACTCTCGTACACTCATTCTCTCTCGTACACTCATTCACTCTCATACACTCATTCACTCTTGTACACTCATTCACTCTCGTACACTCATTCACTCTCGTACACTCATTCACTCTTGAACACTCATTCACTCTTGTACACTCATTCACTCTCGTACACTCATTCACTCTTGTACACTCATTCACTCTTGTACACTCATTCACTCTCGTACACTCATTCACTCTTGAACACTCATTCACTCTCGTACACTCATTCACTCTCGTACACTCATTCACTCTCGTACACTCATTCACTCTTGAACACTCATTCACTCTTGTACACTCATTCACTCTTGTACAATCATTCACTCTTGAACACTCAATCACCCTCGTACACTCATTCACTCTCGTACACTCATTCACTCTCATACACTCATTCACTCTTGAACACTCATTCACTCTTGAACACTCATTCACTCTCGTACACTCATTCACTCTCGTACACTCATTCACTCTCATACTCTCATTCACTCTCGAACACTCATTCACTCTCGTACACTCATTCACTCTCGTACACTCATTCACCCTCGTACACTCATTCACTCTCGTACACTCATTCACTCTCATACACTCATTCACTCTTGAACACTCATTCACTCTCATACACTCATTCACTCTCGTACACTCATTCACTCTCGTACACTCATTCACTCTTGTACACTCATTCACTCTTGTACACTCATTCACTCTCGTACACTCATTCACTCTTGAACACTCATTCACTCTCGTACACTCATTCACTCTCGTACACTCATTCACTCTCGAACACTCATTCACTCTCGTACACTCATTCACTCTCGTACACTCATTCACTCTTGAACACTCATTCACTCTTGAACACTCATTCACTCTCGTACACTCATTCACTCTTGAACACTCATTCAATCTCGTACACTCTTTCCCTCTCGTACACTCATTCACTCTCATACACTCATTCACTCTCATACACTCATTCACTCTCGTACACTCATTCAATCTTGAACACTCATTCACTCTGGAACACTCATTCACTCTCGTACACTCATTCACTCTTGTACACTCATTCACTCTCGTACACTCATTCACTCTTGAACACTCATTCACTCTTGTACACTCATTCACTCTCGTACACTCATTCACTCTCGTACACTCATTCACTCTTGTACACTCATTCACTCTCGTACACTCATTCACTCTTGAACACTCATTCCCTCTCGTACACTGATTCACTCTTGAACACTCATTCAATCTCGTACACTCATTCACTCTCGTACACTCATTCACTCTTGTACACTCATTCACTCTCGTACACTCATTCACTCTTGAACACTCATTCACTCTTGAACACTCATTCACTCTCGTACACTCATTCACTCTCGTACACTCATTCACTGTTGAACACTCATTCACTCTCGTACACTCATTCACTCTTGAACACTCATTCACGATTGTACACTCATTCACTATTGTACACTCATTCAGTCTCGTACACTCATTCACTCTCGTACACTCATTCACTGTTGAACACTCATTCACTCTCATACACTCATTCACTCTCGAACACTCATTCACTCTCGTACACTCATTCACTCTTGTACACTCATTCACTCTCGTACACTCATTCACTCTCGTACACTCATTCACTCTCGAACACTCATTCACTCTCGTACACTCATTCACTCTCGTACACTCATTCACTCTTGTACACTCATTCACTCTCGTACACTCATTCACTCTCGTACACTCATTCACTCTCGTACACTCATTCACTCTCGAACACTCATGCACTCTTGTGCACTCATTCACTCTCGTACACTCATTCACTCTCGTACACTCATTCACTCTCGTACACTCATTCACTCTGGTACACTCATTCACTCTTGAACACTCATTCACTCTTGTACACTCATTCATTCTGGAACACTCATTCACTCTCGTACACTCACTCACTCTCGTACACTCATTCACTCTTGAACACTCATTCACTCTTGTACAATCAATCACTCTTGAACACTCATTCACCCTCGTACACTCATTCACTCTCGTACACTCAATCACTCTCATACACTCATTCACTCTCGAACACTCATTCACTCTCGTACACTCATTCACTCTCGTACACTCATTCACTCTCGTACACTCATTCACTCTTGAACACTCATTCACTCTCGTACACTCATTCACTCTTGAACACTCATTCACTCTTGTACACTCATTCACTCTCGTACACTCATTCACTCTCGTACACTCATTCACTCTTGAACACACATTCACTCTTGTACACTCATTCACTCTCGTACACTCATTCACTCTCGTACACTCATTCACTCTTGAACACTCATTCACTCTCGTACACTCATTCACTCTTGAACACTCATTCAATCTCGTACACTCATTCACTCTCGTACACTCATTCACTCTCGTACACTCATTCACTCTTGCACACTCATTCACTCTCGTACACTCATTCACTCTTGTACACTCATTCACTCTCGTACACTCATTCACTCTCGTAGACTCATTCACTCTTGTACACTCATTCACTCTCGTACACTCATTCACTCTTGAACACTCATTCACTCTCGTACACTCATTCACTCTTGAACACTCATTCACTCTCGTACACTCATTCACTGTTGAACACTCATTCACTCTCGTACACTCATTCACTCTTGTACACTCATTCACTCTCATGCACTCATTCACTCTCGTACACTCATTCACTCTCGTACACTCATTCACTCTCGTACACTCATTCACTGTTGAACTCTCATTCACTCTTGAACACTCATTCACTCTTGAACACTCATTCACTCTTGAACACTCATTCACTCTTGTACACTCATTCACTCTCGTACACTCATTCACTCTTGTACACTCATTCACTCTCGTACACTCATTCACTCTTGAACACTCATTCACTCTCGTACACTCATTCACTCTTGAACACTCATTCTCTCTCGTACACTCATTCACTCTCGTACACTCATTCTCTCTCGTACACTCATTCACTCTCGTACACTCATTCTCTCTCGTACACTCATTCACTCTCATACACTCATTCACTCTTGTACACTCATTCACTCTCGTACACTCATTCACTCTCGTACACTCATTCACTCTTGAACACTCATTCACTCTTGTACACTCATTCACTCTCGTACACTCATTCACTCTTGTACACTCATTCACTCTTGTACACTCATTCACTCTCGTACACTCATTCACTCTTGAACACTCATTCACTCTCGTACACTCATTCACTCTCGTACACTCATTCACTCTCGTACACTCATTCACTCTTGAACACTCATTCACTCTTGTACACTCATTCACTCTTGTACAATCATTCACTCTTGAACACTCAATCACCCTCGTACACTCATTCACTCTCGTACACTCATTCACTCTCATACACTCATTCACTCTTGAACACTCATTCACTCTTGAACACTCATTCACTCTCGTACACTCATTCACTCTCGTACACTCATTCACTCTCATACTCTCATTCACTCTCGAACACTCATTCACTCTCGTACACTCATTCACTCTCGTACACTCATTCACCCTCGTACACTCATTCACTCTCGTACACTCATTCACTCTCATACACTCATTCACTCTTGAACACTCATTCACTCTCATACACTCATTCACTCTCGTACACTCATTCACTCTCGTACACTCATTCACTCTTGTACACTCATTCACTCTTGTACACTCATTCACTCTCGTACACTCATTCACTCTTGAACACTCATTCACTCTCGTACACTCATTCACTCTCGTACACTCATTCACTCTCGAACACTCATTCACTCTCGTACACTCATTCACTCTCGTACACTCATTCACTCTTGAACACTCATTCACTCTTGAACACTCATTCACTCTCGTACACTCATTCACTCTTGAACACTCATTCAATCTCGTACACTCTTTCCCTCTCGTACACTCATTCACTCTCATACACTCATTCACTCTCATACACTCATTCACTCTCGTACACTCATTCAATCTTGAACACTCATTCACTCTGGAACACTCATTCACTCTCGTACACTCATTCACTCTTGTACACTCATTCACTCTCGTACACTCATTCACTCTTGAACACTCATTCACTCTTGTACACTCATTCACTCTCGTACACTCATTCACTCTCGTACACTCATTCACTCTTGTACACTCATTCACTCTCGTACACTCATTCACTCTTGAACACTCATTCCCTCTCGTACACTGATTCACTCTTGAACACTCATTCAATCTCGTACACTCATTCACTCTCGTACACTCATTCACTCTTGTACACTCATTCACTCTCGTACACTCATTCACTCTTGAACACTCATTCACTCTTGAACACTCATTCACTCTTGTACACTCATTCACTCTCGTACACTCATTCACTGTTGAACACTCATTCACTCTCGTACACACATTCACTCTTGAACACTCATTCACTATTGTACACTCATTCACTATTGTACACTCATTCAGTCTCGTACACTCATTCACTCTCGTACACTCATTCACTGTTGAACACTCATTCACTCTCATACACTCATTCACTCTCGAACACTCATTCACTCTCATACACTCATTCACTCTCGTACACTCATTCACTCTCGTACACTCATTCACTCTCGAACACTCATTCACTCTCGTACACTCATTCACTCTCGTACACTCATTCACTCTTGTACACTCATTCACTCTCGTACACTCATTCACTCTTGTACACTCATTCACTCTCGTACACTCATTCACTCTCGTACACTCATTCACTCTCGAACACTCATGCACTCTTGTGCACTCATTCACTCTCGTACACTCATTCACTCTCGTACACTCATTCACTCTCGTACACTCATTCACTCTGGTACACTCATTCACTCTTGAACACTCATTCACTCTTGTACACTCATTCATTCTGGAACACTCATTCACTCTCGTACACTCACTCACTCTCGTACACTCATTCACTCTTGAACACTCATTCACTCTTGTACAATCAATCACTCTTGAACACTCATTCACCCTCGTACACTCATTCACTCTCGTACACTCAATCACTCTCATACACTCATTCACTCTCGAACACTCATTCACTCTCGTACACTCATTCACTCTCGTACACTCATTCACTCTCGTACACTCATTCACTCTTGAACACTCATTCACTCTCGTACACTCATTCACTCTTGAACACTCATTCACTCTTGTACACTCATTCACTCTCGTACACTCATTCACTCTCGTACACTCATTCACTCTTGAACACTCATTCACTCTTGTACACTCATTCACTCTCGTACACTCATTCACTCTCGTACACTCATTCACTCTTGAACACTCATTCACTCTCGTACACTCATTCACTCTTGAACACTCATTCAATCTCGTACACTCATTCACTCTCGTACACTCATTCACTCTCGTACACTCATTCACTCTTGCACACTCATTCACTCTCGTACACTCATTCACTCTTGTACACTCATTCACTCTCGTACACTCATTCACTCTCGTAGACTCATTCACTCTTGTACACTCATTCACTCTCGTACACTCATTCACTCTTGAACACTCATTCACTCTCGTACACTCATTCACTCTTGAACACTCATTCACTCTCGTACACTCATTCACTCTCGTACACTCATTCACTCTTGTACACTCATTCACTCTCATACACTCATTCACTCTTGAACACTCATTCACTCTTGAACACTCATTCACTCTCGTACACTCATTCACTCTCGTACACTCATTCACTGTTGAACACTCATGCACTCTCGTACACTCATTCACTCTTAACACTCATTCACTATTGTACACTCATTCACTATTGCACACTCATTCAGTCTCGTACACTCATTCACTCTCGTACACTCATTCACTGTGGAACACTCATTCACTCTCATACACTCATTCACTCTCGAACACTCATTCACTCTCGTACACTCATTCACTCTTGAACACTCATTCACTCTCGTACACTCATTCACTCTTGTACACTCATTCACTCTTGAACACTCATTCACCCTCGTACACTCATTCACTCTCGTACACTCAATCACTCTCATACACTCATTCACTCTCGAACACTCATTCACTCTCGTACACTCATTCACTCTCGTACACTCATTCACTCTCGTACACTCATTCACTCTTGAACACTCATTCACTCTCGTACACTCATTCACTCTTGAACACTCATTCACTCTTGTACACTCATTCACTCTCGTACACTCATTCACTCTCGTACACTCATTCACTCTTGAACACTCATTCACTCTTGTACACTCATTCACTCTCGTACACTCATTCACTCTCGTACACTCATTCACTCTTGAACACTCATTCACTCTCGTACACTCATTCACTCTCGAACACTCATTCACTCTCGTACACTCATTCACTCTCGTACACTCATTCACTCTCGTACACTCATTCACTCTTGCACACTCATTCACTCTCGTACACTCATTCACTCTTGTACACTCATTCACTCTCGTACACTCATTCATTCTCGTAGACTCATTCACTCTTGTACACTCATTCACTCTCGTACACTCATTCACTCTTGAACACTCATTCACTCTCGTACACTCATTCACTCTTGAACACTCATTCACTCTCGTACACTCATTCACTGTTGAACACTCATTCACTCTCGTACACTCATTCACTCTTGTACACTCATTCACTCTCATGCACTCATTCACTCTCGTACACTCATTCACTCTCGTACACTCATTCACTCTCGTACACTCATTCACTGTTGAACTCTCATTCACTCTTGAACACTCATTCACTCTTGAACACTCATTCACTCTTGAACACTCATTCACTCTTGTACACTCATTCACTCTCGTACACTCATTCACTCTTGTACACTCATTCACTCTCGTACACTCATTCACTCTTGAACACTCATTCACTCTCGTACACTCATTCACTCTTGAACACTCATTCTCTCTCGTACACTCATTCACTCTCGTACACTCATTCTCTCTCGTACACTCATTCACTCTCGTACACTCATTCTCTCTCGTACACTCATTCACTCTTGTACACTCATTCACTCTCGTACACTCATTCACTCTCGTACACTCATTCACTCTTGAACACTCATTCACTCTTGTACACTCATTCACTCTCGTACACTCATTCACTCTTGTACACTCATTCACTCTTGTACACTCATTCACTCTCGTACACTCATTCACTCTTGAACACTCATTCACTCTCGTACACTCATTCACTCTCGTACACTCATTCACTCTCGTACACTCATTCACTCTTGAACACTCATTCACTCTTGTACACTCATTCACTCTTGTACAATCATTCACTCTTGAACACTCAATCACCCTCGTACACTCATTCACTCTCGTACACTCATTCACTCTCATACACTCATTCACTCTTGAACACTCATTCACTCTTGAACACTCATTCACTCTCGTACACTCATTCACTCTCGTACACTCATTCACTCTCATACTCTCATTCACTCTCGAACACTCATTCACTCTCGTACACTCATTCACTCTCGTACACTCATTCACCCTCGTACACTCATTCACTCTCGTACACTCATTCACTCTCATACACTCATTCACTCTTGAACACTCATTCACTCTCATACACTCATTCACTCTCGTACACTCATTCACTCTCGTACACTCATTCACTCTTGTACACTCATTCACTCTTGTACACTCATTCACTCTCGTACACTCATTCACTCTTGAACACTCATTCACTCTCGTACACTCATTCACTCTCGTACACTCATTCACTCTCGAACACTCATTCACTCTCGTACACTCATTCTCTCTCGTACACTCATTCACTCTTGAACACTCATTCACTCTTGAACACTCATTCACTCTCGTACACTCATTCACTCTTGAACACTCATTCAATCGCGTACACTCTTTCCCTCTCGTACACTCATTCACTCTCATACACTCATTCACTCTCGTACACTCATTCACTCTCGTACACTCATTCAATCTTGAACACTCATTCACTCTGGAACACTCATTCACTCTCGTACACTCATTCACTCTTGTACACTCATTCACTCTCGTACACTCATTCACTCTTGAACACTCATTCACTCTTGTACACTCATTCACTCTCGTACACTCATTCACTCTCGTACACTCATTCACTCTTGTACACTCATTCACTCTCGTACACTCATTCACTCTTGAACACTCATTCCCTCTCATACACTGATTCACTCTTGAACACTCATTCAATCTCGTACACTCATTCACTCTCGTACACTCATTCACTCTTGTACACTCATTCACTCTCGTACACTCATTCACTCTTGAACACTCATTCACTCTTGAACACTCATTCACTCTTGTACACTCATTCACTCTCGTACACTCATTCACTGTTGAACACTCATTCACTCTCGTACACTCATTCACTCTTGAACACTCATTCACTATTGTACACTCATTCACTATTGTACACTCATTCAGTCTCGTACACTCATTCACTCTCGTACACTCATTCACTGTTGAACACTCATTCACTCTCATACACTCATTCACTCTCGAACACTCATTCACTCTCGTACACTCATTCACTCTTGTACACTCATTCACTCTCGTACACTCATTCACTCTCGTACACTCATTCACTCTCAAACACTCATTCACTCTCGTACACTCATTCACTCTCGTACACTCATTCACTCTTGTACACTCATTCACTCTCGTACACTCATTCACTCTTGTACACTCATTCACTCTCGTACACTCATTCACTCTCGTACACTCATTCACTCTCGAACACTCATGCACTCTTGTGCACTCATTCACTCTCGTACACTCATTCACTCTCGTACACTCATTCACTCTCGTACACTCATTCACTCTGGTACACTCATTCACTCTTGAACACTCATTCACTCTTGTACACTCATTCATTCTGGAACACTCATTCACTCTCGTACACTCACTCACTCTCGTACACTCATTCACTCTTGAACACTCATTCACTCTTGTACAATCAATCACTCTTGAACACTCATTCACCCTCGTACACTCATTCACTCTCGTACACTCAATCACTCTCATACACTCATTCACTCTCGAACATTCATTCACTCTCGTACACTCATTCACTCTTGTACACTCATTCACTCTCGTACACTCATTCACTCTTGAACACTCATTCACTCTCGTACACTCATTCACTCTTGAACACTCATTCACTCTTGTACACTCATTCACTCTCGTACACTCATTCACTCTCGTACACTCATTCACTCTTGAACACTCATTCACTCTTGTACACTCATTCACTCTCGTACACTCATTCACTCTCGTACACTCATTCACTCTTGAACACTCATTCACTCTCGTACACTCATTCACTCTTGAACACTCATTCAATCTCGTACACTCATTCACTCTCGTACACTCATTCACTCTCGTACACTCATTCACTCTTGCACACTCATTCACTCTCGTACACTCATTCACTCTTGTACACTCATTCACTCTCGTACACTCATTCACTCTCGTAGACTCATTCACTCTTGTACACTCATTCACTCTCGTACACTCATTCACTCTTGAACACTCATTCACTCTCGTACACTCATTCACTCTTGAACACTCATTCACTCTCGTACACTCATTCACTCTTGTACACTCATTCACTCTCGTACACTCATTCACTCTTGAACACTCATTCACTCTTGAACACTCATTCACTCTCGTACACTCATTCACTCTCGTACACTCATTCACTGTTGAACACTCATGCACTCTCGTACACTCATTCACTCTTAACACTCATTCACTATTGTACACTCATTCACTATTGCACACTCATTCAGTCTCGTACACTCATTCACTCTCGTACACTCATTCACTGTGGAACACTCATTCACTCTCATACACTCATTCACTCTCGAACACTCATTCACTCTCGTACACTCATTCACTCTTGAACACTCATTCACTCTCGTACACTCATTCACTCTTGTACACTCATTCACTCTCATACACTCATTCACTCTCGTACACTCATTCACTCTTGTACACTCATTCACTCTCATACACTCATTCACTCTTGAAAACTCATTCACTCTTGTACACTCATTCACTCTTGAACACTCATTCACTCTCGTACACTCATTCACTCTCGTACACTCATTCACTCTCGAACACTCATTCACTCTCGTACACTCATTCACTCTCGTACACTCATTCACTCTTGAACACTCATTCGCTCTTGAACACTCATTCACTCTCGTACACTCATTCACTCTTGAACACTCATTCAATCTCGTACACTCATTCCCTCTCGTACACTCATTCAATCTCATACACTCATTCACTCTCGTACACTCATTCACTCTCGTACACTCATTCACTCTTGAACACTCATTCACTCTGGAACACTCATTCACTCTCGTACACTCATTCACTCTTGTACACTCATTCACTCTCGTACACTCATTCACTCTTGAACACTCATTCACTCTTGTACACTCATTCACTCTCGTACACTCATTCACTCTCGTACACTCATTCACTCTCGTACACTCATTCACTCTTGAACACTCATTCCCTCTCGTACACTCATTCACTCTTGAACACTCATTCAATCTCGTACACTCATTCACTCTCGTACACTCATTCACTCTTGTACACTCATTCACTCTCGTACACTCATTCACTCTTGAACACTCATTCACTCTTGAACACTCATTCACTCTCGTACACTCATTCACTCTCGTACACTCATTCACTGTTCAACACTCATTCACTCTCGTACACTCATTCACTCTTGAACACTCATTCACTATTGTACACTCATTCACTATTGTACACTCATTCAGTCTCGTACACTCATTCACTCTCGTACACTCATTCACTGTTGAACACTCATTCACTCTCATACACTCATTCACTCTCGAACACTCATTCACTCTCATACACTCATTCACTCTTGTACACTCATTCACTCTCGTACACTCATTCACTCTCGTACACTCATTCACTCTCGAACACTCATTCACTCTCGTACACTCATTCACTCTCGTACACTCATTCACTCTCGTACACTCATTCACTCTTGTACACTCATTCACTCTCGTACACTCATTCACTCTCGTACACTCATTCACTCTCGAACACTCATTCACTCTTGTGCACTCATTCACTCTCGTACACTCATTCACTCTCGTACACTCATTCACTCTGGTACACTCATTCACTCTTGAACACTCATTCACTCTTGTACACTCATTCACTCTGGAACACTCATTCACTCTCGTACACTCACTCACTCTCGTACACTCATTCACTCTTGAACACTCATTCACTCTTGTACAATCAATCACTCTTGAACACTCATTCACCCTCGTACACTCATTCACTCTCGTACACTCAATCACTCTCATACACTCATTCACTCTCGAACACTCATTCACTCTCGTACACTCATTCACTCCCGTACACTCATTCACTCTCGTACACTCATTCACTCTTGTACACTCATTCACTCTCGTACACTCATTCACTCTCGTACACTCATTCACTCTCGAACACTCATTCACTCTCGTACACTCATTCACTCTCGTACACTCATTCACTCTCGTACACTCATTCACTCTTGAACACTCATTCACTCTCGTACACTCATTCACTCTTGAACACTCATTCAATCTCGTACACTCATTCACTCTCGTACACTCATTCACTCTCGTACACTCATTCACTCTTGTACACTCATTCACTCTCGTACACTCATTCACTCTGGAACACTCATTCACTCTTGAACACTCATTCAATCTCGTACACTCATTCACTCTCGTACACTCATTCACTGTCGAACACTCATTCACTCTCGTACACTCATTCACTCTTGAACACTCATTCACTATTGTACACTCATTCACTATTGTACACTCATTCAGTCTCGTACACTCATTCACTCTCATACACTCATTCACTGTTGAACACTCATTCACTCTTGAACACTCATTCATTCTTGAACACTCATTCACTCTCGTACACTCATTCACTCTTGTACACTCATTCACTCTCATACACTCATTCACTCTTGTACACTCATTCACTCTCGTACACTCATTCACTCTTGTACACTCATTCACTCTCATACACTCATTCACTCTTGAAAACTCATTCACTCTTGTACACTCATTCACTCTCATACACTCATTCACTCTTGAACATTCATTCACTCTTGTACACTCATTCACTCTCGTACACTCATTCACTGTTGAACACTCATTCACTCTCGTACACTCATTCACTCTTGTACACTCATTCACTCACATGCACTCATTCACTCTTGAACACTCATTCACTCTTGTACACTCATTCTCTCTTGAACACTCATTCACTCTTGTACACTCATTCACTCTCGTACACTCATTCACTGTTGAACACTCATTCACTCTCGTACACTCATTCACTCTCGTACACTCATTCACTCTCGTACACTCATTCACTCTTGAACACTCATTCACTCTCGTACACTCATTCACTCTTGAACACTCATTCAATCTCGTACACTCATTCACTCTCGTACACTCATTCACTCTCGTACACTCATTCACTCTCGTACACTCATTCACTCTTGAACACTCATTCACTCTTGAACACTCATTCACTCTCGTACACTCATTCACTCTCGTACACTCATTCACTGTTGAACACTCATTCACTCTCGTACACTCATTCACTCTTGAACACTCATTCACTATTGTACACTCATTCACTATTGTACACTCATTTTGTCTCGTACACTCATTCACTCTCGTACACTCATTCACTGTTGAACACTCATTCACTCTTGAACACTCATTCATTCTTGAACACTCATTCACTCTCGTACACTCATTCACTCTTGGACACTCATTCACTCTCATACACTCATTCACTCTTGAAAACTCATTCACTCTTGTACACTCATTCACTCTCATACACTCATTCACTCTTGAACATTCATTCACTCTTGTACACTCATTCACTCTCGTACACTCATTCACTGTTGAACACTCATTCACTCTCGTACACTCATTCACTCTTGTACACTCATTCACTCTCATGCACTCATTCACTCTCGTACACTCATTCACTCTCGTACACTCATTCACTCTTGAACACTCATTCACTCTTGAACACTCATTCACTCTTGTACACTCATTCACTCTCGTACACTCATTCACTCTTGTACACTCATTCACTCTCGTACACTCATTCACTCTTGAACACTCATTCACTCTCGTACACTCATTCACCCTTGAACACTCATTCTCTCTCGTACACTCATTCACTCTCGTACACTCATTCTCTCTCGTACACTCATTCACTCTCGTACACTCATTCTCTCTCGTACACTCATTCACTCTCATACACTCATTCACTCTTGTACACTCATTCACTCTCGTACACTCATTCACTCTCGTACACTCATTCACTCTTGAACACTCATTCACTCTTGTACACTCATTCACTCTTGTACACTCATTCACTCTTGTACACTCATTCACTCTCGTACACTCATTCACTCTCGTACACTCATTCACTCTCGTACACTCATTCACTCTCGTACACTCATTCTCTCTTGTACACTCATTCACTCTTGTACAATCATTCACTCTTGAACACTCAATCACCCTCGTACACTCATTCACTCTCGTACACTCATTCACTCTCATACACTCATTCACTCTTGAACACTCATTCACTCTTGAACACTCATTCACTCTCGTACACTCATTCACTCTCGTACACTCATTCACTCTCATACTCTCATTCACTCTCGAACACTCATTCATTCTCGTACACTCATTCACTCTCGTACACTCATTCACCCTCGTACACTCATTCACTCTCGTACACTCATTCACTCTCATACACTCATTCACTCTTGAACACTCATTCACTCTCATACACTCATTCACTCTCGTACACTCATTCACTCTCGTACACTCATTCACTCTTGTACACTCATTCACTCTTGTACACTCATTCACTCTCGTACACTCATTCACTCTTGAACACTCATTCACTCTCGTACACTCATTCACTCTCGTACACTCATTCACTCTCGAACACTCATTCACTCTCGTACACTCATTCACTCTCGTACACTCATTCACTCTTGAACACTCATTCACTCTTGAACACTCATTCACTCTCGTACACTCATTCACTCTTGAACACTCATTCAATCTCGTACACTCATTCCCTCTCGTACACTCATTCACTCTCATACACTCATTCACTCTCGTACACTCATTCACTCTCGTACACTCATTCAATCTTGAACACTCATTCACTCTGGAACACTCATTCACTCTCGTACACTCATTCACTCTTGTACACTCATTCACTCTCGTACACTCATTCACTCTTGAACACTCATTCACTCTTGTACACTCATTCACTCTCATACACTCATTCACTCTCGTACACTCATTCACTCTCGTACACTCATTCAATCTTGAACACTCATTCACTCTGGAAAACTCATTCACTCTCGTACACTCATTCACTCTCGTACACTCATTCACTCTCGTACACTCATTCACTCTTGTACACTCATTCACTCTCGTACACTCATTCACTCTTGAACACTCATTCCCTCTCGTACACTCATTCACTCTTGAACACTCATTCAATCTCGTACACTCATTCACTCTCGTACACTCATTCACTCTTGTACACTCATTCACTCTCGTACACTCATTCACTCTTGAACACTCATTCACTCTTGAACACTCATTCACTCTCGTACACTCATTCACTCTTGTACACTCATTCTCTGTTGAACACTCATTCACTCTCGTACACTCATTCACTCTTGAACACTCATTCACTATTGTACACTCATTCACTATTGTACACTCATTCAGTCTCGTACACTCATTCACTCTCGTACACTCATTCACTGTTGAACACTCATTCACTCTCATACACTCATTCACTCTCGAACACTCATTCACTCTTGAACACTCATTCACTCTTGTACACTCATTCACTCTTGTACAATCATTCACTCTTGAACACTCAATCACCCTCGTACACTCATTCACTCTCGTACACTCATTCACTCTCATACACTCATTCACTCTTGAACACTCATTCACTCTTGAACACTCATTCACTCTCGTACACTCATTCACTCTCGTACACTCATTCACTCTCATACACTCATTCACTCTCGAACACTCATTCACTCTCGTACACTCATTCACTCTCGTACACTCATTCACCCTCGTACAATCATTCACTCTCGTACACTCATTCACTCTCAAACACTCATTCACTCTTGAACACTCATTCACTCTCATACACTCATTCACTCTCGTACACTCATTCACTCTCGTACACTCATTCACTCTTGTACACTCATTCACTCTCGTACACTCATTCACTCTCGTACACTCATTCACTCTTGAACACTCATTCACTCTCGTACACTCATTCACTCTCGTACACTCATTCACTCTCGAACACTCATTCACTCTCGTACACTCATTCACTCTTGAACACTCATTCACTCTTGAACACTCATTCACTCTCGTACACTCATTCACTCTTGAACACTCATTCAATCTCGTACACTCATTCCCTCTCGTACACTCATTCACTCTCATACACTCATTCACTCTCGTACACTCATTCACTCTCGTACACTCATTCAATCTTGAACACTCATTCACTCTGGAACACTCATTCACTCTCGTACACTCATTCACTCTTGTACACTCATTCACTCTCGTACACTCATTCACTCTTGAACACTCATTCACTCTTGTACACTCATTCACTCTCATACACTCATTCACTCTCGTACACTCATTCACTCTCGTACACTCATTCAATCTTGAACACTCATTCACTCTGGAACACTCATTCACTCTCGTACACTCATTCACTCTCGTACACTCATTCACTCTCGTACACTCATTCACTCTTGTACACTCATTCACTCTCGTACACTCATTCACTCTTGAACACTCATTCCCTCTCGTACACTCATTCACTCTTGAACACTCATTCAATCTCGTACACTCATTCACTCTCGTACACTCATTCACTCTTGTACACTCATTCACTCTCGTACACTCATTCACTCTTGAACACTCATTCACTCTTGAACACTCATTCACTCTCGTACACTCATTCACTCTCGTACACTCATTCACTGTTGAACACTCATTCACTCTCGTACACTCATTCACTCTTGAACACTCATTCACTATTGTACACTCATTCACTATTGTACACTCATTCAGTCTCGTACACTCATTCACTCTCGTACACTCATTCACTGTTGAACACTCATTCACTCTCATACACTCATTCACTCTCGAACACTCATTCACTCTCGTACACTCATTCACTCTTGTACACTCATTCACTCTCGTACACTCATTCACTCTCGTACACTCATTCACTCTCGAACACTCATTCACTCTCGTACACTCATTCACTCTCGTACACTCATTCACTCTCGTACACTCATTCACTCTTGTACACTCATTCACTCTCGTACACTCATTCACTCTCGTACACTCATTCACTCTCGAACACTCATTCACTCTTGTGCACTCATTCACTCTCGTACACTCATTCACTCTCGTACACTCATTCACTCTCGTACACTCATTCACTCTGGTACACTCATTCACTCTTGAACACTCATTCACTCTTGTACACTCATTCATTCTGGAACACTCATTCACTCTCGTACACTCACTCACTCTCGTACACTCATTCACTCTTGAACACTCATTCACTCTTGTACAATCAATCACTCTTGAACACTCATTCACCCTCGTACACTCATTCACTCTCGTACACTCAATCACTCTCATACACTCATTCACTCTCGAACACTCATTCACTCTCGTACACTCATTCACTCTCGTACACTCATTCACTCTTGAACACTCATTCACTCTTGTACACTCATTCACTCTTGTACACTCATTCACTCTCGTACACTCATTCACTCTTGAACACTCATTCACTCTCGTACACTCATTCACTCTTGAACACTCATTCAATCTCGTACACTCATTCACTCTCGTACACTCATTCACTCTCGTACACTCATTCACTCTTGCACACTCATTCACTCTCGTACACTCATTCACTCTTGTACACTCATTCACTCTCGTACACTCATTCACTCTCGTAGACTCATTCACTCTTGTACACTCATTCACTCTCGTACACTCATTCACTCTTGAACACTCATTCACTCTCGTACACTCATTCACTCTTGAACACTCATTCACTCTCGTACACTCATTCACTCTCGTACACTCATTCACTCTTGTACACTCATTCACTCTCGTACACTCATTCACTCTTGAACACTCATTCACTCTTGAACACTCATTCACTCTCGTACACTCATTCACTCTCGTACACTCATTCACTGTTGAACACTCATGCACTCTCGTACACTCATTCACTCTTAACACTCATTCACTATTGTACACTCATTCACTATTGCACACTCATTCAGTCTCGTACACTCATTCACTCTCGTACACTCATTCACTGTGGAACACTCATTCACTCTCATACACTCATTCACTCTCGAACACTCATTCACTCTCGTACACTCATTCACTCTTGAACACTCATTCACTCTCGTACACTCATTCACTCTTGTACACTCATTCACTCTCATACACTCATTCACTCTCGTACACTCATTCACTCTTGTACACTCATTCACTCTCATACACTCATTCACTCTTGAAAACTCATTCACTCTTGTACACTCATTCACTCTTGAACACTCATTCACTCTCGTACACTCATTCACTCTCGTGCACTCATTCACTCTCGTACACTCATTCACTCTCGTACACTCATTCACTCTTGAACACTCATTCACTCTTGAACACTCATTCACTCTCGTACACTCATTCACTCTTGAACACTCATTCAATCTCGTACACTCATTCCCTCTCGTACACTCATTCAATCTCATACACTCATTCACTCTCGTACACTCATTCACTCTCGTACACTCATTCACTCTTGAACACTCATTCACTCTGGAACACTCATTCACTCTCGTACACTCATTCACTCTTGTACACTCATTCACTCTCGTACACTCATTCACTCTTGAACACTCATTCACTCTTGTACACTCATTCACTCTCGTACACTCATTCACTCTCGTACACTCATTCACTCTCGTACACTCATTCACTCTTGAACACTCATTCCCTCTCGTACACTCATTCACTATTGAACACTCATTCAATCTCGTACACTCATTCACTCTCGTACACTCATTCACTCTTGTACACTCATTCACTCTCGTACACTCATTCACTCTTGAACACTCATTCACTCTTGAACACTCATTCACTCTCGTACACTCATTCACTCTCGTACACTCATTCACTGTTCAACACTCATTCACTCTCGTACACTCATTCACTCTTGAACACTCATTCACTATTGTACACTCATTCACTATTGTACACTCATTCAGTCTCGTACACTCATTCACTCTCGTACACTCATTCACTGTTGAACACTCATTCACTCTCATACACTCATTCACTCTCGAACACTCATTCACTCTTGTACACTCATTCACTCTCGTACACTCATTCACTCTCGTACACTCATTCACTCTCGAACACTCATTCACTCTCGTACACTCATTCACTCTCGTACACTCATTCACTCTCGTACACTCATTCACTCTTGTACACTCATTCACTCTCGTACACTCATTCACTCTCGTACACTCATTCACTCTCGAACACTCATTCACTCTTGTGCACTCATTCACTCTCGTACACTCATTCACTCTCGTACACTCATTCACTCTCGTACACTCATTCACTCTGGTACACTCATTCACTCTTGAACACTCATTCACTCTTGTACACTCATTCACTCTGGAACACTCATTCACTCTCGTACACTCACTCACTCTCGTACACTCATTCACTCTTGAACAGTCATTCACTCTTGTACAATCAATCACTCTTGAACACTCATTCACCCTCGTACACTCATTCACTCTCGTACACTCAATCACTCTCATACACTCATTCACTCTCGAACACTCATTCACTCTCGTACACTCATTCACTCTCGTACACTCATTCACTCTCGTACACTCATTCACTCTTGAACACTCATTCACTCTTGTACACTCATTCACTCTCGTACACTCATTCACTCTCGTACACTCATTCACTCTTGAACACTCATTCACTCTCGTACACTCATTCACTCTTGAACACTCATTCAATCTCGTACACTCATTCACTCTCGTACACTCATTCACTCTCGTACACGCATTCACTCTCGTACACTCATTCACTCTTGCACACTCATTCACTCTCGTACACTCATTCACTCTTGTACACTCATTCAATCTCGTACACTCATTCACTCTCGTAGACTCATTCACTCTTGTACACTCATTCACTCTCGTACACTCATTCACTCTTGAACACTCATTCACTCTTGTACACTCATTCACTCTCGTACACTCATTCACTCTCGTACACTCATTCACTCTTGAACACTCATTCACTCTCGTACACTCATTCACTCTTGAACACTCATTCAATCTCGTACACTCATTCACTCTCGTACACTCATTCACTCTCGTACACTCATTCACTCTCGTACACTCATTCACTCTTGCACACTCATTCACTCTCGTACACTCATTCACTCTTGTACACTCATTCAATCTCGTACTCTCATTCACTCTCGTAGACTCATTCACTCTTGTACACTCATTCACTCTCGTACACTCATTCACTCTTGAACACTCATTCACTCTCGTACACTCATTCACTCTTGAACACTCATTCACTCTCGTACACTCATTCACTCTCGTACACTCATTCACTGTTGAACACTCATGCACTCTCGTACACTCATTCACTCTTGAACACTCATTCACTATTGTACACTCATTCACTATTGCACACTCATTCAGTCTCGTACACTCATTCACTCTCGTACACTCATTCACTGTGGAACACTCATTCACTCTCATACACTCATTCACTCTCGAACACTCATTCACTCTCATACACTCATTCACTCTTGAACATTCATTCACTCTTGTACACTCATTCACTCTCGTACACTCATTCACTGTTGAACACTCATTCACTCTCGTACACTCATTCACTCTTGTACACTCATTCACTCTCATACACTCATTCACTCTTGAACACTCATTCACTCTTGTACACTCATTCTCTCTTGAACACTCATTCACTCTTGTACACTCATTCACTCTCGTACACTCATTCACTCTCGTACACTCATTCACTCTCGTACACTCATTCACTCTTGAACACTCATTCACTCTCGTACACTCATTCACTCTTGAACTCTCATTCACTCTTGAACACTCATTCACTCTCGTACACTCATTCACTCTCGTACACTCATTCACTCTCGTACACTCATTCCCTCTCGTACACTCATTCACTCTCGTAAACTCATTCACTCTTGAACACTCATTCACTCTCGTACACTCATTCACTCTCGTACACTCATTCACTGTTGAACACTCATGCACTCTCGTACACTCATTCACTCTTGAACACTCATTCACTATTGTACACTCATTCACTATTGTACACTCATTCAGTCTCGTACACTCATTCACTCTCATACACTCATTCACTGTTGAACACTCATTCACTCTTGAACACTCATTCATTCTTGAACACTCATTCACTCTCGTACACTCATTCACTCTTGTACACTCATTCACTCTCATACACTCATTCACTCTTGTACACTCATTCACTCTCGTACACTCATTCACTCTTGTACACTCATTCACTCTCATACACTCATTCACTCTTGAAAACTCATTCACTCTTGTACACTCATTCACTCTCATACACTCATTCACTCTTGAACATTAATTCACTCTTGTACACTCATTCACTCTCGTACACTCATTCACTGTTGAACACTCATTCACTCTCGTACACTCATTCACTCTTGTACACTCATTCACTCACATGCACTCATTCACTCTTGAACACTCATTCACTCTTGTACACTCATTCTCTCTTGAACACTCATTCACTCTTGTACACTCATTCACTCTCGTACACTCATTCACTGTTGAACACTCATTCACTCTCGTACACTCATTCACTCTCGTACACTCATTCACTCTCGTACACTCATTCACTCTTGAACACTCATTCACTCTCGTACACTCATTCACTCTTGAACACTCATTCAATCTCGTACACTCATTCACTCTCGTACACTCATTCACTCTCGTACACTCATTCACTCTCGTACACTCATTCACTCTTGAACACTCATTCACTCTTGAACACTCATTCACTCTCGTACACTCATTCACTCTCGTACACTCATTCACTGTTGAACACTCATTCACTCTCGTACACTCATTCACTCTTGAACACTCATTCACTATTGTACACTCATTCACTATTGTACACTCATTTTGTCTCGTACACTCATTCACTCTCGTACACTCATTCACTGTTGAACACTCATTCACTCTTGAACACTCATTCATTCTTGAACACTCATTCACTCTCGTACACTCATTCACTCTTGGACACTCATTCACTCTCATACACTCATTCACTCTTGAAAACTCATTCACTCTTGTACACTCATTCACTCTCATACACTCATTCACTCTTGAACATTCATTCACTCTTGTACACTCATTCACTCTCGTACACTCATTCACTGTTGAACACTCATTCACTCTCGTACACTCATTCACTCTTGTACACTCATTCACTCTCATGCACTCATTCACTCTCGTACACTCATTCACTCTCGTACACTCATTCACTCTTGAACACTCATTCACTCTTGAACACTCATTCACTCTTGTACACTCATTCACTCTCGTACACTCATTCACTCTTGTACACTCATTCACTCTCGTACACTCATTCACTCTTGAACACTCATTCACTCTCGTACACTCATTCACTCTTGAACACTCATTCTCTCTCGTACACTCATTCACTCTCGTACACTCATTCTCTCTCGTACACTCATTCACTCTCGTACACTCATTCTCTCTCGTACACTCATTCACTCTCATACACTCATTCACTCTTGTACACTCATTCACTCTCGTACACTCATTCACTCTCGTACACTCATTCACTCTTGAACACTCATTCACTCTTGTACACTCATTCACTCTTGTACACTCATTCACTCTTGTACACTCATTCACTCTCGTACACTCATTCACTCTCGTACACTCATTCACTCTCGTACACTCATTCTCTCTTGTACACTCATTCACTCTTGTACAATCATTCACTCTTGAACACTCAATCACCCTCGTACACTCATTCACTCTCGTACACTCATTCACTCTCATACACTCATTCACTCTTGAACACTCATTCACTCTTGAACACTCATTCACTCTCGTACACTCATTCACTCTCGTACACTCATTCACTCTCATACTCTCATTCACTCTCGAACACTCATTCATTCTCGTACACTCATTCACTCTCGTACACTCATTCACCCTCGTACACTCATTCACTCTCGTACACTCATTCACTCTCATACACTCATTCACTCTTGAACACTCATTCACTCTCATACACTCATTCACTCTCGTACACTCATTCACTCTCGTACACTCATTCACTCTTGTACACTCATTCACTCTTGTACACTCATTCACTCTCGTACACTCATTCACTCTTGAACACTCATTCACTCTCGTACACTCATTCACTCTCGTACACTCATTCACTCTCGTACACTCATTCACTCTCGTACACTCATTCACTCTTGAACACTCATTCACTCTTGAACACTCATTCACTCTCGTACACTCATTCACTCTTGAACACTCATTCAATCTCGTACACTCATTCCCTCTCGTACACTCATTCACTCTCATACACTCATTCACTCTCGTACACTCATTCACTCTCGTACACTCATTCAATCTTGAACACTCATTCACTCTGGAACACTCATTCACTCTCGTACACTCATTCACTCTTGTACACTCATTCACTCTCGTACACTCATTCACTCTTGAACACTCATTCACTCTTGTACACTCATTCACTCTCATACACTCATTCACTCTCGTACACTCATTCACTCTCGTACACTCATTCACTCTCGTACACTCATTCACTCTTGTACACTCATTCACTCTCGTACACTCATTCACTCTTGAACACTCATTCCCTCTCGTACACTCATTCACTCTTGAACACTCATTCAATCTCGTACACTCATTCACTCTCGTACACTCATTCACTCTTGTACACTCATTCACTCTCGTACACTCATTCACTCTTGAACACTCATTCACTCTTGAACACTCATTCACTCTCGTACACTCATTCACTCTTGTACACTCATTCTCTGTTGAACACTCATTCACTCTCGTACACTCATTCACTCTTGAACACTCATTCACTATTGTACACTCATTCACTATTGTACACTCATTCAGTCTCGTACACTCATTCACTCTCGTACACTCATTCACTGTTGAACACTCATTCACTCTCATACACTCATTCACTCTCGAACACTCATTCACTCTTGAACACTCATTCACTCTTGTACACTCATTCACTCTTGTACAATCATTCACTCTTGAACACTCAATCACCCTCGTACACTCATTCACTCTCGTACACTCATTCACTCTCATACACTCATTCACTCTTGAACACTCATTCACTCTTGAACACTCATTCACTCTCGTACACTCATTCACTCTCGTACACTCATTCACTCTCATACACTCATTCACTCTCGAACACTCATTCACTCTCGTACACTCATTCACTCTCGTACACTCATTCACCCTCGTACACTCATTCACTCTCGTACACTCATTCACTCTCATACACTCATTCACTCTTGAACACTCATTCACTCTCATACACTCATTCACTCTCGTACACTCATTCACTCTCGTACACTCATTCACTCTTGTACACTCATTCACTCTCGTACACTCATTCACTCTCGTACACTCATTCACTCTTGAACACTCATTCACTCTCGTACACTCATTCACTCTCGTACACTCATTCACTCTCGAACACTCATTCACTCTCGTACACTCATTCACTCTTGAACACTCATTCACTCTTGAACACTCATTCACTCTCGTACACTCATTCACTCTTGAACACTCATTCAATCTCGTACACTCATTCCCTCTCGTACACTCATTCACTCTCATACACTCATTCACTCTCGTACACTCATTCACTCTCGTACACTCATTCAATCTTGAACACTCATTCACTCTGGAACACTCATTCACTCTCGTACACTCATTCACTCTTGTACACTCATTCACTCTCGTACACTCATTCACTCTTGAACACTCATTCACTCTTGTACACTCATTCACTCTCATACACTCATTCACTCTCGTACACTCATTCACTCTCGTACACTCATTCAATCTTGAACACTCATTCACTCTGGAACACTCATTCACTCTCGTACACTCATTCACTCTCGTACACTCATTCACTCTCGTACACTCATTCACTCTTGTACACTCATTCACTCTCGTACACTCATTCACTCTTGAACACTCATTCCCTCTCGTACACTCATTCACTCTTGAACACTCATTCAATCTCGTACACTCATTCACTCTCGTACACTCATTCACTCTTGTACACTCATTCACTCTCGTACACTCATTCACTCTTGAACACTCATTCACTCTTGAACACTCATTCACTCTCGTACACTCATTCACTCTCGTACACTCATTCACTGTTGAACACTCATTCACTCTCGTACACTCATTCACTCTTGAACACTCATTCACTATTGTACACTCATTCACTATTGTACACTCATTCAGTCTCGTACACTCATTCACTCTCGTACACTCATTCACTGTTGAACACTCATTCACTCTCATACACTCATTCACTCTCGAACACTCATTCACTCTCGTACACTCATTCACTCTTGTACACTCATTCACTCTCGTACACTCATTCACTCTCGTACACTCATTCACTCTCGAACACTCATTCACTCTCGTACACTCATTCACTCTCGTACACTCATTCACTCTCGTACACTCATTCACTCTCGTACACTCATTCACTCTCGTACACTCATTCACTCTCGTACACTCATTCACTCTCGAACACTCATTCACTCTTGTGCACTCATTCACTCTCGTACACTCATTCACTCTCGTACACTCATTCACTCTCGTACACTCATTCACTCTGGTACACTCATTCACTCTTGAACACTCATTCACTCTTGTACACTCATTCATTCTGGAACACTCATTCACTCTCGTACACTCACTCACTCTCGTACACTCATTCACTCTTGAACACTCATTCACTCTTGTACAATCAATCACTCTTGAACACTCATTCACCCTCGTACACTCATTCACTCTCGTACACTCAATCACTCTCATACACTCATTCACTCTCGAACACTCATTCACTCTCGTACACTCATTCACTCTCGTACACTCATTCACTCTCGTACACTCATTCACTCTCGTACACTCATTCACTCTTGAACACTCATTCACTCTCGTACACTCATTCACTCTCGTACACTCATTCACTCTTGAACACTCATTCACTCTTGTACACTCATTCACTCTTGTACACTCATTCACTCTCGTACACTCATTCACTCTTGAACACTCATTCACTCTCGTACACTCATTCACTCTTGAACACTCATTCAATCTCGTACACTCATTCACTCTCGTACACTCATTCACTCTCGTACACTCATTCACTCTTGCACACTCATTCACTCTCGTACACTCATTCACTCTTGTACACTCATTCACTCTCGTACACTCATTCACTCTCGTAGACTCATTCACTCTTGTACACTCATTCACTCTCGTACACTCATTCACTCTTGAACACTCATTCACTCTCGTACACTCATTCACTCTTGAACACTCATTCACTCTCGTACACTCATTCACTCTCGTACACTCATTCACTCTTGTACACTCATTCACTCTCGTACACTCATTCACTCTTGAACACTCATTCACTCTTGAACACTCATTCACTCTCGTACACTCATTCACTCTCGTACACTCATTCACTGTTGAACACTCATGCACTCTCGTACACTCATTCACTCTTAACACTCATTCACTATTGTACACTCATTCACTATTGCACACTCATTCAGTCTCGTACACTCATTCACTCTCGTACACTCATTCACTGTGGAACACTCATTCACTCTCATACACTCATTCACTCTCGAACACTCATTCACTCTCGTACACTCATTCACTCTTGAACACTCATTCACTCTCGTACACTCATTCACTCTTGTACACTCATTCACTCTCATACACTCATTCACTCTCGTACACTCATTCACTCTTGTACACTCATTCACTCTCATACACTCATTCACTCTTGAAAACTCATTCACTCTTGTACACTCATTCACTCTTGAACACTCATTCACTCTCGTACACTCATTCACTCTCGTGCACTCATTCACTCTCGTACACTCATTCACTCTCGTACACTCATTCACTCTTGAACACTCATTCACTCTTGAACACTCATTCACTCTCGTACACTCATTCACTCTTGAACACTCATTCAATCTCGTACACTCATTCCCTCTCGTACACTCATTCAATCTCATACACTCATTCACTCTCGTACACTCATTCACTCTCGTACACTCATTCACTCTTGAACACTCATTCACTCTGGAACACTCATTCACTCTCGTACACTCATTCACTCTTGTACACTCATTCACTCTCGTACACTCATTCACTCTTGAACACTCATTCACTCTTGTACACTCATTCACTCTCGTACACTCATTCACTCTCGTACACTCATTCACTCTCGTACACTCATTCACTCTTGAACACTCATTCCCTCTCGTACACTCATTCACTATTGAACACTCATTCAATCTCGTACACTCATTCACTCTCGTACACTCATTCACTCTTGTACACTCATTCACTCTCGTACACTCATTCACTCTTGAACACTCATTCACTCTTGAACACTCATTCACTCTCGTACACTCATTCACTCTCGTACACTCATTCACTGTTCAACACTCATTCACTCTCGTACACTCATTCACTCTTGAACACTCATTCACTATTGTACACTCATTCACTATTGTACACTCATTCAGTCTCGTACACTCATTCACTCTCGTACACTCATTCACTGTTGAACACTCATTCACTCTCATACACTCATTCACTCTCGAACACTCATTCACTCTTGTACACTCATTCACTCTCGTACACTCATTCACTCTCGTACACTCATTCACTCTCGAACACTCATTCACTCTCGTACACTCATTCACTCTCGTACACTCATTCACTCTCGTACACTCATTCACTCTTGTACACTCATTCACTCTCGTACACTCATTCACTCTCGTACACTCATTCACTCTCGAACACTCATTCACTCTTGTGCACTCATTCACTCTCGTACACTCATTCACTCTCGTACACTCATTCACTCTCGTACACTCATTCACTCTGGTACACTCATTCACTCTTGAACACTCATTCACTCTTGTACACTCATTCACTCTGGAACACTCATTCACTCTCGTACACTCACTCACTCTCGTACACTCATTCACTCTTGAACAGTCATTCACTCTTGTACAATCAATCACTCTTGAACACTCATTCACCCTCGTACACTCATTCACTCTCGTACACTCAATCACTCTCATACACTCATTCACTCTCGAACACTCATTCACTCTCGTACACTCATTCACTCTCGTACACTCATTCACTCTTGTACACTCATTCACTCTTGAACACTCATTCACTCTTGTACACTCATTCACTCTCGTACACTCATTCACTCTCGTACACTCATTCACTCTTGAACACTCATTCACTCTCGTACACTCATTCACTCTTGAACACTCATTCAATCTCGTACACTCATTCACTCTCGTACACTCATTCACTCTCGTACACGCATTCACTCTCGTACACTCATTCACTCTTGCACACTCATTCACTCTCGTACACTCATTCACTCTTGTACACTCATTCAATCTCGTACACTCATTCACTCTCGTAGACTCATTCACTCTTGTACACTCATTCACTCTCGTACACTCATTCACTCTTGAACACTCATTCACTCTTGTACACTCATTCACTCTCGTACACTCATTCACTCTCGTACACTCATTCACTCTTGAACACTCATTCACTCTCGTACACTCATTCACTCTTGAACACTCATTCAATCTCGTACACTCATTCACTCTCGTACACTCATTCACTCTCGTACACTCATTCACTCTCGTACACTCATTCACTCTTGCACACTCATTCACTCTCGTACACTCATTCACTCTTGTACACTCATTCAATCTCGTACACTCATTCACTCTCGTAGACTCATTCACTCTTGTACACTCATTCACTCTCGTACACTCATTCACTCTTGAACACTCATTCACTCTCGTACACTCATTCACTCTTGAACACTCATTCACTCTCGTACACTCATTCACTCTCGTACACTCATTCACTGTTGAACACTCATGCACTCTCGTACACTCATTCACTCTTGAACACTCATTCACTATTGTACACTCATTCACTATTGCACACTCATTCAGTCTCGTACACTCATTCACTCTCGTACACTCATTCACTGTGGAACACTCATTCACTCTCATACACTCATTCACTCTCGAACACTCATTCACTCTCATACACTCATTCACTCTTGAACATTCATTCACTCTTGTACACTCATTCACTCTCGTACACTCATTCACTGTTGAACACTCATTCACTCTCGTACACTCATTCACTCTTGTACACTCATTCACTCTCATACACTCATTCACTCTTGAACACTCATTCACTCTTGTACACTCATTCTCTCTTGAACACTCATTCACTCTTGTACACTCATTCACTCTCGTACACTCATTCACTCTCGTACACTCATTCACTCTCGTACACTCATTCACTCTTGAACACTCATTCACTCTCGTACACTCATTCACTCTTGAACTCTCATTCACTCTTGAACACTCATTCACTCTCGTACACTCATTCACTCTCGTACACTCATTCACTCTCGTACACTCATTCCCTCTCGTACACTCATTCACTCTCGTAAACTCATTCTCTCTCGTACACTCATTCACTCTCATACACTCATTCACTCTTGAACACTCATTCACTCTTGAACACTCATTCACTCTTGAACACTCATTCACTCTCATACACTCATTCACTCTCGAACACTCATTCACTCTTGAACACTCATTCACTCTTGTACACTCATTCACTCTCGTACACTCATTCACTCTCGTACACTCATTCACTCTCGAACACTCATTCACTCTTATACACTCATTCACTCTCGTACACTCATTCACTCTTGAACATTCATTCACTATCGTACACTCATTCACTCTCGTACACTCATTCACTGTTGAACACTCATTCACTCTCGTACACTCATTCACTCTCGTACACTCATTCACTCTTGTACATTCATTCACTCTCGTACACTCATTCACTCTCGTACACTCATTCACTGTTGAACACTCATTCACTCTCGTACACTCATTCACTCTTGAACACTCATTCACTCTCGTACACTCATTCACTCTTGAACACTCATTCACTCTTGAACACTCATTCACTCTTGAACACTCATTCACTCTTGTACACTCATTCACTCTTGTACACTCATTCACTCTTGAACGCTCAATCACTCTTGAACACTCATTCACTCTCATACTCTCATTCACTCTTGAACACTCATTCACTCTCAAACACTCATTCACTCTCGTACACTCATTCACTCTTGTACACTCATTCACTGTTGAACACTCACTCACTCTTGTACACTCATTCACTCTCGTACACTCATTCACTCTCGTACACTCATTCACTCTTGAACACTCACTCACTCTCGTACACTCATTCACTCTTGAACACTCATTCACTCTTGAACACTCATTCACTCTTGTACACTCATTCACTCTTGTACACTCATTCACTCTTGAACACTCAATCACTCTTGAACACTCATTCACTCTCGTACACTCATTCACTCTTGAACACTCATTCACTCTCAAACACTCATTCACTCTCGTACACTCATTCACTCTTGTACACTCATTCACTGTTGAACACTCACTCACTCTTGTACACTCATTCACTCTCGTACACTCATTCACTCTCGTACACTCATTCACTCTTGAATACTCACTCACTCTCGTACACCCATTCACTCCTGTACACTCATTCACTCTCATACACTCATTCACTCTCATACACTCATTCACTCTCGTACACTCATTCACTCTCGTACACTCATTCACTCTTGAACACTCATTCACTCTCGTACACTCATTCACTCTCATACACTCATTCACTCTCATACACTCATTCACTCTCGTACACTCATTCACTCTCGTACACTCATTCACTCGTGTACACTCATTCACTCTCGTACACTCATTCACTCTTGTACACTCATTCACTCTCGTACACTCATTCACTCTGGAACACTCATTCACTCTCGTACACTCATTCACTCTCGTACACTCATTCACTCTTGTACACTCATTCACTCTTGAACACTCATTCACTCTTGTACACTCATTCACTCTTGTACAATCATTCACCCTTGAACACTCATTCACCCTCGTACACTCATTCACTCTCGTACACTCATTCACTCTCATACACTCATTCACTCTTGAACACTCATTCACTCTCATACACTCATTCTCTCTCGTACACTCATTCACTCTCGTACACTCATTCACTCTTGAACACTCATTCACTCTTATACACTCATTCACTATCGTACACTCATTCACTCTTGAACACTCATTCACTATCGTACACTCATTCACTCTCGTACACTCATTCACTGTTGAACACTCATTCACTCTCGTACACTCATTCACTCTCGTACACTCATTCACTCTCGTACACTCATTCACTGTTGAACACTCATTCACTCTCGTACACTCATTCATTCTTGAACACTCATTCACTCTCGTACACTCATTCACTCTTGAACACTCATTCACTCTTGAACACTCATTCACTCTTGTACACTCATTCACTCTTGTACACTCATTCACTCTTGAACGCTCAATCACTCTTGAACACTCATTCACTCTCATACACTCATTCACTCTTGAACACTCATTCACTCTCAAACACTCATTCACTCTCGTACACTCATTCACTCTTGTACACTCATTCACTGTTGAACACTCACTCACTCTTGTACACTCATTCACTCTCGTACACTCATTCACTCTCGTACACTCATTCACTCTTGAACACTCACTCACTCTCGTACACTCATTCACTCTTGAACACTCATTCACTCTTGAACACTCATTCACTCTTGAACACTCATTCACTCTTGTACACTCATTCACTCTTGTACACTCATTCACTCTTGAACACTCAATCACTCTTGAACACTCATTCACTCTCGTACACTCATTCACTCTTGAACACTCATTCACTCTCAAACACTCATTCACTCTCGTACACTCATTCACTCTTGTACACTCATTCACTGTTGAACACTCACTCACTCTTGTACACTCATTCACTCTCGTACACTCATTCACTCTCGTACACTCATTCACTCTCGTACACTCATTCACTCTTGAATACTCACTCACTCTCGTACACCCATTCACTCCTGTACACTCATTCACTCTCATACACTCATTCACTCTCATACACTCATTCACTCTCGTACACTCATTCACTCTCGTACACTCATTCACTCTTGAACACTCATTCACTCTCGTACACTCATTCACTCTCGTACACTCATTCACTCTCCTACACTCATTCACTCTCGTACACTCATTCACTCTCATACACTCATTCACTCTCGTACACTCATTCACTCTTGTACACTCATTCACTCTTGAACACTCATTCACTCTTGAACACTCATTCACTCTCGTACACTCATTCACTCTTGAACACTCATTCACTCTTGAACACTCATTCACTCTTGAACACACATTCACTCTCGTACACTCATTCACTCTTGAACACTCATTCACTCTTGAACACTCATTCACTCTTGAACACTCATTCACTCTCATACACTCATTCACTCTCGTACACTCATTCACTGTTGAACACTCATTCACTCTCGTACACTCATTCACTCTTGTACACTCATTCACTGTTGAACACTCATTCACTCTTGAACACTCATTCACTCTCGTACACTCATTCACTCTCGTACACTCATTCACTGTTGAACACTCATTCACTCTCGTACACTCATTCACTGTTGAACACTCATTCACTCTCGAACACTCATTCACTCTTGTACACTCATTCACTCTCGTACACTCATTCACTCTTGTACACTCATTCACTCTCGAACACTCATTCACTCTCATACAATCATTCACTCTTGAACACTCATTCACTCTCGTACACTCATTCACTCTCGTACACTCATTCACTCTCGAACACTCATTCACTCTCGTACACTCATTCACTCTCATACACTCATTCACTCTTGTACACTCATTCACTCTCGTACACTCATTCACTCTCGTACACTCATTCACTCTTGAACACTCATTCACTCTCGTACACTCATTCACTCTTGAACACTCACTTACTCTTGAACACTCATTCACTCTCGTACACTCATTCACTCTTGAACACTCATTCACTCTCGTACACTCATTCACTCTCGTACACTCATTCACTCTCGTACACTCATTCACTCTTGAACACTCATTCACTCTCATACACTCATTCACTCTCATACACTCATTCACTCTTGAACACTCATTCACTCTCGTAGACACTCTCTTGTACACACTGAATGCCCGTAGAGTATTTTGCTAGGTATCAAACAGTATCTTCAAAGGTTATCTGGTGCTGAAACCCACATCTGTGCCATTTATACCTCGAGACTCGACTACGATAATGCTCTCCTGGCCGGCCTCTCATCTTCCACTCTCCATAAACTTGAGCTCATATAAAACTTGGCTGCCCCGTGTCCTAACTCACACCCAGTCCCGTTCACCCATCACCCCCTGTGCTCACTGCCCCGTGTCCTAACTCACACCGAGTCCCGTTCACCCATCACCCCCTGTGCTCACTGCCCCGTGTCCTAACTCGCACCCAGTCCTGTTCACCCATCACCCCCTGTGCTCACTGCCCCGTGTCCTAACTCACACCCAGTCCCGTTCACCCATCACCCCCTGTGCTCACTGACCCGTTTCCTAACTCACACCAAGTCCCGTTCACCCATCACCCCCTGTGCTCACTGCCCCGTGTCCTCACTCACACCCAGCCCCGTTCACCCATCACCCCCTGTGCTCACTGCCCCGTGTCCTAACTCACACCCAGTCCGATTCACCCATCACCCCCTGTGCTCACTGCCTCGTGTCCTAACTCACACCCAGTCCCGTTCACCCTTCACCCCCTGTGCTCACTGCCCCGTGTCCTAACTCACACCCAGTCTCGTTCACCCATCACCCCCTGTGCTCACTGCCCCGTGTCCTAACTCAAACCCAGTCCAGTTCACCCATCACCCCCTGTGCTCACTGCCCCGTGTACTAACTCACACCCAGTCCCGTTCACCCATCACCCCCTGTGCTCAC
The DNA here is from genome assembly GCF_052327205.1 of Somniosus microcephalus. Lineage (NCBI taxonomy): Eukaryota > Metazoa > Chordata > Chondrichthyes > Squaliformes > Somniosidae > Somniosus > Somniosus microcephalus. Next base: position 58,371,779 of record NW_028225182.1, on the reverse strand, counting down.
TGCCCCGTGTCCTAACTCACACCCAGTCCCATTCACCCATCACCCCCTGTGCTCACTGCCCCGTGTCCTAACTCACACCCAGTCCCGTTCACCCATCACCCCTGTGCTCACTGCCCCATGTCCTAACTCACACCCAGTCCCGTTCACCCATCACCCCCTGTGCTCACTGCCCCGTGTCCTAACTCACACCCAGTCCCGTTCACCCATCACCCTCTGTGCTCACTGCCCCGTGTCCTAACTCCCACCAAGTCCTGTTCACCCATCACCCCCTGTGCTCACTGCCCCGTGTCCTAACTCACACCCAGTCCCGTTCACCCATCGCCCCCTGTGCTCACTGCCCCGTGTCCTAACTCACACCCAGTCCCGTTCACCCATCACTCCCTGTGCTCACTGCCCCGTGTCCTAACTCACACCAAGTCCTGTTCACCCATCACCCCCTGTGCTCACTGCCCCCATGTCCTAACTCACACCCAGTCCCGTTCACCCATCACCCCCTGTGCTCACTGCCCCATGTCCTAACTCACACCGAGTCCCGTTCACCCATCGCCCCCTGTGCTCACTGCCCCGTGTCCTAACTCACACCGAGTCCCGTTCACCCATCGCCCCCTGTGCTCACTGCCCCGTGTCCTAACTCACACCGAGTCCCGTTCACCCATCACCCCCTGTGCTCACTGCCCCGTGTCCTAACTCACACCCAGTCCCGTTCACCCATCACCCTGTGCTCACTGCCCCGTGTCCTAACTCACACCCAGACCCGTTCACCCATCGCCCCTGTGTTCACTGTCCCGTGTCCTAACTCACACCCAGTCCCGTTCACCCATTACCCCCTGTGCTCACTGCCCCGTGTCCTAACTCACACCGAGTCCCATTCACCCATCACCCCCTGTGCTCACTGCCCTGTGTCCTAACTCACACCCAGTCCCGTTCACCCATCACCCCCTGTACTCACTGCCCCGTGTCCTAACTCACACCCAGTCCCGTTCACCCATCACCCCCTGTGCTCACTGCCCCATGTCCTAACTCACACCCAGTCCCGTTCACCCATCGCCCCCTGTGTTCACTGTCCCGTGTCCTAACTCACACCCAGTCCCGTTCACCCATCACCCCCTGTGCTCACTGCCCCGTATCCTAACTCACAGCCAGTCCTGTTCACCCATCACCCCCTGTGCTCACTGCCCCGTGTCCTAACTCACACCAAGTCCTGTTCACCCATCACCCCTGTGCTCACTGCCCCATGTCCTAACTCACACCAAGTCCTGTTCACCCATCACCCCCTGTGCTCACTGACCTACATTGGCTCCCAGTCCAGCAACACCTCAATTAAAACATTCTTATTCTGGTTTTCAAATTCCTTTACATCCCTCACCCCTCCCTATCTCTGTAACCTCCGAGATCTCTGCGCTCCTCCAATTCTGGCCTCTTGCACATCCTCAATTTCCATCGCTCCACCATTGGTGGCCGTGCCTTCAGCTGCCTGGGCCCCGAGCTCTAGAATTCCCTCCCTAAACCTCTCTGCCTCTCTCTCCTCCTTTAAGACGCTCCTTACAACCTCCCTCTTTGACCAAGCTTTTGATCACCTGTCTTAATACGGTGTCAAATACTGTTTGATAGCGCTCTTATGAAGTGCCTTGGACCATTAGCTATGTTGAAGGTGCTATATAAATGCAAGTTGTTGTTGCTGGGCTCCGTGTGCTTCATGTGTGAAGTTTAAAATGCAGGTTCCCTGCAGAAGTTTTGCCTCTTTTATAAGAGTGAACAATACTTCCAATACTATCACAAAGAATGACAATTGATGTGTTTTAACTACACTGGTTTACACAGCTATGGTTTGGGTTCTGCATAATTCTTCCCACAGTGATGGAGCATTTTGAATAACTCAATGCCTACACAATTAAGCAGCATGCATTCTAAAGATGTTAGTGTCCCCCCTATATGTAGAATACCTGATAGTGTCTCTATACAGATATATTTGGGTGCAATGTTTATTGGGCATGAAAGTGACATGGTGAATCCAGCTGCCAGGTACATGTTATCTGGTGTAAGACTGCCATTTGCAGCTGTCTGCTTGGCTGAGTTTAGTACAGAGCCTGGGACACTGATCCTCATATAATTGAGGCCTAACCAGTGTTTTTATAAAGGTTTACCATAACGTCCTTGCTTTGCTACTTCATGCCTCTATTTATAAAGCTAAGGATCCTGTATGGTTTTTTTTTAACAGCCTGATCAACTTGTTCTGCCACCTTCAAAGATTTGTGTATGTGAACTCCCAGGTCTCCTTGCTCCTGCACCCCCTTAAAAATTGTACCAGTTAGTTTATATTCCCTCTCCTCATTCATCCTACCAAAATGTATTACTTCACACTTCTCTGCATTTAATTTCAACTGCCATGTGTCTGCCCATGTCCTCCTGAAGTCTGCTATTATCCTCCTCACTGTTTATGACATTTTTAATATTTGTGTCATCTGCAAACTTTGAAATTATGCCATCTATATGCAAGTCCAGGTCAATATATATCAAAAAGAGCAGTGGTCCTAATACTGACCCCTGGGGAACACCACTGTTTCCTACATTACAACAGTGACTACAATTCAAATGTACTTCATTGGCTGTAAAGCGCTTTGGGGCGTCCTGAGGTGGTGAAAGGTGCTGGAGAAATGCAAGTCTTTCTTTGTTTTACTGTATATTTCCCTCCAGTCTGACAAGCATCCATGTGCTTCTACAGGTGCTGGAAGCTCTTCTGTGCATCACCTATATCATCATTCTTCATAAGCTTGCAAAATACCCAGCCTGTCTAAGTATCAGTCCCAGAGTCAGAGCAGTATGTCGATTTGGGCACTCTTGTTTTCTCTAACCTTCAATCCTGACACTTCCCACGTGTCACATGTGCCTATCTGTGGTTGCACAGAGGCACCATTAGCTTCACAGAAAGCTGCACCACCACTAGCAATGAAACCCTGCCAGAGCAGCCTTGTTAAGCACTCCTCACAATACACTGCCACCTTAAATATAACAAGAACATACAATACGCTTTTTGAGAATGATTTCTGAAGACATCACAAGCACACGGATTAAATAAAAACAGAGAGGGAGAACACAGTCCAAGTCTTTAAAACACTGAAATGACAGAGATAAAAGAAATAGTCGAGATACTAGCAGAAGAAAACAAAGGTACGAAGGTAATATCTATATACGAAGGGATCAGTATCATGTCCTTTGCTTTTTGTGGTATATAGCAATGATTTAGATTTCACTGTACATAAAAACATAAGAAATAGGAGCAGGAGTCGGCCATTCGGCCCCTCGAGCCTGCTCCGCCATTCAATAAGATCATGGCTGATCTTCGAACTCAACTCCACTTTCCCGCTCGATCTCCATATCCCTCGATTCCCTAGAGTCCAAAAATCTATCGATCTCAGCCTTGAATATACTCAAAGACTGAGCCTTCACAGCCCTCTGGGGCAGAGAATTCCAAAGATTCACCACCCTCTGAGTGAAGAAATTCCTCATCTCAGTTTCAAATGGCCGACCCCTTATCCTGAGACTGACCCCTAGTTCTAGACACTCCAGCCAGGGGGGAAACAACCTCTCAGCATCTACCCTGTCAATCCCCCTCAGAATCTTGTATGTTTCAATGAGATCACCTCTCATTCTTCTAAACTCCAGAGAGTATCGGCCCAATCTACACAATCTCTCCTCATAGGACAGCCCTCTCATCCCAAAGAGACCAGAACTGCGCCCAGTACTCCAGGTGTGGTCTCACCAAGGCCCTGTACAATTGTAGCAAGACTTCCTTACTCTTATACTCCAACCCCCTTGCAATAAAGGCCAACATACCATTTGCCTTCCTTATTGTTTGCTGTACCTGCACGCTAGCTTTCTGTGTTTCTTGCACGAGGACACCCAAATCTCTCTGAACACCAACATTTGAAAATTTCTCACCATTTAAAAAATATTCTGTTTTTCTATTCTTCCTACCAAAGTGAATAACCTCACATTTCCCCACATTATACTCCATCTGCCACCTTACTGCCCACTCACTCAGTCTATCTATATCCCTTTGCAGACTCAGTGTTCTCCTCACAGCTTACTGTCCCACCCAGCTTTGTATCATCAGCAAACTTGGATACATTACACTCGGTCCCTTCATCTAGGTCATTAATATAGATTGTAAATAGCTGAGGCCCCAACACTGATCCTTGCGGCACCCCACTAGTTACAGCCTGCCAACCTGAAAAAGATCCGTTTATCCCTACTCTGTTTTCTGTCCATTAACCAATCCTCTATCCATGTAGGGGGCATGATTAAGAAGTTTACAGATGATACAAAAATTGGCTGTCTGGTTGACAGTGAGGAAGAAATCTGTAGACTGTAGGAAGATATCAATGGACTGGTCAGGTGGGCAGAAAAGTGGCAAATGGAATTCAATCCAGAGAAGCCAGGTAATGCATTTGGGGAGGGCTAACAAGGCAAGGGAATACACATTAAATGGTAGGACACTGAGAAGTGTAGAGGAACAGAGGGACCTTGGAGTGCATGTCCACAGATCCCTGAAGGTAGCAGGACAGGTTAGGAAGGTGGTTAAGGAGGCATACAGGATACTTTCCTTTATTAGCCGAGGCATAGAATATAAGAGCAGGGAGGTTATGCTAGAACTGTATAAAACACTAAGTTAGGCCACAGCTAGAGTACTGCGTGCAGTTCTGGTCACCACATTACAGGAAGGATGTGATTGCACTAGAGAGGGTGCAGAGAAGATTTACGAGGATGTTGCCTGGGCTGGGGAATTTTAGTTATGAGGAAAGATTGGATAGGCTGGGGTTGTTTTCTTTAGAACAGAGGAGGCTGAGATAAGATTTAATTGAGGTGTATAAAATTACGAGGGGCCTAGATAGAGTGGATAGGAAGGACCGATTTCCCTTAGAGAGGTCAATAATCAGAGGGCATAGATTTAAAGTAATTGGTAAAAGGATTAGAGGAGAGTTGAGGAGAACTTTTTGCACCCAGAGTGTGATGGGGGTCTGGAACCCTCATTGTATTTAAAAAGTACTTGGATGTGCACTTGAAGTGCCGTAACCTACAAATGGACCAAGAGCTGGAAAGTGGGATTAGGCTGGATAGCTCTTCTTCAGCTGGCACAGTCATGATGGGATGAATGGCCTCCTTCTGTGCTGTAAATTTCTATAATAGGCCTCAAACAAAAGAGAACAGAAAATGTATTCACCATAAAGTAATGCAAATGTGGATAAAATTAATAGAAAATCAATTAAACTGCGTGGATTAACAGCTTTAAAAAGAGAGCTGAATAATAGAAGCTGTTTGCTCTGATTCCAAATCAGGCCAAAGTTACTCAGTTCTGATTGTTTGGTTAGGATATTTACTTGAAATTAATAAAAATAATGTTGGAGCAGATTGTGGAAATAACAAAATGTAAACCAGAAAAACAACACACACTGTTTAGAGGGAAACGGAGCAAAGAGCTAAATATTACATTAGCAAAAACAGGAAGACAGATTATTATCTGAATGGCAATAGATTGGGAAAAGGGGAAGTGCAACGAGACCTGGGTGTCCTTGTGCACCAGTCGCTGAAGGTAAGCATGCAGGTGCAGCAGGCGGTTAAGAAGGCAAATGGTATGTTGGCCTTCGTAGCAAGAGGTTTCAAGTACAGGAGCAAGGATGTCTTGCTGCAGTTGTACAGGGCCTTGGTGAGACCACACCTTGAGTATTGTGTGCAGTTTTGGTCGCCTTATCTGAGGAAGGATGTTCTTGCCATGGAGGGAGTGCAGCGAAGATTCACTAGATTGATACCTGGGATGGCAGGAATGACGTATGAGGAGAGATTGGGTCGATTGGGCTTATACTCGATGGAGCTTAGAAGAATGAGAGGGGATCTCATTGAAACTTATAAAATTCTAACAGGACTAGACAGACTAGATGCAGGAAGGCTGTTCCTGATGGCGGGGGAGTCCAGAACCAGGGGTCACAGTCTAAGGATAAGGGGTAAGCCATTTCGGACTGAGATGAGGAGGAATTTCTTCACCCAGAGAGTGGTGAACCTATGGAATTCTCTACCACAGAAGGCAGTTGAGGCCAATTCATTAAATATATTCAAGAAGGGGTTAGATATATTTCTTAAGGCTAAAGGGATCAAGGGGTATGGGGAGAAAGCAGGGACAGGGTACTGAATTTGGATGATCAGCCATGATCTCATTGAATGGCGGAGCAGGCTCGAGGGGCCGAATGGCCGACTCCTGCTCCTATCTTCTACTCCTTCTTGAATATATTTAATGAATTGGCCTCCACCGCCCTCTGTGGCAGAGAATTCCACAGGTTCACCACTCTCTGGGTGAAGAAATTCCTCCTCATCTCTGTCCTAAATGGCTTACCCCTTATCCTTCGACTGTGACCCCTAGTTCTGGACTCCCCGGCCATCAGAAACATCCTTCCTGCATCTAGTCTGTCCAGACCTGACAGAATTTTATAGGTTTATATTTATAAGATCAATGACCCAGAGAACAAAAATAATGGGTACTTGGCAAGCTGCGGGTTAGCTGTAAAAACCTGTTACCCAGCTCAGTAAAGCAGGAATTTCTTCCAAATACATTAAATTTAGGAATATTTTCAACTGCGGGTTAGAGGCTCATCCGGATACATTTGTGCTTTCGGGTCACTTCTAAAGGAGCCACATTGACACCATCAGATCGGTGCCCAAATGGAAATCAAACAGCGCAATCTGTAGACAGCTCGACACGTGTCTGTGACTCCTACAATATCAGAGTGTGAATATCCCAGGCAGCGAACAAAATCCACAGCAAACGGCGAACAAAGGCGCTTTAATGGTCAAGATAAGGCGGGTCCATTTTCTAATTAGTCAGGTTATAAAACCACGAATTTAGACAGGCAGTTATCACTGTGCGAATGTAAGAACCCCCCAGCCCAACTCCCACTGAAAGAAAGGCAGGTGTTGCAATGTGAGGCGAGTCCGTTTTAAAAATAAACAAGTCTCCCAATCACTCTTGGTTGCTTACGCTTGCCCGGCGCTAAAACCTCTGGATTACAATCGCTGACAAACAGGTGACAAGACGCGCCGTCTAGACAAGGAACAGCTCACGGATCTGCAGCAAACAAAATACAACTAGGATCACCTGTGACATTCAGCTCTGTGCGTTGGTGAAATGACTCGTTATTTTCCAGACAGGTGCCCACATTGAAGGATTGTGTGAAATGAGCGCATTAGGCGATGAACCCAGTTTTAAACTGAACTAACTGGTAGAATAGATAAGGGAGAACCAGTGGGTGTGGTGTATTTGGACTTTCAGTAGGCTTTCGATAAGGTCCCGCATAAGAGACTAGTGTGCAAAGTTAAAGCACATGGGATTGGGGGTAAGGTATTGACTTGGATAGAGAACTGGTTGGCAGACAGGAAGCAAAGAGTTGGAATAAACGGGTCTTTTTCCGAGTGGCAGGCAGTGACTAGTGGGGTACCGCAGGGATCGGTCCTTGGACCCCAGTTAATTACAATATATATTAATGATCTAGACGAGGAAACTAGATGTAATATCTCCAAGTTTGCAGACAACACAAAGCTGGGTGGGCGTGTGTGCTGTGAGGAGGATGCAGAGAAACTCCAGGATGATTTGGACAGGTTGGGCGATTGGGCAGATGCAGTATAAAATGTGGATAAATGCGAGGTTATCCACTTTGGTGGCAAAAACAGGAAGGCAGATTATTATCTAAATGGCAATAGATTGGGACAAGGGGAAGTGCAACGAGACCTGGGTGTCCTTGTGCACCAGTCGCTGAAGGTAAGCATGCAGGTGCAGCAGGCGGTTAAGAAGGCAAATGGTATGCTGGCCTTCATAGCGAGAGGATTCGAGTACAGGAACAAGGATGTCTTGCTGCAGTTGTACAGGGCCTTGGTGAGACCACACCTTGAGTATTGTGTGCAGTTTTGGTCACCTTATCTGAGGAAGGATGTTCTTGCCATGGAGGGAGTGCAGCGAAGATTCACCAGACTGATACCTGGGATGGCAGGAATGACGTATGAAGAGGGGTTACATAACATAAGAACATAAGAACATAAGAAGTAGGAGCAGGAGTAGGCCATACGGCCCCTCGGGCCTGCTCCGCCATTCAATAGGATCATGGCTGATCCAAATCTAGACTCACGTCCACTTCCCTGCCCTCTCCCCGTAACCCCTAATTCCCTTATCTGCTAGCAAACTATCTCCATTTTAAATGTATTTAATGTCGCAGCTCCCACAGCTCTCTGGGGTAGCAAATTCTATAGATTTACTACCCTCTGAGTGAAGAAGTTTCTCCTCATCTCAGTTTTGAAAGGGCAGCCCCTTACTCTTAGATTATGCCCCCTAGTTCTAGTCTCACCCATCAGTGGAAACATCCTCACCGCATCCACCCGATCAAGCCCCCTCACAATCTTATATGTTTCGATAAGATCGCCTCTCATTCTTCTGAACTCCAATGAGTAGAGTCCCAACCTACTCAACCTTTCCTCATACGTCAACCCCCTCATCTCCGGAATCAACCGAGTGAACCTTCTCTGAACTGCCTCGAGAGCAAGTATATCTTTTCTTAAATATGGAAACCAAAACTGCACGCAGTATTCCAGGTGTGGCCTCACCAATGCCCTGTATAACTGCAGCAAGACTCCCCTGTTTTTATACTCCATCCCCCTTGCAATAAAAGCCAAGCTTCCATTGGCCTTCCTGATCACCTGCTGCGCCTGCAGACTAACCTTTTGTGTTTCATGCACCAGGACCCCCAGATCCCTTTGTACTGTAGCACTTTGCAGTTTCTCTCCATTTAGATAATAACTTGCTCTTTGATTTTTTCTGCCAAAGTGCATAACCTCACACTTTCCAACATTATATTGCATCTGCCAAATCTCTGCCCACTCACTTAGCCTGTCTATGTCCTTTTGCAGGTTTTTTATGTCCTCCTCACTCACTGCTTTCCCTCCCATTTTTGTATCGTCGGCAAACTTGGATATGTTGCACTCGGTCCCTTCCTCCAAATCATTAATATAGATTGTAAAGAGTTGGGGTCCCAGCACTGACCCCTGCGGAACACCACTAGTTACTGATTGCCAGCCCGAGAATGAACCATTTATCCCAACTCTTTGTTTTCTGTTAGATAGCCAATCTTCCACCCATGCCAGTATATTACCCCCAATCCCGTGATTTCTTATCTTGATCAGTAATCTTTTGTGTGGAGCCTTGTCAAATGCCTTTTGGAAGTCCAAATACACCACATCCACTGGTTCCCCTTTATCCACCTTGTATGTTACATCCTCAAAGAATTCGAGCAAATTTGTCAAACATGACTTCCCCTTCATAAAACCATGCTGACTCTGTCCTATTAAATTATGTTTATCCAAATGCTCTGTTACTGTTTCCTTAATAATGGACTCCAACATTTTGCCAACCACAGATGTTAGGTTAACTGGTCTATAGTTTCCAGTTTTTTGTCTACTTCCCTTCTTAAATAAGGGTGTTACATTAGCAGTTTTCCAATCTGCCGAGACCTTTCCTGAGTCCAGGGAGTTCTGGAAAATAATCACCAATGCATCCACAATCCCTACCGCCACTTCTCTCAAGACCCTAGGATGTAGGCCATCAGGTCCGGGGGATTTATCCGCCTTGAGTCCCATTATTTTACTGAGTACCATCTCCTTAGTGATTTTAATCGTGTTTAGCTCCCCCCCCCCCCCCATTGCCCCCTGTTTGTCCAGTGTTGGGATATTTTTAGTGTCCTCTACTGTAAAGACTGATACAAAATATTTGTTCAGCGTCTTTGCCATCTCCATGTTCCCCACCATTAGTTTCCTGGTCCCATCCTCTAAGGGACCAACATTCACTTTAGCCACCCTTTTTCTTTTTATATAGCTGTAGAAACTCTTGCTATCTGTTTTTATATTTTTTGCTAGTTTACTTTCATAATCTATCTTCCCTTTCTTAATTAATCTTTTAGTTATTCTTTGCTGGCTTTTAAATGCTTCCCAATCTTCTATCCTCCCACTAGATTTGACTACTTTATATGCCCTTGTTTTCAGTCGGATACTATCCTTTATTACTTTACTAAGCCATGGATGGCTGTCTTTTCTTTTATTCCCCTTTTTCCTCAGTGGAATATATTTATCTTGAAAGATGTGAAATATCTCCTTGAATGTAGACCACTGCTCTTGTACCGTCTTACACTTTAATCTGTTTTCCCAGTCCACTTTAGTCAATTCTACTCTCATACCTTCATAGTCTCCTTTATTTAAGCTCAGTATGCTGGTTTGAGATTGGGTCGATTAGGCTTATATTCGCTAGAGTTTAGAAGAATGAGAGGGGATCTCATTGAAACTTATAAAATTCTAACAGGACTGGACAGACTAGATGCAGGAAGGATGTTCCCGATGGTCGGGGAGTCCAGAACCAGGGGTCACAGTCTAAGGATAAGGGGTAAGCCATTTAGGACAGAAATGAGGAGGAATTTCTTCATCCAGAGAGTGGTGAAGCTGTGGAATTCTCTACCACAGAAGGCAGTTGAGGCCAATTCATTAAATATATTCAAGAAGGAGTTGGATATATTTCTTAAGGCTAAAGGGATCAAGGGATATGGGGAGAAGGCAGGGACAGGGTACTGAATTTGGATGATCAGCCATGATCTCACTGAATGGCGGAGCAGGCTCGAGGGGCCGAATGGCCGACTCCTGCTCCTATCTTCTATGTTTCTATGTTTATACAAGGAGCGAAAGCAATGCCGACACTCCACAACTGGCGGACTGCCTTCCTGTGTTTACTGGCTGGTCCCAGTGATGGAAATCGGATTTGCGACGCAGTCTGTTGCATTTAGGGTTAGGGTTAGGCCCCACTGAATATAACATTACAGAGGACAACAGAATTATAAAAATGAATGAATGGATTGAACTTTATTCTGTCCTTAATATCACAGATCTAAAGGGACACTCAGTAAACGGTGAACGCGGCCGATTGTCCAGTAAATTGTACAGGAGTAGAAATCATTCCTGGTTGGACAATATCCCTCTCTCCCGCCCCTTGGCACTGATGGTGCGCTTCGCAGGGAGGTTTCAATCAGCGGTAAACATGGGGAAAACTGGCGATCTATTTCTGTGAAAGGGGTTTTCCCTCTTTCCGGAATCAATAACATTTCTTAAAAATACAAAGGTTCCAATGAAGGTTAATCTTTAAAACGCCATGTTTGCGGGAGATCTCTTCTGGAAAGGTTGGGTGTCATCGTGTCCTTTCGCGGTGTGAAGTGGCGACACGAGCCCTCGCCTTTATCCCCAACACCTTTCACCATTGAGATACCTACAACATGGGCAGGCCGCGGCTACACGCTTCCCACAGACACGGTGTCTGGAGGGAGGGCAGGATCAGTGCGACAGAGAGAGTGGTGTCATTTAGCGTGGATATGCTGGCTATACATATTCCTCAGCCACGCCTCAGAACCTGACAGGCGAACATGGGAAGCAACGATTTGGATGTTCTCAGGGTTTACAGACTGAATTAATCCATATTTGTGTTACCGAATGCTCTTTTAAATGTAACATTGCTGTCAGTCACCGCTCAGCACTCTCACCTGTGAACCAGGATCTAAGTCCCACTCCAAGTCTAGAAATCTAGGTCGACACATGAGACGTTAAACCGAGGCCAAAAGATCCCACGTCACTAGTAGAAAGAGAGGGCAGATCTCCCGGTGTGCTGACCAATAGTTAATCGTTCAAACACATCACTAAAAATAGATTCTCTGGTCATTTATCTCCCATACTCAGGGCCACCCGCTCGAACTTGCCGTTTTACGTGACCCCTCTACACCCATAGGCCTAGAAATTCAGTTGTTTGCGCCAGCTGCTGGCGCCTTAGGAGGAGGAGATGTGGGGCGCTAAGCGGCTAGCGCCCGGGTGCAGCGCGATCTGCGCGTCTCGCCAACTTCAGTTAAGATTTAGCGGCGGCGCAAAGCCTTTGCGCGCGCTCAGCTGCGCGCGCAGATCCTGACGTCATTTCATTGTGCAACGCCCTTTGTGCGCCCCAAACCGGAAATTCAGTGGCGCCGGCCTATTGTGCGCCTGGCGCCCCTAGCGACTGGTAGAGGGGAACGGTTCCCAGTCACTGCGGGGCGCGGGGGGCGCAAATTAAAGGGGACTCCTCCTGCAGTAGAAATGGCAGCCATTTTGCAACACTCCTTCTTTGTGAGAGACGGATCTTTGGAGAGAGACAAAGGGAGAGAGCTTTCTGGTTTGGCTCAGCACTCGCACAGGTACTTGTGGCTTCAGGCCACAGCTTTGCACTTGTCTTTAACTTCAGAGCCATAGCATTGATTGGAAACATATAATGGGGGCTGCAATGGGTGGAAACGTTGGCCTTCTCCATTGCATTCAAAGGGCTCAGAGACGCCGTGAGAGAGTGCCAGTCATGGCCAGATGGAGAAGGGGCAACAGGCATCGGCAAAGGAGGCCTTACCCACCCAGGGTATACCGCCAGCAGTTCTCATATCTGAACACGTCTGACGAGCAGTGTGTTCGGAGGATGCGATTCCGAAGGGTGGTGGTCACTGAGATCTGCCACCTGCTTCGCGGAGATCTGCAGCCGCAGCTGAGGAGCAGGACGTCTCTGTCGGTGGCAGTGAAGGTGACGGTGTCTCTCAACTTCTATGCCACCGGCTCCTTCCAATCCGCTACTGGGGACATTTCCAACATCTCCCAGTTTGCGGTACATTGCTGCATCCGCCAGGTGACCAATGCCCTTTTCAAAAGGAGATGTCAGTTCATCTCCTTCTCCATGGCCGTTGACAAGCAGCAACAGCGTGCAATGGGCTTTGCAGCATTAGCGGGCTTCCCCATGGTGCAGGGCGCCATTGACTGCACGCACATGGCTTTGCGGGCACCTCTAGAGAATGCCGAGGATTACCGCAACCGGAAGGGCTACCATTCGCTCAACGTGCAGTTGGTGTGTGACCACAGGCAGCTCATCCTAGCTGTCAATGCCCGCTTTCCAGGCAGCAGCCACGATGCCTTCATCCTGTGCCAGACTTCTGTGGCAGACATGTTCCAGGCCCAGCCTCACCCACGAGGATGGCTTCTCGGGGACAAAGGCTATCCTTTGTGCACCTGGCTCATGACCCCGCTCCGTGCGCCCAGCACCCCTGCTGAAGAGGGATACAATGACAGCCATCAAGCAACCAGGAACATCATTGAGCAAACAATTGGCGTCCTGAAGCAACGGTTCCGCTGTCTGGATCGTTCCGGAGGAGCCCTACAGTACTCGCCTGAGCGAGTCTCCCATTTCGTGGTCGTGTGCTGCATGCTGCACAACCTGGCTATCCGCAGGACTCAGCCACTGCCACCAGACATTGGAGGACCACCAGAGGAGGAGGAGGAGGACCAGCACAGGAGGGAGGCAGAAAGTGCAAGGGCCGCCCGTCGGCGGCTTATTGCACGTCGGTTCCAGGCCCCCTCTCAGGGAATGGCTTGTGCCAATGGAACAAGATGAATGTAGCTGCTCCACAAGCCCTCAGCCGAGCAGGGCAACCAGGACTTCCAAAAGAAAGCATGGACAGTGCGATTTAAGAACATTTATTACTTTGATACCTCTGTGCCCTTCCCACATAACAAACTAATGGAGAGAAGCCCCCCCCAAAAACACAAATAGACCAGTCTCGGCCTTTACAGAAACACAAATAGACCAGTCTCGGCCTTTACAGAAACACAAATAGACCAGTCTCGGCCTTTACAGAAACACAAATAGACCAGAATCGGCCTTTACAAGTGAAACAAAACATTTGGCCACACCTTCTACTTTTTCCCCTGCGAGGGTGATGCGTTTCGCATCCGTGACTGGCCCCTGCCCGCCCTGCTGCTCCTCCTCAATGGGAGCCCAGTGGCTGCAGCAAGGCTGGGGGAAGGCTGCTGAGGGTCAGATGGCGAGATGGCAGATGCCCTTGGGGGTCGGCCTGGACCAGCTCTGGGCCTGGAGGGGCCGGCTGCTGACTGCTCCAACTCTGCTTGGGCGGCAGCAGTCTGTCCAGTGGCTGGTGGCAGCTGCAATGGAGGAGTGACAGTTTCGGCTGCAGGAATGCTGCCAACCTGACAGATCACAGGTACTCCCTGGTCGCCTGAGACATTCGCACTTGCACGGGCCAGCACTGCAGCATGCGCAGCAATCTGCTGAGGCACAGACTCCTGGGCTGCTGCGGCGCGGCGAGTGCCCTGGCGAGGCCCGGCTGATCCAGCGAGGGTGGCAGCAGTTAGTGCCCGTGTGGCCCTGGTCTGTGTCTGCATGACAGCAGCCAGTGAATGCACGGCACGACTGAGCACTTGGCTAGAAGCCGCCTGTGCTGCCGCGAAGTCCTGCAGACTCCTGGCCTGTGCTGCCGCGATGTCCTGCAGACTCCTGGCCTGTGCTGCACTGAATTGTTGCAGACTCCTGGCCTGTGCTGCCCCGAATTCCTGCACACTCCTTGCCAGTGACTCTATGGAGTCAGGCATCCTTGCCACTGCAGCCATGAGCTCAGTGTGCCTGCGCTCAGCCTGGGCGCCCATTTCCGCTAGGAGCCGCACCTCCTCTGCGCTCACCGTAGCAGGACTGGAGGCCGCACTCACCCTCTGGGGAGAAGGCCACCGAGCTTCCCCACCCCTCCCGCATTGCTGCAGGCCACTGGGCCCCGGAGCTTCACTCTCCTCCGACCCTTCCCCCCTGCTCCCCTCCAGGGAAGACGTGTCCCCATCATCGCCATGGGCTGCCTCGGCTGAGGGTGGCACTGATGGTCCGGCTTCCTCTTCCTCCTCCTCGCCCTCCGATTCACTCACAGTGCCAGCTTGAGGGCCCGCCTCCTCACCTGGCGATTCACCATCTGAAAGCAGGGAGGCACAAGAGTTGCTTTAGAGTGAGGACAGGGCGGCAGCGAGGGAGGCATGAGTGCTGCTATGCACTGCATTGGTCGGACAGTGGCAAAGGATGCTGTTCTGAGGCGCAAGTGGAAAGAGAGAGGTCAAAAAGGTGATGCCCTTACCATTGGGGCCCACAACAGGGTCGGCATCTCCACTGGCGACGGGGCCAATCAGCCGGCCTGACATAATGCGCTCCACACGCTGCTCCAGGTCGGAGAGCTGTTTGAGGTCAGGATGGCCTCCCCCGGTCTCACGCTGCTGCCTTCGGTTGTGCGCCACCTTGCCCTGCAAGAGAAAGGACGGCCTCTAAGTACAGTGTGAAGCCTGATCTTGTCTGCACTGCCTCCCATGGTGGAATAGCCCTGACAGTGTGAAGCCCTGATCTTGTCTGCACTGCCTCCCATGGTGGAATAGCCCTGACAGTGTGAAGCCCTGATCTTGTCTGCACTGCCTCCCATGGTGGAATAGCCCTGACAGTGTGTAAAGTCCTGAATGTGCAAGTGATTTTCATGACAGTCCCATAGCTGCTGGATGAGGGCTGGCCATTAGGGCTTTCAGGTCCC
Organism: Somniosus microcephalus; assembly: GCF_052327205.1. NCBI lineage: Eukaryota > Metazoa > Chordata > Chondrichthyes > Squaliformes > Somniosidae > Somniosus > Somniosus microcephalus. Next base: position 58,356,303 of record NW_028225182.1, on the reverse strand, counting down.
TTTGCCCATAAACTGAGGTGCACATGCAGGGATGAGGAGGACACTGGAAAGGGTACTCACCCTGACAACCCGAGTGAGGTCGTTGAACTTTTTCCGGCATTGCACAGGAGTCCTGGCAACCACGCTGTTGGAGGTCACCCTGTTTGACACCTCCCTCCAGGCTTTCCGATAGGCGCTGGGCAGTGGCCTCCTGCCACCTTCTGGGAACAGAACATGGCGCCTGCGCTCCACTCCGCCAACCAGCACCCTCAGGTCGCCCTCGCTGAAGCGCTGCGCTCTCTCCCTGGCCTTCTCCATTGTCCTGGGCGTTGTACAGATCAAGCAGCAGTGGTTAGGCCTTGCTTCAGGGCTGCAGTGTGCAGGGTGTGGCAGCCAAACAAATCCACCCTTCCCCTTTAAGAGCTGACCGGCGCCAGAGTGTCTGCCTTCAATCAGCAACTCGCCGCACCTGCGCTGCGCCCGCCCTTGGGGGTATCGCCCCGGGCCGCCGGCTTAGCGCCTAATGATAGTCGTGCATCGCCTCTTGGGGCGATGCAACTGAATATCGGCGAAGGTGGCGCTAAGTTGCGCCGGGCGCAAACTTTAGCGGCCGCCCGGCTGTAGCGCCCCAAACGTGGCTATACTGAATTTCTAGGCCATAGTCTCTACCACAAGGATGAGAATTTTAAAATCAAGGCAATGCCGAACTGGGAGCCAATGTAGGTCAGCGAGCACAGGGGGTGATGGGTGAACGGGACTGGGTGTGAGTTAGGACACGGGGCAGTGAGCACAGGGGGTGATGGGTGAACGGGACTGGGTGTGAGTTAGGACACGGGGCAGTGAGCACAGGGGGCGATGGGTGAACGGGACTGGGTGTGAGTTAGGACACGGGGCAGTGAGCACAGGGGGTGATGTGTGAACGGGACTCAGTGTGAGTTAGGACACGGGGCAGTGAGCACAGGGGGTGATGGGTGAACGGGACTGGGTGTGAGTTAGGACACGGGGCAGTGAGCACAGGGGGGTGATGGGTGAACGGGACTTGGTGTGAGTTAGGACACGGGGCAGTGAGCACAGGGGGTGATGGGTGAACGGGACTGGGTGTGAGTTAGGACACGGGGCAGTGAGCACAGGGGGTGCTGGGTGAACGGGACTGGGTGTGGGTTAGGACACGGGGCAGTGAGCACAGGGGATGATGGGTGAATGGGGCTGGGTGTGAGTTAGGACATGGGGCAGTGAGCACAGTGGGTGATGGGTGAACGGGACTGGGTGTGAGTTAGGACACGGGGCAGTGAGCACAGGGGGTGATGGGTGAACGGGACTGGGTGTGAGTTAGGACATGGGGCAGTGAGCACAGGAGGTGATGGGTGAACGGGACTGGGTGTGAGTTAGGACACGGGGCAGTGAGCACAGGGGGCGATGGGTGAACGGGACTGGGTGTGAGTTAGGACACGGGGCAGTGAGCACAGGGGGTGATGGGTGAACGGGACTGGGTGTGAGTTAGGACATGGGGCAGTGAGCACAGGGGGTGATGGGTGAACGGGACTGGGTGTGAGTTAGGACACGGGGCAGTGAGCATAGGGGGTGCTGGGTGAACGGGACTGGGTGTGGGTTAGGACACGGGGCAGTGAGCACAGGGGCTGATGGGTGAACGGGGCTGGGTGTGAGTTAGGACACGGGGCAGTGAGCACAGTGGGTGATGGGTGAACGGGACTGGGTGTGAGTTAGGACACGGGGCAGTGAGCACGGGGGTGATGGGTGAACGGGACTGGGTGTGAGTTAGGACATGGGGCAGTGAGCACAGGAGGTGATGGGTGAACGGGACTGGGTGTGAGTTAGGACATGGGGCAGTGAGCACAGGGGGCGATGGGTGAACGGGACTGGGTGTGAGTTAGGACACGGGGCAGTGAGCACAGGGGGTGATGGGTGAACGGGACTGGGTGTGAGTTAGAACATGTGGCAGTGAGCACAGGGGGTGATGGGTGAACGGGACTGGGTGTGAGTTAGGACACGGGGCAGTGAGCACAGGGGGTGCTGGGTGAACGGGACTGGGTGTGGGTTAGGACACGGGGCAGTGAGCACGGGGGTGATGGGTGAACGGGGCTGGGTGTGAGTTAGGACACGGGGCAGTGAGCACAGCGGGTGATGGGTGAACGGGACTGGGTGTGAGTTAGGACACGGGGCAGTGAGCACAGGGGGTGATGGGTGAACGGGACTGGGTGTGAGTTAGGACATGGGGCAGTGAGCACAGGAGGTGATGGGTGAACGGGACTGGGTGTGAGTTAGGACACGGGGCAGTGAGCACAGGGGGCGATGGGTGAACGGGACTGGGTGTGAGTTAGGACACGGGGCAGTGAGCACAGGGGGTGATGGGTGAACGGGACTGGGTGTGAGTTAGGACACGGGGCAGTGAGCACAGGGGGTGATGGGTGAACGGGACTGGGTGTGAGTTAGGACATGGGGCAGTGAGCACAGGGGGTGATGGGTGAACGGGACTCGGTGCGGGTTGCGACACGGGGCAGCAGAGTTTGGGATCAGCTTGAATTTATGTAGGGTGGAAGATGGGTGGCCGGCCAGGAGAGCGTTGGAATGGAGGTAACAAAGGCTATCCACACCTCCCCCCTTTGACTAGAACCCTCCCCTTGAATGGACAGGAAGTACAAAGCCCCCAATTGTGGACCACTCCCCCGATGAGCACTCACGCTTCCGTGCCCAACTCTCCCCGCCCCACCACCACTAGCTCAAATTCCCATGAGTTCCCTGCTGGCTGAATCTCTCCTCGTGGCCCCTATCCCCTCCTCTCCATTGCTGCACTTCCTGTACCCACCCTGCCTTTGGCTCGCTGTCCTACCTATAGGCTATCCCATACTCTGCTTCATCTTCCCATTCACAGTAACTCCCCGCCTCTTGACTGTATTTTCCACCCACAGTATACCCCCCCCACCCGCACCCCCACACTGGCCGATTCTCCTTCCCCAATGACTGGCTGTCCCATGCCTCAAGTCATCTACCTCTGCTGATCTGAATCACTTCCTCAGACCTCCTCCCTCCTCCCGGCTGAATTTACTGGTCATTGGCAGTCCCCCTGCCCAAGAGGATTTCCCAGCAAGAGATGCAATCCATTGAACTGCAGCCCTTCCAATGCGCCTGTACCCTCCCTCCCTCCCATTTCCCCTCCCCTGCATTCACCCATCTCCTCCCTATCCTCCCTTCCAATGCGCCTGTACCCTCCCTCCCTCCCATTTCCCCTCCCCTGCATTCACCCATCTCCTCCCTATCCTCCCTTGCAATGCACCTGTACCCTCCCTCCCTCCCATTTCCCCTCCCCTGCATTCACCCATCTCCTCCCTATCCTCCCTTCCAATGCGCCTGTACCCTCCCTCCCTCCCATTTCCCCTCCCCTGCATTCATCCATCTCCTCTCTGTCCTCCCTTCCAATGTGCCTGTACCCTCCCTCCCTCCCATTTCCCCTCCCCTGCATTCACCCATCTCCTCTCTATCCTCCCTTCCAATGTGCCTGTACCCTCCCTCCCTCCCATTTCCCCTCCCCTGCATTCACCCATCTCCTCTCTATCCTCCCTTCCAATGCGCCTGTACCCTCCCTCCCTCCCATTTCCCCTCCCCTGCATTCACCCATCTCCTCTCTATTCTCCCTTCCATCTCCCTCCCTCCCTTCCTCCCACCCATTGACTCTTCCCCTTTCTCCCATTCCCCCTCCCATTCACCATCCTCCTTCACCACCCTCTCCCCATCCCTGTCTCCTTTACTTACCTCTTTCCCCTCCTCCTCCCCAATTCACTCCCTCCTAACTGCCTCCTCTTCCTCTCCCATCCCCCTCGCCACTTTGTTTCATTTCAACCGCCCCCCCCCCCCGCCCCACCCTCCAACCCTGCTTGATTCAAATTTGTCTTCACTTTCCCATGTGGACCATCACGGGAAATCAATGGATGGAAATATAAAAATAAGGAGAGAATGACTTTAAAATGGAAATGGAATTAGGTCTGAATGGTGTGGTCCAGTGACCCACTGCTCTCTACCCCACTTCATCTGAAGACAACACTTGCTCATTATTCCCTGTTTCCAACCCCAGGGCAGATCAATTAGTTACATTTAAAATTGTCCTTAAATGTTTCAATCGCCTCCCCACATCTGGTCTCTGCAACCTCCTTCTGACTCCAGCCTTTTGTTCATCCCCTATTCTTCAGCCCACCATGGTGTAAAGCCCTTCAGCTACCTAGGTCCAACTATCTGGCATTCCCTCACTAAACCTCTCTCTCTCTCTCTCTCTCCAATTCCAATTCCAATTCTCTCTCTCTCTCTCTCATCTTGTAGAAACATCCTCAAAACCTAGGATGCATCCTAGGATGCTGAGGGAAGTGAAGGAAGAAATCGTGGAATTACTAGCCACAATATTCCAATCCTCCATAGATACAGTGGTGGTGCCAGAGGACTGGAGAATTGCAAATGTTACACCATTGTTCAAAAAAGGGTGTAAAGATAAACCCAGCAACTACAGGCTGTCAGTTTAACCTTGGTAGTGGGGAAGCTTTTAGAAACAATAATCAGAGACAAAATTAACAGTCACTTGGACAAGTGTGGATTAATTAAGGAGAGCCAGCATGGATTTGTTAAAGACAAATCATGTTTAACCAACTTGATCGAGTTTTTTGATGAGGTAACAGAGAGGGTTGATGAGGGTAATGCGGTTGACATAGTGTACATGGATTTCCAAAAGGCGTTCGACAAAGTGCCACATAATAGGCTTGCCAGCAAAGTTGAAGCCTATGGAAGAAAAGGGACAGTGGCAGCCTGGATATGGAATTGGCGAAGTGACAGGAAACTGAGAGTAGTGGTGAACGGTTGTTTATCGGACCAGAGGAAGGTATACAGTGGTGTTCCCCAGGGGTCGGTTCTAGGACCACTGCTTTTCTTGATATATATTAATGACTTGGATGTGAGTGTACAGGGCACAATTTCAAAATTTGCAGATGACACAAAACTTGGAAGTATAGTGAACAGTGAGGAGGATAGTGACAGACTTCAAGAGGACATAGACAGGCTGGTGAAATGGGCAGACACGTGGCAGATGAAATTTAACACAGAAAAGTGTGAAGTGAAACATTTTGGTCGAAAGAATGAGGAGAGGCAATATAAACTAAAGGGTACAATCCTAAAGGGGGTGCATGAACAGAGAGACCTGGGGGTTTATGTGCACAAATCGTTGAAGGTGGCAGGGCAGGTTGAGAAAGCAGTTAAAAAGTCTTACGGGATCCTGGGCTTCATAAATAGAGGTATAGAGTACAAAAGCAAGGAAGTTATGATGAACCTTTATAAAACACTGGTTCGGCATCAACTGGAGTATTGTGTCCAATTCTGGGCACCACACTTTAGGAAGGATGTGAAGGCCTTTGAGAGGGTGCAGAAAAGATTTACGAGAGTGATTCCAGGGATGAGGGACTTCAGTTACGTGGATAGACGGGAGAAGCTGGGGTTTGTTCTCCTTACAGCAGAGAAGATTGAGAGGAGATTAGATAGAAGTGTTCAAAATCATGAGGGATCTGGACAGAGCAGAGAGAAACTGTTCCCATTGGCAGAAGGGTTGAGAACCAGAGGACACAGATTTATGATGATTGGTAAAAGAACCAAAGGCGACATGAGGAAAAACTTCTTTATGCAGCGAGTGGTTAGGATCTGGAATGCCCTGCCTGAGAGGTCGGTGGAGGCAGATTCAATCACGGCTTTCAAAAGTGAATTGGATAAGTACCTGAAGGAGAAGAAAAGGCAGGGCTATGGGGAAAGGGCGGGGGAGTGGGACTAGCTGAAGGGCTCTTACAGAGAGCCGGCATGGGCTTGATGGGCCGAATGGCCTTCTTCTGTGCTGTAAACATTCTATGTTTCTATGAAAACCTATTATTTTGACCTGTAGTTGCGAGGTTTATCATGAAGCCCAGGATCCCGTATCCTTTTTTAACTGCTTTCCATAACTGCCCTGCTACCTTCAATGATTTGTGCACATATACCCCCAGGTCTCTCTGTTCGTGCACCCCTTTTAGGATTGTACCCTTTAGTTTATATGTCCTCTCCTCATTCTTTCTACCAAAATGTTTCACTTCACACTTTTCTGTGTTAAACTTCATCTGCCACGTGTCCGCCCATTCCACCAGCCTGTCTATGCCCTCTTGAAGTCTATCACTATCCTCCTCACTGTTCACTATAATTCCAAGTTTTGTGTCCTCTGCAAATTTTGAAATTGTGCCCTGTACACCCACATCCAAGTTGAAGCCCAGGGAATAAAAGTTGGTTAAACACGATTTGTCTTTAACAAATCCATGCTGGCTTTCCTTAATTAATCCACACTTGTCCAAGTGACTGGTAATTTTGTCCCTAATTATTGTTTCTAAAAGCTTTCCCACTACTGAGGATAAACTGACGGCCTGTAGTTGCTGGGTTTATCTTTACACCCTTTTTTGAACAAGGGTGTAACATTTGCAATTCTCCAGTCCTCTGTCACCACCCCTGTTCCTAAGGAGGATTGGAAGATTATGGCCAGTACCTCCGCGATTTCTTCCTTCACTTCCCTCAGCATCTCTCCACGGACTCGGGTACAGCATAAACATGGACTCGTTGGGCCGAATGGCCTGTTTCTGTGCTGTAACCATTCGATGTTTCTATGAAAACCTATTATTTTGACCAACACCTCTCCAGGGACTTGGGCCGAATGGCCAGTTTCTGTGCTGTAAATACTACTATGTAATCTTATCTTTCCTGACTTGCCGTCCATCCTCCACAGGCATATTGTGAAATGCAGGTTTTGCATTAAAATATGCTATATTAATGCAATATGTTCTTGTTTGTTGTTGAAAGTATCGTGAAATTTGCACAGTGGACACTCAGTCCTGTGCAGTCCAGTGGCAACATTCAACAATGCAAATTTATCAACAGCTTTTGTGATAGTGCCATGGGAATATAAAAATAAAAACTTCAGTCATGAAAAATGTCAGGTTAGCTCTGGACTTGGTCCCCCCGGACCCTGGAGGGTGGTGTACCAGACACACTGGAGTAGGCCATCTCACTGCTTGCATTTGACATCATGTTGGATTGTAACTACAGTTCAATGCACCGTGAAATCAGCTTTACAAAGTCATTAGCCAGTCCTGGGTTCTTTATAATCGCTTTATAACCGCACCCACCGGCTCTCTAAAAATGTTTATCATTACTAGCCAGGACTTGCTTATAAACTTTCTTGCTTATAAACTCCCAGGTCCAGAGCTATCCGCAACTTGAAAGTTCAATTCACAGCTAGGTGGTAGAAATGAAATACTTGAAGGTCCGAACTGCTTTTTAGACTCACACAACAGTACAAAACGCAGCCTGATACTCCACTGTCAAAGGTCACAGGCACAATTCACTCAGCATTTATCTGCTCATGAGGTGATGTGGCCTGATTGTGAGCATTTATCAGAGTACAGCCACAACAGTCACTAAGTCTGATTTCCATGTTACTCCTTCACCCCTCCTACCCCTAAGACAAGTCCTTGGGGAATCGGAAACCTTGGCGATGGTTGGAAGTTGACCATCCGAGGGATAGTTTCTGATGGGAACATTGTCTGGGAGAGCGCTCCACCTGCAGGCGTGGTGAGGTATAACTCTTTGTTGTGTGAGGACTTTTGAATTGATACAGATTGTAAGGTCCAGTGTTCCAACTATAAACGTGGAAGCCTGAAGCCCTTCCGTATTTTACGTCTATAAAACAATTAAAGGGCTGGATAGCGTCTCTGTTGATAGATTATTCCACTGGAAAATTGCACCGCTACTTAAATAGGGGTCGAGGGATTAACCCCGCAACTACAGGCCAGTGAGCCTAACGTTGGTGCTGGGTGCCAGTGCCGCCTTCAGTGTGCCAGTGCAGCCTTCGGTCACCTGAGGAAGAGAGTGTTTGAAGACCAGGACCTCAAACCTGGCACTAAGCTCATGGTCTACAGGGCAGCAGTGATACCTGCCCTGCTGTATGCTTCAGAGACATGGACCATGTACAGCAGGCACCTCAATGCACTGGAGAGGTACCACCAACGCTGCCTCCGCAAGATTCTGTAAATCCATTGGCAGGAGAGGCGCACCAACGTCAGTGCTCTTGCTCAGGCCAACATCCCCAGCATCGAAGCTCTGACCACGCTCAATCAGTTCCGATGGACGGGTCACATTGTCCGCATGCCCGATACGAGACTCCCAAAACAAGCGCTCTACTCGGAACTCCGACACGGCAAGAGAGCCCCAGGTGGGCAGAGGAAACACTTCAAGGACACCCTCGAAGCCTCCTTGAAAAAGTGCAACATCCCCACCGACACCTGGGAGTCACTGGCCCAAGACCGCACAAAGTGGAGGAGAAGCATCCGGGAAGGCACCGAACACCTCGAGTCTCTTCGCCGGGAGCAAGCAGAAACCAAGCGCAGGCAGCGCAAGGAGTGCACGTTAATCCAAACACCCCACCCACCCGCCCCTTCAACCACCGTCTGCCCACCTGTGACAGAGACTGTAGGTCCCGCATTGGACTCATCAGTCACCTGAGAACTCATTTTTAATGTGGAAGCAAGTCATCCTCGGTTCCGAGGGACTGCCTAAGAAGAGAAGAAGAAGAAGGCGCTGGGGAAACATTTAGAGACAATAATTCGGGACAAAATTAATTGGCACTTGGAAAAGTATGGGCTAATAAATGAAAGTCAGTATGGATGTTAAAGGCAAATCGTGTTTGACTAACTTGGTTGAATTCTTTACCCAGAGAGTGGTGAGAATGTGGAACTCGCTCCCACAGGGAGTGGTTGAAGCAAATAGTATAGATGTATTTAAGGGGAGGCTAGACAAACATGAGAGAGATGGGAATAGAGGGTTAAGCTGATAGAGTTAGATGAGGAAAGACAGGAGGAGGCTCGAGTGGAGCATAAACGCCAACATGAACTGAATGGCCTATTTCTGTGCTGTATATCCTCTGTAATCATATAAAGTAATGGAGGGGGTTGATGAGGGTAGTGTGGTTGATGTTGTGTATATGGACTTTCAAAAGGCGTTTGACAATGTAGCACATAATGGACTTGTAAGCAAATTTAAAGTCCATGGGATTAAAAGGACAGTGGCAATATGGATACGAAATTGGTTCAGGGACAGAAAGCGGAGAGTAGTGGTGAATGGTTGTTTTTCAGAGGGAAGTATAGATTAGTGTTCCCCAGGGGTCAGTATTAGGATCACGGCTCTTTTTGATATATATTAATAACCTGGACATGGGTGTAAATAATTTCAAAGTTTGCAGATGACAAGAAACTCAGATATGTAGTAAACCATGAGGAGGATATTAACAGACTTCAGGAGGACATAGACAGATTTTTTTTCATTCGTTCCTGGGATGTGGGTGCCACGGACAAGGCCAGCCTTTATTGCCCATCCCTAATTGCCCTTTAGAAGGTGGTGGTGAGCCACCTTCTCGAACCACTGCAGTCCATGTGGTGAAGGTGCTCCCACAGTGCTGTTACTGGAGGGAGTTCCAGGATTTTGACCCAGCGACGATGAAGGAATAGCAATATATTTCCAAGTTAGGATGGTGTGTAACTTGGAGGGGAACTTGGAGGTGATGGTGTTCCCATGCATCAGCTACCCTTGTCCTTCTAGGTGGAAGAGGTCGCGGGTTTGGGAGGTGTTGCTGAAGAAGCCTTGGCGAGTTGCTGCAGTGCATCTTGTAGATGGTCCACACTGCAGCCACGGTGCGCCAGTGGTGGAGGGAGTGAATGTTTAAGGTGGTGGATGGGGGGCCAATCAAGTTTCCAAACACTGTGTAACTTGGAGGGGAATTCAGAGGTGATGGTGTTCCCATGCGCCTGCAGCCCTTGTCCTTCTAGGTGGTAGAGGTCGCGGGTTTGGGAGGTGCTGCCGAAGAAGTCTTGGTGAGTTGCTGCAGTGCATCTTGTAGATGGTCCACACTGCAGCCACGGTGTGCCGGTGGTGGAGGGAGTGAATGTTTAAGGTGGTGGATGGGGTGCCCATCAAGCGGGCTGCTTTGTTCTGGATTGTGTCGAGTTTCTTGAGTGTTGTTGGAGCTGCACTCATCCAGGCAAGTGAAATGGACAGACACATGGCAGATTAAATTTAATGCAGAGAAGTGTGAAGAAGAATGAGGAAAAGCAGTATAAACTAAATAGTACAATTTTAAAGGAGGTGCAGGAAGAGAGAGACCTGAAGTGAAAGTACACAAATCTTTGAAGGTGAGAGGACAAGATGTGAAGGCTTTTAAAAAAGCATATGGGGTTCTTGGCTTTATTAATAGAAGCATGGAGTACAAAAGCAAGGAAATTATGCTAAACCTTTATAAAACATTGGTTAGGCCTCAGCTTGGAGTATTGTGTTTAATTCTGGGCACCGCACTTTAGGAAAGATGTCAAGGCCTTGGCGAGGGTACAGAGGAGATTGACCAGAATGGTACCAGGGATGAGGGACTTCAGTTATGTGGAGAGACTGGAGAAGCTGGGATTGTTCTCCTTGGAGCAGCGAAGATTAAGAGGAGATTTGGTAGAGGTGTTCAAATCTTGATTGGATTTGATAGAGTAAATAAGGAGAAACTGGTTCCAGTGGCAGAAGGGTCGGTAACCAGAGGACACCGATTTAAGATAATTGGCAAAAAATCCAGAGGGGAAATGAGGGGATTTTTTTTTTTTACGCAGCGAGTTGTTGTAATCTAGAATGCACTGCCTGAAAGGACAGTGGAAGCATAGTCAACAAGCTCACTGGCCTGTTGTTCCCCGTTTTCTCTCTCCTCCTTTTTTGATCAGCAGGTTACATTTGCTACCTTCCAATCTGCTGGGATCTAGAATCTAGGACATTTTAAAAGATCACAACCAATGATTCACTATCTCTGGAGCCACCTCTTAAAACCCTAGGATGTAGGTCATCAGGTTCAGTGGATTTGTCAGCTTTTAGTCCCATTAATTTCTCCAGTACTTTTTCTTTACTAATATTAATTGTTTTATGTTCCTCAGTCTCATTAGACCCTTGGTTCCTCACAATTTCTGGTATGTTCTGTGTCTTCTACTGTGACGACAGATACAAGATGTTTATTTAATTTCTCAGCCATTTCCTTATTCCCCATTATAATTTTCCTGTCTCTGCCTCTAAGGGACCCACATTTACTTTTGCTAATCGCTTCCTTTTTACATACTTGTAAAAGCTCTTACAAATGTTTTAATATTTCTTGCTAGTTTACTCTCAAATTCTATTTTCTCCCTCTTAATCAATTTCTTGGTCATCCTTTGCTGATTTTTAAAAGCCTCCCAGTCCTCAGGCTTACTATTTTTGGCAACATTGTAAGCCTCTTTTAATCTAATACTATCTTTAACTTCTCTGGTTAGCCATGGTTGATCTACTTTTCCATTAGAGTTTTTATTCCTCAAGGGAATGTGTATTCATTGAAAATTATTAATTATTTCTTTAAATGTTTGCCATTGTTTATCTACTGTCATATCTTTTAATCTAATTTCCCAATCTCATACCTCCATAATTGGCTTTTTTAAATTTAAGACCTTAGCTTCAGACTTAACCACATCACTCAAATTAATATGAAATTCTATCATATTATGATCACTCTTCCCCAGAGGATCCTTTACTACAAGATTACAAATTAACCCGTCTTATTACACAATATTAGATCTGAAATAACCTGTTCCCTAGTTGGTTCCTTGACAGGTTAAGATATTAAAAACGATGCCCTCCAATTACCAACTCCCTGACCATATTTTATTTTGAACACTTCTTTCAGCTTTTTTTTTAACTTTCTCTGTTCTGATGAAAAGAGCCCGAATTTCTGCAGTCTCCCCTCATAACTAAAGCGTCTCATCCCTGCAACCACCTTGCAGTGCTTCGGAGAGGTATGGGTTCAGAGCAGCAAGTCGCCTGCTTGGCCCCAGTCGGTGTGGAGTATTGGAAAGTACCTGGAAGTTATCCCAAACATGTAGTCATTGCCCTTTTAAATGTTGCACCAATAGATGGTATTGAGTTCCCACAGACCTAATCAGCCAATTAAAGATCTTGTGATTTCGCCCAGTCAAGGAAGTCCGACTGCAGCCCTGAGTGTGTTGCTATGGTTTCAACCTATAGAACCAAGGTTAATAATTTACAAGAACGACAACAGGTGCGCGCACCCTCGGAGCTGGATTAGACGGGACGTCTGCCCTTGGTTATTCTCATGGTGAGGAGTGGTTTTTAATGGTGTAAATATCGTTCTTGTTTGCTGCTGTTGCACAGATTTGTTTGTGCGTCAGACTGCGCGGACCCAAGTGAAACTGGCCCAGTCTCGGTTCTGAACTCCTTTACTCAGCATTGTGTGGGAGTCTGGCATCCCAGGGCCTGATTGACAGCTTGTTTCCTTAATGTGGCTTCTCGTCTATTCACCCTCCAATCGACAGGCTTTTAAAACCTAAGTTTGGTGTCATTAACCAACACTTCCTAATTGACCTCTTCATGTTTAAAATTTTGTGTGTGTTCGGGTGTCACCTTGGCATTTAAAAACTAAATAAAGTTGAGGGGTAGATAGTACATAACCATATCGATATGTTCTGCTATCTCAGTGCAGTGTGTACACTTGGCCACACCCTCTCCACCGGCACAAGTGAGCTTTGTCAGCAAATGACAAAGCTAAAAGTAACTTCAACGTGAATATGTACCTTGTTTTCTATTGAGAAACCTGGTTAAAAGGACTAGGCCCCGAATACAGGACACTGTCGGGGCTGAAGAGTACTAAAGATAATGTCAATTAGGAGGCAGTGGTTAGACAACCCCTCGCTTAAATTTTGAAAATGCTTAGATTGTAGGAAGGGAGCGGAGGTGTTGAGAGAATAGGAGACGAGGTATGGAGGAGGAGGAGTGTGTAGGATGAAGATTCAGTGGAGCACATACCATAATAGTATCAATATTAGGAAGACACCAGAAAGGTTGTGATGAAAGAGGTTGAAAAATTAGAGGTGAGGAAAAACACCACCCATCAAATGTAAACCTTTTACCTTCTGAAATGAGCAAAGTCCTCCCCATTGGCAAGTGCTGATTATCTGGTTGGCCTCCCACGTTCTAGCCTATGTAAACTTGAGGTCATCCAAAACTTGGCTGCCTGTGTCCTAACTCACCGCACCAAGTCCCGTTCACCCATCACCCCCTGTGCTCGCTGACCTACATTGGCTCCCGGTTAAGCAACGCCTCGATTTCAAAATTCTCATCCTTGTTTTCAAATCCCTCCATGACCTCGCCCCTCCCTATCTGTGTAATCTCCTCCAGCCCCACAACCGCCCACCCCCCGGGAGATATCTGCGCTCCTCTAATTCTGCCCTCTTGAGCATCCCTGAATATAATCACTCAACCATTGGTGGCCGTGCCTTCTGTTGCCTGGGCCCTAAGCTCTGGAATTCCCTGCCTAAACCTCTCCGCCTCGCTACTTCTTTTTCCTCCCTTAAGACGCTCCTTAAAACCTAACTTGTCATCTGCCCTCATTTCTCCTTATGTGGCTTGGTGTCATTTGTTGTCTTATAATATTCCTGTGAAGCGCCTTGGGACGTTTTACTACATTAAAGGTGCTATATAAATACAAGTTGTTGTTGGTTCAATCAGAGGGCTCCGTTAGAAGCGTGCAAGAGATTGTGGAATTGAGAGTCTACCAAATGAGGAGCAGTGTGGGTTGTTGGTATGGAATGGTCATTTGTCTCATTGAATTGTGATGGTAGATTATTGATTCTTTACTATTCAGTGATGTCCCTGATCCTGTTCACCAACTAGTCATTAAAATAGGTAATTGTAAAAATGGATTTTTGCATCTACTCTTGGCTATCAACTAGGACGATTTAATCATGAATCACTTAAACCATAATTGCCCCCTTTTTTTTTTAAAGGACACAATAAGTTCCAAATTATAATAAAACTAACAAAAACTTATCAAATTATAATTTTGTTTCCTGTATCCATGATGCAGTCCAGTGCCCCCGGTGTCCACTGGTCACGGAAAGCCTCAAGTGAACACCGCATGCTTCTTCTCCAGGGACACGAGTTTTGCATTTAAGGTGCATTTACACGTCCTGATGCGAGTCGGAGAGCTCAATGTTGGATTTTTTGTGTGCCAGGCACCAGACATTTGAGACTGGATTTTCCAGATACCTGATTCCCACCAGAAGTGTGGCAGGATGGGACTCCCATCGGACATAACCCATGACTTATTAACTCAAATCTTAATGAAATCTTCACTCCATGCAAACAAGGTTGGGTGAACAAATTTCCTGACCACTTCCTATATTGTCAATAAGTAACAGATCACAGATCACAGAAACCCCACAGTGCAGATAGAGGCCATTTCGGCCCATCGAGCCTGCACCGACACATATCCCACCCAATCCCCGTAACCCCTACACCAACACATATCCCACCCTATCCCTGTAACCCCACGTATTTAATCCCCCTAACACTAAGGGTCAATTTATCATAGCCAATCAACCTAACCCGCACATCTTTGGACTGTGGGAGGAAACCGGAGCACCCGGAGGAAACCCACGCAAACACGGGGAGAATGTGCAAACTCCACACAGACAGTCACCCGAGGCCGGATTCGAACCCGGGTCCCTGGCGCTGTGAGGCAACAGTGCTAACCACTATGCCACCGTGCCAGGTAATCTTGAGAAAGCTCAGACTTGGGTCTCCTTGACCATCAATGGCACCACCATTGCTGAGTCCCTCACCATCAACATCTTGGGACTCACCAGTGACCTGAAGCTAAACTGCAGCAGGCATCAGTGATGTAATAAAACTCACAACGCACTTGGTTCGAGTATAAAGCAAGACTTTAATCTACTTGCTTCAAAACATGGAGGTCTAGTTATCTTTCACTAGTTCCTGTTTACAAAATGCCCTGGGCAATGCCCTGCTGGGCCCACGCCCGAGTATTTATACTCCTTCAACGGCGCCACCAGCTGGCCATCCAGTGTTATTTCATGAGTCTTCATGGATCATAAGATTCCTAACAATCAGCACTGTAGCTACAAGAGCAGGGCAGAGAGTGTGTTCTCTTTGATGAGCAGCTCACCTCCTGACCCCTCAAATCCTTTCCACCATTATATGCCACTTGCTTGAATGGATGCAGCTGCAACAACACTCAGGAAGCTTGACACCAGGAAAATGCAATTTCTTTGTTTGATGTCCCTGTCAATATCCACCCACAACTAACCGCACTGTGGGAGCACCATCACCGCAAGGACTGCAGCAATTCTAGGAGAAGGCCCAGCACCACCTTCTCGGGGCAACCAGTTACTGGCTGGTCAATAAATGTGGCCTGGCCAGCGAATCCCACATCCCAAGAATGAATAAAATGATGGGCCATAATTTGCTGTCAATATAGCAATGAGGCTAATGGCGCTTGCTGTTATTTTTGAGCAAATGCTACAGCTACTTCAGGCGAGGGGCAGATGTGCGGTTAAACTCCAATATCCAAAGGTTGCTGTCTGAGTTGCACCACTCTGCCATTAGCTTCATGAAACTGGCACTTCGTGGTCTGGCTCACCATTTGCGATTCATTGAACGGCGTGTAGTTGCTGTATTTTCACAGTAGATACAAACTAAACTAGTCAGAAAGTCTTGTCCATTTCAGTCTAAGTACCCTTTTAATTATGTGGTAATTGTTAACTACCACCAATTACTGTTGGAGATTTTAAAAATGTAAAATTAAAAACTTTTCTATTTTTTTTTCTTTCATTCCAATTGTTCTTCCCTCTCTTTATTCCTCTTTCTGTACCTGATTTGACATTGAATTCACCCACTCTAACTTACACTTCTCTGTCCTTTGTGCTGTTTATTTCTCAATCCTTCAATCTGATTGGTTTCCCTGTTGACTTAGGTCCTGCATGCTCAGTTTCCCTCGCTGCGATGTTATCAGCTCGCAATTTCAGCAACTTGCCATGCATAAAATTTATAACCCTTAGCGTGCAAGGGCAAGACTAACTAACAGCAGATAACATTGGATGCCCCGCTACAGCAAATTCTGGTCCAATATATAAACCAACTTTGGAAATTGTAGGAAATTGGGTCTCCTAATGATGGAATATCGTGTCGCAGTGCTATAAGTAGCCTCACACTGCAGATTAATGAGAATCAACTCATTCTGACAACTGAACCCAGTCTAATTGCACAACAATGTTGAAGAACAGAATGCTACTGTCTGGCTGGGAGTTATCAAGCTGTTCAGTCACTTGGAGCCTGTTAGACTATACACTGGGGGAGAGGATATTTCCCGTCGCTTCAGGCTGATGTGAACCTTGGGTTTCAGTGGATGACCCACCCCTGTCTGAGAGACATGGTTTGCTCCTTTCTCCTACCACAGATGTCAATAGTTGGACCCTTGGTCTCTGTGCCATTCTCGGACATGGTTTGAGCAGTGACTGTGTCCCAGTAGTGACTCCTTGCATAAACTATACATGGACTCCTGGGGAAAAGACAATCATCTATAAACAACTGGGATCCTTGCAAAAACAGCTTCTTTGCTTCCATATCTGGTTGGCAATCAGAATGAAGGTTGTTGGATAAAATACTGTGGGGTTCCCTTTGTGCTGGGGTTAAGATGTGATGGGGGAGGGATATTCTGCAGTTTTATATTTAGTGAGTATTCATATGGAGCTTTCTCTCATTAAATGGATGGGGTAGAATCCATGATGGGGGAAATACTACATGAGCTATGGAAGGATGTTATGTGGGTGGGGTAAAGTCAATGATGAGACTGATTGTACATGGGCTGTGGGAGGAGACTGAAAGGGTGGGTAGAGTCTGTGATAGGGGAGAGTGTACATGGGCTGTGGGAGGAGATTAAATGGGTGGGTAGAGACCGTGATAGGGGAGAGTGTCCATGGGCTGTGGGAGGAGATTAAATGGGTGGGTAGAGTCTGTGATAGGGGAGAGTGTCCATGGGCTGTGGGAGGAGATTCAATGGGTGGGTAGAGTCCGTGATAGGGGAGAGTGTCCATGGGCTGTGGGAGGAGATTAAATGGGTGGGTAGAGTCCGTGATAGGGGAGAGTGTACATTGTCTGTGGGAGGAGACTGAAAGGGTGGGTAGAGTCTGTGATAGGGGAGAGTGTACATGGGCTGTGGGAGGAGATTAAATGGGTGGGTAGAGTCTGTGATAGGGGAGAGTGTACATGGGCTGTGGGAGGAGATTCAATGGGTGGGTAGAGTCCGTGATAGGGGAGAGTGTCCATGGGCTGTGGGAGGAGATTAAATGGGTGGGTAGAGACCATGATAGGGGAGAGTGTCCATGGGCTGTGGGAGGAGATTAAATGGGTGGGTAGAGTCCGTGATAGGGGAGAGTGTACATTGTCTGTGGGAGGAGACTGAAAGGGTGGGTAGAGTCTGTGATAGGGGAGAGTGTACATGGGCTGTGGGAGGAGATTAAATGGGTGGGTAGAGTCTGTGATAGGGGAGAGTGTACATGGGCTGTGGGAGGAGATTCAATGGGTGGGTAGAGTCCGTGATAGGGGAGAGTGTCCATGGGCTGTGGGAGGAGATTAAATGGGTGGGTAGAGTCTGTGATAGGGGAGAGTGTACATGGGCTGTGGGAGGAGATTAAATGGGTGGGTAGAGTCCGTGATAGGGGAGAGTGTCCATGGGCTGTGGGAGGAGATTAAATGGGTGGGTAGAGTCTGTGATAGGGGAGCGTGTACACGGGCTGTGAGAGGAGATTAAATGGGTGGGTAGAGTCTGTGATAGGGGAGCGTGTACATGGGATGTGGGAGGAGATTAAATGGGTGGGTAGAGTCTGTGATAGGGGAGAGTGTCCATGGGCTGTGGGAGGAGATTAAATGGGTGGGTAGAGTCTGTGATAGGGGAGAGTGTCCATGGGCTGTGGGAGGAGATTAAATGGGTGGGTAGAGTCCGTGATAGGGGAGAGTGTACATGGGATGTGGGAGGAGATTAAATGGGTGGGTAGAGTCTGTGATAGGGGAGAGTGTACATGGGCTGTGGGAGGAGATTAAATGGGTGGGTAGAGTCTGTGATCGGGGAGAGTGTACATGGGCTGTGGGAGGAGATTCAATGGGTGGGTAGAGTCCGTGATAGGGGAGAGTGTACATGGGCTGTGGGAAGAGATTAAATGGGTGGGTAGAGTCCGTGATAGGGGAGTGTGTACATTGTCTGTGGGAGGAGACTGAAAGGGTGGGTAGAGTCCATGATAGGGGAGAGTGTACATGGGCTGTGGGAGGAGATTAAATGGGTGGGTAGAGCCCATGATAGGGGAGAGTGTCCATGGGCTGTGGGAGGAGATTAAATGGGTGGGTAGAGTCTGTGATAGGGGAGAGTGTCCATGGGCTGTGGGAGGAGATTAAATGGGTGGGTAGAGTCAGTGATAGGGGAGAGTGTCCATGGGCTGTGGGAGGAGATTAAATGGGTGGGTAGAGTCTGTGATAGGGGAGAGTGTCCATGGGCTGTGGGAGGAGATTAAATGGGTGGGTAGAGTCAGTGATAGGGGAGAGTGTACATGGGATGTGGGAGGAGATTAAATGGGTGGGTAGAGTCTGTGATAGGGGAGAGTGTCCATGGGCTGTGGGAGGAGACTGAAAGGGTGGGTAGAGTCTGTGATAGGGGAGAGTGTCCATGGGCTGTGGGAGGAGATTAAATGGGTGGGTAGAGTCTGTGATAGGGGAGAGTGTCCATGGGCTGTGGGAGGAGATTAAATGGGTGGGTAGAGTCTGTGATAGGGGAGAGTGTCCATGGGCTGTGGGAGGAGACTGAAAGGGTGGGTAGAGTCTGTGATAGGGGAGAGTGTCCATGGGCTGTGGGAGGAGATTAAATGGGTGGGTAGAGCCCATGATAGGGGAGAGTGTCCATGGGCTGTGGATTAGATGCAGGCTTGATGTCCTATTCTCATTTGTGCATTATTGTTTAAATGAGTTGCTGAATTCCTGAAATAATCCCTGGTTATTTATTGCAACCACCACTGCTGTGTTTCCTGATGTATTTAAAAATGTTTTTTCAGAGGAAGTTACAGCTGCCTGCTTTTGGATGGGTTCTATCTACACTGGAGAATAATTCACTGTCAGACAGGCTTGGAATCATTGCTACACATCACTCAGCACACAGAGCATTTCCCCATGAGCAGAAACATGGATAATGAAAGGGTAAGAATATCTAAAACTAGCTACTGGTGTCAGTAAATGTGACCATGAATCTGTTGTAGAAACCAACTGGTTTACTAATGCCCTTTAGGGAAGAAAAGCTGCCGTCCTTACCCAGTCTGGGTATATGTGACTTCAGTCTCACAACAACGTGGTTGCCTCTTATTTCCCTTCTGAAAGGGCCAAGCAAGCCATTCATTCATTTGTATAAACCATACGGGCTGCAGCAGTTCAAGAAGAAGATCCCTCCACCACCACCTTTCAAGGGCAACTAGGGATGGGCAATAAATGTTGGCTTTGCCAGCGATGCCTACATCCCAATGACAACCCCTACACTACTGTAGTCCTGAATTAACAAGGGATAAGGTATTGATTCAGAACACTGTCTCACAGTAACAGGCTGCTCAATAAGCTGATAACTCTTCACACAAAGGCACTTGGTCAATTCGGTACCATGAGAAGTTCTACTGCTCCAAGTGACTTCTCGCCAGCATCTGGACTGCCAATCCACATCAAGTAGATCAGATGGCTCATGGTCTGAGCAGCACAGGAGATGCTTGACATAAATCCAAAGACACATGTTATTTAAGCCTTTACTTTCAAGTGATCTATTTTGATGGCTTTACTCTGAATTCTATTTGCATACAACAAATGCAGCCTCGCTGTGAACAGTTCCTGTGGGTGCAGATGGTACCTGGAAAAAGAGCTTGCAGGAAAACAAATTTAAAGTGACCAGCCACATCTCATAATTAGGTATTCAAAAATATGGAGATTTCAAGAGTTGAAATGTGACCTTTCCTAATTTCCACAGAATTGAACTTCACAGGAAGTAACGTTAGGCTACCAGCTCTCTTTTTTCAATGTACCTTGTGTGCAGTGCAATGAATGAAGGTTGTTATTGTTTCAGGATTCCGCTCCCTCGTCTTACAGCCACAGGAACATGTCTACATCCCTTCCTCTGCCCAACTCTTTAACATCCTCTCTTCCCAATTCGCCAGTGTGGAACGGGACAAAATCACCCCTTCAATTTCCGAATGAAGGTCAGTACAGAATTGTGGTTGGAATTTTATTTATGGCAACTGGGTGACACAGTGGGTTAGATGCTGACATTTCATGTCTAGAACCTAAGTTCCAATCCAACCCTGATTTAATGGGATGAACGTCCCTGTTTGTTGCAGGGGTCCTACATGGAATGTGTTTGGACAGCCTCAACTCTGCACATCTTGACCATATGTCTACAGCACAGAACTATCCACATTTCACCACTAAATGGTAGTCTCACTCAGGGAGACAACAGAATGGTTGGATTGGGAAATAGAAAGGGGTGCTTTCCGGAGTCTGGGATGAGTTATTTTACTTAATTTATTTCTAGAATAAACTTGGATGTAAATTATTTGCAGCTTCTGTGTTTAACTGTTGAGAACAGCACAATGTCCTATGTATACACAGTGTTTCCAAACCGGATTACCGTGACAACACAGGCCTTTACAGTTGTATTTGAACTATTTACTCTCTCTTGCCTGGTTTACTTCCATGTATATGGGAGAGGGGGGGGGGCAGTGCTGCCATGAACTTGTTCTCGTCTGCACTTTTGCTTTCAGTCTTGCTGAACATTTTCTGTTATGTCACTTGTGACTAATCCTCCCAGCAAACTGTGGACTTCTTACTATTCAATAAAGATATGAGTGTTCAGGATGCCCCATTGAGACTCATCAACCTGTCTCCTCCACTAACCAGCTTTCTCCAGAACTTTGAACCTGTGGAATTTCACCCTTCTACAGTTTAAAGGATTTAAAAACTCAGTCTTGGCATCAACTAATCATTACAATTTATCTTGTCTTTTACATTTGCTAACTGCCAAAGGGCAGCATTGACAGAGGAGATGGAAACAGTTGCCTGATCACTCTTTCCTGGTTACACCTCATCTAAACTTATTCTGCACTTTGTAATTTGAAGAAATTAGATCAAGGAACAATACTTTTAAAAAGGACATTTATTTATGATTTTTAGTGTTTACCAGTACCAATATACTCAGATAATATAAAATATTGCAGATGGGTTTAAAAAATGTGCAACATAATTGGAAATAAGAAAGAACCTGTATTTAAATAGCGCCTTTCATGACCTCAGGATGTCCAAAAGTACTTTACTGTCAACAAAGTACTTTTTGAAGTGTAGTCACTGTTGCAATGAAGTAAATGCAGCAGCCAATTTGTGCACAGCAAACTCCCACAAACACCAGAGATAATGACCAAATAGTGATGTTGGTTGAGGGATAAATAGTACCGTCTTTCGGATGAAACGTTAAACCGAGACCCATCTCGGGTAGATGTAAAACATCTCATGGCACTATTTTGAAGAAGAGCAGGGGGAGTTCTCCCCGGTGTCCTGGGGCCAATATTTATCCCTCAACCAACGTCACTAAAACAGATGATCTGGTCATTATCACATTGCTGTTTGTGGGAGCTTGCTGTGCGCAGATTGGCTGCCGCGTTTCCCACATTACAACAATGACCACACTTCAAAGAGTATTTCATTGGCTGTAAAGCGCTTTGGTCATGAAAGGCGATATAGAAATGTAAGTCTTTTCTTGCTATTACTTATTACCCATGTATACGTACACATCACACACAAACACCTACCAGCAGATGGAGGATAATGATCAGGAGTAGGAACCATGGCTGTATTTTCCTTCCTAGCCCAGGGGTACTGAGGCTAATTTGTTGCCCCTACCACCATTGCGCCCAATAGCAGCTCAGTCCGCACAGGCCAGGATCGAACCTGCGACCTTTGTACTCTGTGGTTCAGCAGCACAGTGCGCTGTGTAGAAGGAGATGTTGAGATGAATTAAGGTGGGAGGTTGTGCATGTGGAACGTGAACCTGTTGGGCTGAATGGCCTGTTTCTGGGCTGTAATTCTGTGTGTATCACGCACTCAGTCATGAACAAATGCAGTTTTAACCAGGTTACTGGAGCTTTGCTGAGCTGTCACTTGCCTTTTTCGGTGCTGACCGTAACCAATAGAGTCAGTCTTTGTTACTGTGTCTTGCATCCATCTTGGACATCACCAAATACATAGAATAAAGCCCAGTCATTGAGTGCAAATCTTTAGCCAGCAGCTGAGTGCAATTTTCCACATGTCATGAGCCAGGTTGGGACATTAGCTAATGTATGTCTGGCTATAATATACTAATTATTTAATTGCCTTCGCAGAACAGCCATTTTTCAACATGACCTCTCCTTCTTCAAGTAACACACAGCTTCTGTGTGAGCTGAAGGCTGGAAAGACCCTGAGACCAATGCAACCGACTAAAGGCCTGACCACGATATTCTCTGGCAGTGGAAGAAATGTGAGTGGATAGCAACAACAACTTGCATTTATATAGCATCTTTAACGTAGTAAAACGTCCCAAGGTGCTTCACTGGAACGATTATCAAACAAAATTTGACACCGAGCCACATTAGCAAATATTGGGACAGGTGACCAAAAGCGTGGTCAAAGAGTTGGTTTTAAGGAGGATCTTAAAGGAGGAGAGAGGCGGAGAGGTTTAGGGAGGGAATTCCAGAATTTAGTGTCTAGGCAGCTGAAGACACGGACGCAAACGGTGGAGTGATTTAAATGAGGGATTCATAAGAGGCCAGAATTGGAGGAGCAAAGAGATCTGAGGTTTGTAGGGCTGGAGGAGGTTACAGAGATAGGGAGGGTTGTAGGGGCTGGAGGAGGTTACAGAGATAGGGAGGGGTGTAGGGGCTGGAGGAGGTTACAGAGATAGGGACTGTTGTAGGGGCTGGAGGAGGTTACAGAGATAGGGAGGGGTGTAGGGGCTGGAGGAGGTTACAGAGATAGGGAGGGTTGTAGGGGCTGGAGGAGGTTACAGAGATAGGGAGGGTTGTAGGGGCTGGAGGAGGTTACAGAGATAGGGAGGGTTGTAGGGGCTGGAGGAGGTTACAGAGATAGGGAGGGTTGTAGGGGCTGGAGGAGGTTACAGAGATAGGGAGTGTTGTAGGGGGCTGGAGGAGGTTACAGAGATAGGGAGGGGTGTAGGGGCTGGAGGGGGTTACAGAGATAGGGAGGGGTGTAGGGCTGGAGGAGGTTACAGAGATAGGGAGGGGTGTAGGGGCTGGAGGAGGTTACAGAGATAGGAAGGGGTGTAGGGGCTGGAGGAGGTTACAGAGATAGGGAGGGGTGTAGGGGCTGGAGGAGGTTACAGAGATAGGGAGGGGTGTAGGGGCTGGAGGAGGTTACAGAGATAGGGAGGGGTGAGGCCATGGAAGGATTTTAAAACCAGGATGAGAATTTTAAAATCGACCAGTTGCGTCAGCGAGCACAGGGGTGATGGGTGAATGGGACTTGGTGCGAGTTAAGATACGGGCATCAGAGTTTTGCATGGGATGTGGGTGTCCCTGGCAAAGCCAGCATTTATTGCCTATCCCTAATTGCCCTTGGGAAGGTGGTGGTGAGCCGTCACCTTGAACAGCTGCAGTCCGTGTGGTGAAGGCACTCCCACAGTGCTGTTAGGGAGGGAGTTCCAGGATTTTGACCCAGTGACGATGAAGGAACGGCGATATATAGTCAGGATGGTGTGTGACTTGGGAAACTTGCAGGTGGTGGTGTTCCCATGCACCTGCTGTCCTAGGTGGTAGAGGTTGTGGGTTTTGGAGGTGCTGCCAAAGAAGCCTTGGCGAGTTGCTGCAGTGCATCTTGTAGATGGCACACACTGCAGCCACGGTGTGCCGGTGGTGGAGGGAGTAAATGTTTAAGGTGGTGGATGGGGTGCCAATCAAGCGGGCTGCTTTGTCCTGGATGGTGTCGAGCCTCTTGTGGTGTTGGCATTGCACTCATCTAGGTAAGTGGAGAGTATTTCATCACACTCCTGACTTGTGCCTTGTAGATGGTGGGAAGGCTTTGGGGAGTCGGGAGGTGAGACACTCGCTGCAGAATACCCAGCTGAAGTCTACAGAAGGTGGAAGATGAGAGGCTGGCCAGGAGAGCATTGGAATAGTCAGGTCTAGAGATAGCAAAAGCATGGATGAGGGTTTCAGCAGCAGATGAGCTGAGGTGAAGGGGAGACGGGCAATATTGCGGAGGTGGAAGTAGGTGGTTTTTGTGATGGAGAGGTATGGGGTTGGAAGCTCATCTCGGGGTCAAAAGGACACCAAGATTACCAAGCTTCAGACAGTGGCCAGGGAGAGGGATGGAGTCGGTGGCCAGGGAACAGAGTTTGTGGCGGCCACTGAAGACAATGGCTTCAGTCTTCCCCATAGTTAATTAGATAAAACTTCTGCTCATCCAGTACTGGATTTTGGACAAGCAATGTGACAAATCAGTGGCAGTGGCGGGGGCGAGAGAGGTGGTGGTGAGGTAGAGCTGGGTGTCATCAGCATACATGTGGAAACTTATGCTGAGTTTTCTGAAGTCGCCGAGGGGCAGCATGTAGATGAGCAATAGGAGGGGGCCAAGGATAGATCCTTGGGGGAACTCTGGAGGAAACGGTGCAGGAGCAGGAAGAGAAACCATTGCAGGTGATTTTTTGTATTCGTTTATGGGATGTGGGCGTCGCTGGCAAGGCCAGCATTTATTGCCCATCCCTAATTGCCCTTGAGAAGGTGGTGGTGAGCCGCCGCCTTGAACCGCTGCAGTCCGTGTGGTGAAGGTGCTCCCACAGTGCTGTTGGGGAGGGAGTTCCAGGATTTTGACCCAGCGACGATGAAGGAATGGCGATATACTTCTAAGTCAGGATGGTGTGTGACTTGGAGGGGAACCTGGAGGTGGTGGTGTTCCCATGCACCTGCTGCCCTTGTCCTTCTAGGTGGAAGAGGTCGTGGGTTTGGGAGGTGCTGCCGAAGAAACCTTGGCGAGTTGCTGCAGTGCATCTTGTAGATGGTACACACTGCAGCCACGGTACGGTGGTGGGAGTGAATGTTTAAGGTGGTGGATGGGGTCCCAATCAAACGGGCTGCTTTGTCCTGGATGGTGTCGAGCTTCTTGAGTGTTGTTGGAGTTGCACTCATCCAGGCAAGTGGAGAGTATTCCATCACACTCCTTATTTGTGCCTTTGTAGATGGTGGAAAGGCTTTGGGGAGTCAGGAGGTGAGACACTCGCCGCAGATTACCTAGCCTCTGACCTGCGCTTGTAGCCACAGTATTTATGTGGCTGGTTCAGTTAAGTTTCTGGTCAATGGTGACCCCCAGGATGTTGATGGTGGGGGATTTGGCGATGGTAATGCCATTGAATGTCAAGGAGTGGTGGCTGGACTCTCACTTGTTGTAGATGGTCATTGCCTGGCACTTCTGTGGTGTGAATGTTACCTGACACTTATCGGCCCAAACCTGAACGTCCAGTCCTTGTTGCATGCGGGTATGGACTACTTAATTATCTGAGGAGTTGTGAATGGCGCAGAACACTGTGCAGTCATCAGCGAACATCCCCATTTCTGACCTTCTGTTGGAGGGAAGGTATTTGATGAAGCAGCTGAAGATTCTCTTGGTATGACTGGATAGATAAGAATGGAACCAGATGACGACGACTCTTCCTCTTCCTCTCGCCATAAAGCTCAGGATTTCATTAGCTTTATCCACTTGAGGGGCTGCTTTTAATGTCTTGTGAACCTTAACCCCCAAATCCCTCTGCTCCCCACATCACCCAAACTTCCCCCATTCAATGCGTAACCATTACTTTTAATTTTTTACCAAAATGTACCACCTCCCATTTACTGACATTGAATTCCATCTGCCACGGTTTTATCCATTCCACCATCTTATTAATGTCCCCTTGCAGTTTTGCTATGCCTTCTATTTTAGCGTTGTCTGAAAATTTGGACACCACTCCCTCTAGCTCTATAAACAAATCATTGATGTGCACAATAAGAGTCCTCACCAAAGCTTGTGGCTGATCCCACTTGTTAGGGCAAAACAGAAGGATGTTCCTATGTTCCGAAGAACCTGGGAGTGTTTAATGGGACACTGTAGAGGGGGCTTTACTCTGTATCTAACCCATGCTGTACCTGCCCTGGGAGTGTTTGATGGGACAGTGTAGAGGGAGCTTTACTCTGTATCTAACCCGTGCTGTACCTGCCCTGGGAGTGTTTGATGGGACAGTGTAGAGGGAGCTTTACTCTGTATCTAACCTCGTGCTGTACCTGCCCTGGGAGTGTTTGATGGGACAGTGTAGAGGGAGCTTTACTCTGTATCTAACCCGTGCTGTACCTGCCCTGGGAGTGTTTGATGGGACAGTGTAGAGGTAGCTTTACTCTGTATCTAACCCGTGCTGTACCTGCCCTGGGAGTGTTTGATGGAGACAGTGTAGAGGGAGCTTTACGCTGTATCTAACCCGTGCTGTACCTGCCCTGGGAGTGTTTGATGGGACAGTGTAGAGGGAGCTTTACTCTGTATCTAACCTCGTGCTGTACCTGCCCTGGGAGTGTTTGATGGGACAGTGTAGAGGGAGCTTTACTCTGTATCTAACCTGAGCTGTACCTGCCCTGGGAGTGTTTGATGGGGCAGTGTAGAGGGAGCTTTACTCTGTATCTAACCCATGCTGTACCTGCCCTGGGAGTGTTTGATGGGACAGTGCAGCGGAGCTTTACTCTATCTAACCTCGTGCTGTACCTGCCCTGGGAGTGTTTGATGGGACAGTGTAGAGGGAGCTTTACTCTGTATCTAACCTGAGCTGTACCTGCCCTGGGAGTGTTTGATGGGGCAGTGTAAAGGGAGCTTTACTCTGTATCTAACCCGTGCTGTACCTGCCCTGGGAGTGTTTGATGGGGCAGTGTAAAGGGAGCTTTACTCTGTATCTAACCCACGCTGTACCAACTACTGGATGCAGTAATGTTCTTAAAACCTTGAGAGTAAGGTAAAAGTGGGATAACCTGACTTGTGTGTGTGAGGGACGGTGTTTATATCAGAATGCAGCAGACCCCAACAGGTAGCATGACAAGGGTTATTACATTACTGGTACTTACACATAGTTTTTTTTCTCCAGAATCAATGGTTAAATACGGGCCAAGGGAAAGTGCCACTACATGGCCGAGTGCAATCACTGCACGGGAAGTCTTCGAACCCATCAACAGCAGGTGGCTCGGGGAAATCGAGCGCTGATCGCAAGTCTTCAATATAAACAAAACCAAAGGGGAAAAAGGGCGGCAAAAGTGAGCCAATATATAGAGGTTTCCTTTACTATTAAATTCATTGTAATTAATATCTCAAATTACTTGTCAAACTCTTGACTTTCCCGATTCTCAGATTTCTGCCCCAGTTGTGTCTGCTGAAATTACTGACGGGTTATCATCGAGATCATAATGCTTATCTATCCTAGCCTGTGTTTGTGGTTAAATACATGATGCTCTTGTCCGTTTCTTTCCCAGCATCACAATGGGATGGTTGAGTTCAGGTTAATAGAGACAGACAGTACACGTGATACTTGGTGAATGGGAAACTGCTCTATAATCACTGCGAGATGCTGAGTAGAATTGGGTAAACTGAGCCTCAATTAATATAAAACACTCTCTCTCAGACTGTAGATATTCACAGATCGAGGAAACAAACGAAATACTTCATACACTGTTTCTAGTTATACATGACTGGTCAACCACTTATCCAATAAGTCAGACCGAGCACAGGCACGATGGGCCGAATGGCCTCTCTCTGCGCTGTAGAATTATGATTCTTTGAGCACTGTCAGCAGAGGACATAAAACAAAAGACGATCATGTGTTATTTTAAAATCTACTTTCACAAGCAAAGGATCTTTCAGAATATATGATCACTGAGCCACAAACATCATGAGCTGACGTCAAGAATCATTGCCTTAAAATTGTAGAATCCCTTACCTCCATCGGTCTTCCCTGTTTCCTAACATCTACAGACCCTGCTAATAAATGTGAGATTACTGCAACTCCAACATTAGGGGACAGAGGTTCAATCTTAACGAAGGAAGGCACTCGGACAGTTTAGATTTAGATGACCTTCCCTTTTGTTCTTTCATCCCCTCCCCCTTTTCCCAGCCCCTAAACTTGCTTTCCATTTCCTGCTTTTTTCCAGTTCTGACGAAAGGTCTTCGACCTGAAACGTTAACTCTGTTTCTCTCTCCACGGATGCTGCCCTGGCCTGCTGAGTGTCTCCAGCGTTTTCTGATATTTTAGATTTAGTTATGTTCCCAGTGGGTGGTGAATTTGTCCAGGGAGGGAGAAAAACATAATTAGATATTTGAGGAATTGTGCAATTACGTAGTATTAGTTTGAGATGGTCACATAGACTGCAGAATCTTTTCCAGTTTTCTACTTTCCTATGATCCTATCGGAAGACTGACCTCCCCTCTCCCTGCACCCCACCCCCCCCTCCCAACCCATACTTCTGAATCTTAGGGTCTCCTGATATTATCAGCCTTGCGATTCACCTGGGTTTCTCAATAAGAAGCTGAAATGTATGGTCTATCCATGCAGTAATGATTGGTTTTACTGTCTGCAAGCTTCTGAAATTGTCTTTTTTTTCATTTAACAGATAAAGATTCAGACATGCTGCCCTGCTCTCTGAACAGAACATTTAAAACCTGAAGCAGGTTATCCTGCTATAGTAAATGATGGACACAATCCAGTCCACAGCTGCATGACTCGCCAGCAATAATGTTGCCATACACCCCAGAGAATAAGCCTATCAGCTTAAAAATAAATCAAGAGCAAACAACTTGCATTTATAGAGCGCCTTTAACCTAGTAAAATGGCCCAAGACACGTCACAGCTCGTCCATCCAAGAATTTGCTCCATCAATTTTATCCTCCAGAGTAGCTCGGAGTCTGATGTTCCGACTAGTTCACGCTCGGTCGCGCTTCACACCGAGCAACAGATGCAAGCTTTACTTTTCCCAGATGGATCTTTCCTGCTCGATTTAAATTAACTGAATGCTGGAATCTTCAATTAACTGAATCTTGGAATCATTATCAAATTTGGAAGGATGCCAAAGAATCATGAAGTGTTTTACTGTTGGGTGAGAATGAATTGGTGCCAGGCTGGGGTTCGTGGCAGAGAAGATGTTGAGCACCCGGTCGATCCTGTGAAGAGAAATGATGTTAAACAAATGCTCTAGTCGTAGCTTCAGTTGTCTGGATCGGAGCGCGATACTGGGGAGCAAGTGAGGCCATCTTTACAGTCCAAAACCAGAAAAGGATGAGCTCACCCATTGAAACGATGTTTAAACCTAGGCCACAATGTGACTTGTTTCTATTTTATTGGAGTTAAAATATCTCGTGTTCCTCTTTCTTTTCTCTCTCCCTCTTCCCTGCTCAATCTTTCCACCTTCTAACTCCCTCACACTCTCCCTTTTCTCTTATCCCTCCTTCCCTGTTTTTCTCTATCATTCCCGCTCCCTCTTTTCCCTTTCATTTGCTCTGTTTCTCTGTCACATTCAGTCCCTCTCGCCTCTCATTCAAGGTAAATTTTTTTGTTGATCTTGCGATTAATTCAAAATATAATTTCAGAATGGACCCGAGGCTGATTAATTGTGGCTGATTTGTGTCTCACATAAGGGATCAGAATTGAATGTGTAAGTAGGTCTCAAAAATCCATTCATCAATCACAAGAGGTCACATGTTGCATTGAGCTTGCGGTTGGCCAAACCCCATGACCTGTTCAGGCTGATTGTTCAGGCTAAAAAGTGGCAAATGGAATTCAATCTGGAGTAGTGCGAGGTAATGCATTTGGGGAGGGCTAACAAGGAAAGGGAATACACATTAAATGGTAGGACACTGAGAAGCGTAGAGGAACAAAGGGACCTTGGAGTGCATGTCCACAGACCCCTGAAGGTAGCAGGACAGGTAGATAAGGTGGTTAAGAAGGCATATGGGATACTTGCCTTTATTAGCCGAGGCAGAGAATATAAGAGTAGGGAGGTTATGCTAGAACTGTATAAAACACTAGTTAGGCCTCGGCTAGAGTACTGTGTGCAGTTCTGGTCACCACATTACAGGAAAGATGTGATTGCACTGGAGAGGGTTCAGAGGAGATTTACAAGGATGTTGCCTGGGCTGGGGAATTTTAGCTATGAGGATAGATTGGATAGGCTGGGGTTCTTTTCTTTGGAACAGAGGAGGCTGAGGGGAGACCTTATTGAGGTGTGTAAAATTATGAGGGGCTGAGATCGAGTGGATAGGAAGGATTTATTTCCATTGGCAGAGAGGTCAATAACCAGGGGGCACAGATTTAAAGTAATTGGTCGGAGGATTAGAGGGGAGTTGAGGAGAATTGTTTTCACCCAGAGGGCGGTGGGGGTCTGGAACTCGCTGTCTGAAAGGGTGGGAGAGGCAGAAACCCTCATCACATTTAAAAAGTACTTGGATATGCACTTGAAGTGCCGTAACCTGCAGGGCTACGGACCAAGAGCTGGAAAGTGGGATTAGGGCGGGATCGCTCTTTGTCGGCGCGCACGCACAAGATGGGCCGAATGGCCTCCTCCTGTGCTGTAAATCTCCACGATTCAATGATTTAAAACTTAATAACTAACCACCTTGACCCCGTTAAGTGCGTTTAAGCACAATAACTAGTGGACCTGAGGACCCAACCATGCCCTAGTACCGATATTTTGCAAGCTCCCCCCAATCCCTGGTTGCCTATCCGCAAGCTTTGGCCAAGAGCAGTCCTGGTTCAGTCCCTGTGGATAGAGGTCCAGACTCTGTGCACGCACCCACTTGCCCTGTATACGGTTCTGGATTATAGGACATACTGAATTATTGGGGAGAGGAGGGCTACAAGAAAAATTAACTACTCTGCAATTCTAGAAAAGGGATGAGGGGAGTCATAAGAACATAAGAAATAGGAGCAGGAGTAGGCCACATGGCCCCTCGAGCCTGCTCCGCCACACGGCCCCTCGAGCCTGCTCCGCCACACGGCCCCTCGAGCCTGCTCCGCCACGCGGCCCCTCGAGCCTGCTCCGCCACGCGGCCCCTCGAGCCTGCTCCGCCACGCGGCCCCTCGAGCCTGCTCCGCCACGCGGCCCCTCGAGCCTGCTCCGCCACGCGGCCCCTCGAGCCTGCTCCGCCATTCAATAAGATCATGGCTGATCATCAACCTCAACTCCACTTTCCTGCCCAATTTCCATATCCCTTGATTCCTCTAGAGTCCAAATATCTAACTATCCCAGCCTTTCAATATATTCAAAGACTCTGCATTCACAGGCCTCTGGGGCAGAGAATTCCAAAGATTCACAACCCTCTGAGTGAAGAAATTCCTCCTCATCTCAGTCTTAAATGGTTAACCCCTTATCCTGAGACTATGCCCCCTAGTTCTAGACACTCCAGCCAGGGGGAAACAGCCTCTCAGTATCTACCCTGTCAATCCCCCTCAGAATCTTGTATGTTTCAATGAGATCACCTCTCATTCTTCTAAACTCCAGAGAGTATCGGCCCATTCTACACAATCTCTCCTCATAGGACAGCCCTCTCATCCCAGGAATCAATCTAGTGAACCTTCGATGCACTTTAACCAAGGCAAGTATATCCTTCCTTAGATAAGGAGACCAGAACTGTGCCCAGTACTCCAGGTGTGGTCTCACCAAGGCCCTGTACAATTGTAGCAAGACTTCCTCACTCTTATACTCCAACCCCCTTGCAATAAAGGCCAACATGCCATTTGCCTTCCTTATTGTTTGCTGTACCTGCACGCTAACTTTCTGTGTTTCTTGTATGAAGACACCCAAATCTCTCTGAACACCAACATTTGAAAGTTTCTCACCATTTAAAAAATATTCTGTTTTTCTATTCTTCCTACCAAAGTGAATAACCTCACATTTCCCTACATTATACTCCATCTGCCACCTTACTGCCCACTCACTCAGTCTATCTATATCCCTTTGTAAGCTGTGTTCTCCTCACAGCTTACTGTCCCACCTAGCTTTGTATCATCAGCAAACTTGGATACATTACCCTCGGTCCCTTCATCTCGGTCATTAATATAGATTGTGAATAGCTGAGGCCCCAACACTGATCCTTGCGGCACCCCACTAGTTACAGCCTGCCAACCTGAAAAAGATCTGTTTATCCCTACTCTCTGCTTTCTGTCTGTTCTGGCAATAGATTGGGAGAAGGTGAAGTGCAACGAGACCTGGGTGTCCTTGTACACCAGTCGCTGAAGGTAAGCATGCAGGTGCAGCAGGCGGTTAAGAAGGCAAATGTTATGTTGGCCTTCATAGCGAGAGGATTCGAGTACAGGAACAAGGATGTCTTGCTGCAGTTGTACAGGGCCTTGGTGAGACCACATCTTGAGTATTGTGTGCAGTTTTGGTCGCCTTATCTGAGGAAGGATGTTCTTGCCATGGAAGGAGTTTAGAGAAGATTCACCAGGCTGATACCTGGGATGGCAGGAATGACGTATGAGGAGAGATTGGGTCGATTGGGCTTGTACTCGCTGGAGTTTAGAAGAATGAGAGGGGATCTCATTGAAACTTATAAAATTCTGGCAGGACTGGACAGACTAGATGCAGGGAGGATGTTCCCGATGGTCGGGGAATCCAGAACCAGGGGTCACAGTCTAAGGGTAAAGGGTAGGCCTTTTAGGACAGAGATGAGGAGGAATTTCTTCACCCAGAGAGTGGTGAACCTGTGGAATTCTCTACCACAGAAGGCAGTAGAGGCCAATTCATTAAATATATTCAAGAAGGATTTGGATATATTTCTTAAGGCTAAAGGGATCAAGGGGTATGGGGAGAAAGCAGGGACAGGGTACGGAATTTGGATGATCAGCCATGATCGCATTGAATGGCGGAGCAGGCTCGAGGGGCTGAATGGCCTACTCCTGCTCCTATCTTCTATGTTTCCATCCTCTATCCATGCACTATATTACCCCCCAACCCCATGAGCCCTAATCTTGTGTAATAACCTTTTTTATGTGGCACCTTATTGAATGCCTTTTGGAAATCCAAATATACTATATCCACTGGTTCTCCTTTATCTACCCTGCTAGTTACATCCTCAAAAAACTCTAATAAATTTGTCAAACACGATTTCCCTTTCATAAACCATGTTGACTCTGCCGAATCATGTTATGATTTTCTAAGTGACTTGATACCACTTCCTTAATAATGGATTGCAGCATTTTCCCAACGACTGATGTCAGGCTAACAATGTTCCCTGTTTTTTCTCTTCCCTTCTTTCTTGAATAGCGGTGTTACATTTACGACCTTTCAATCCACTGGGACCATTCCAGAATCT
Source organism: Somniosus microcephalus (assembly GCF_052327205.1). NCBI lineage: Eukaryota > Metazoa > Chordata > Chondrichthyes > Squaliformes > Somniosidae > Somniosus > Somniosus microcephalus. The sequence continues at coordinate 58,322,973 of NW_028225182.1, read as the reverse complement.
AGGGAATTTTGGAAGATCAAAACCAATTCATCCACGATCTCTTCAGCCACCTCTTTGAGAACCCTAGGATGTCGGCCGTCAGGTCCAGGGGATTTGTCGGCTTTTAGTCCCATTAGTTTCTCTAGTACTTTTTCTCTACTTATATTAATTACGTTAAGTTCCTGACCCTCATTAGACCCTTGGTTCCCCACCATTTTTGGTCTGCTTTCTGTGTTTTCTACTGTGAAGACAGAAACAAAATATTTGTTTAACTTTTCTGCCATTTCATTATTCCCCATAATAATTTCTCCTGTCTCAACCTCTAAGGGACCAACGTTTACTTTTGCTACTCTTTTCCTTTTTACATACTTGTAGAAACTCTTACAATCTGCTTTTATATTTCTTGCTAGTTTTCTCTCATTTCTATTTTTCCCCTTTATAATCAATTTTTTGGTCAACCTTTGCTAGTTTCTGAAACTCTCCCAATCTTCAGGTTTACTATTATTCTTTGCAAAATTATAAGCTTCTTCTTTCAATCCAATGCTATCCTTAACTTCTTTAGTTAGCCACGGTTGGATCACTTTTCCTGTGGAGTTTTTGTTTTTCAATGGAATGTATTTTTGTTGAGAATTATGAAATATTTCTTTAAATGCTAGCCACTGCTTATCTACCACCATACCTTTTTAATCTATTTTTTCAATCTATCTTGGCCAACTCTCCCCTCATACCTATGTAATTGGCTTTATTTAAGTTTAAGACTCTAGTTTCGGACTTAGGCAAGTCACTCTCAAAATTAACATAAAATTATATCATGATCACTCTGCCCCAGAGGATCCTTTACTATGAGATTGCTAATTAACCCTGTCTCATTACACAATACAAGATCTAAAATAGCCTGTTCCCTGGTTGGTTCCTTGACATATTGTTCCAGGAAACTGTCTCGAATGCATTCCATGAACTCCTCCTCCAAACTACCTTTGCCAATTTGATTTGTCCAGTCTATATGAAGATTAAAGTCCCCCACAATTATTGCATTACCTTTGTTGCAAGCTTCTACTATTCTTGATTAATATTCTGTCCAATGGAATAGCTAATGTTAGGGGGCCTATATATTACTCCTACCAGTGTTTTCTTCCCCTTGTTATTCCTCATCTCCACCCACACTGATTTTAATAGGTCTAAGAGCGTTAAAAAAACAAGCCTGAAGGCTTTGGCCTAGAAATTCAGTTGGTTGCGCCAGCAGTTAGCGCCTTAAGAGAAGTGAATTTCGGGCGCTATGCGTGTAGCGCCCGGGCGCAGCGCAGTTTGCGCCTCGCCCCAAATTAAGTGGACCCTTAGCGCCGGCGTAAAGTTTAGCGCCCGCCCGGCTGCGCACGCAGAAAATGACGTCACATCCTCGTGCAACGCCCTTTGCGCGCCCCGATTCCAAACTTCAGTCGGACCGCCCCATTGTGCGGCTGGCGGCCAGAGCGTTTGTAAAATGGAACGCAACACAGCCGACGCAGGCCCCGGGGAGCGCAAATTAAAGGGCACGTACCCTGCAGTATAAAGGGCAGCCATTTTGCAGCAAACACTCTTGTGCAACGGATTTCTGGACACACAACAAGGAGGAGAGCTAACTGGTTTCGTGCAGCAATAGCTCAGGTATTTTTGGACTCAGGCCAAAGCGCTGCAAGTGCCCTGTTGGAAATTTGACTGTTTGCCAGCATTTGATGGGGGCTGCATGGGGTGCCAATGCGGAGTTTCAGTGCCATGTGCGTAGGGTTCGCAGACGCGGGGTCAGAGGGGCAGCCCTGGCTAGAGGCAGAGGGGGCAACAGGCGTCGGCAACATAGGCCTTACCCAGTCAGGGTATACCGCCAGCAGCGCTCCTACCTCACCATGAGTGGCGCGCGATGTGTAAGAAGGCTGAGATTCCGAAAGGAGGTGGTTGCAGAGATCTGCCACCTGCTTTCGCAGAGATCTGCGTCCAAAGCTCAGGTGCAGGACGTCTCTGTCGGTGGAAGTGAAGGTGACAGTGGCATTGAACTTCTATGCCACCGGCTCCATCCAATCCGCTGTTGGGGACATAGCGAACATATCCCAGTTCGGCGTGCATCGCTGCATCCGCCAGGTGACCGATGCCCTTTTCAGAAGGAGACGCCAATTCATCTCCTTCTCCATGGCCCTGGAGAGCCAGCATCAGCGTGCAGTGGGATTTGCTAGACTCGCGGCCTTCCCCTTGGTGCAGGGCGCCATTGACTGTACGCATGTGGCTTTGCGGGCACCTCTGGAGCATGGCGAGCAGTATCGCAACGGGAAGGGCTACCATTCTCTCAATGTGCAGCTGGTGTGTGACCACAAGCAGCGCATCCTGGCTGTCAATGCCTGCTTTCCAGGCAGCTGCCACGATGCCTTTATCCTGCGGCAGAGTACTGTGCATGACATGTTCGAGGCACAGCCTCCCCCCAAGAGGATGGCTACTCGGGGACAAAGGCTATCCTTTGTGTACCTGGCTCATGACCCCGCTCCGCGCGCCCAGGACCGCTGCTGAAGAGGCATACAACGAGAGCCATCAAAGGAGCAGAAACATCATCGAGCAAACTATTGGGGTCCTCAAGCAGCGGTTCCGCTGCCTTGATCGTTCCGGCGGATCTCTGCAGTATTCGCCGCAACGGGTCTACCAATTTGTCGTAGTTTGCTGCATGCTACACAACCTGGCTCTCCGCAGGATTCAGGCACTGCCACCTGACGTTGGACCACCACCTCAGCAGGAGGAGGAGGAGTACGTTCCCAGGAGGGAGCGACAAGGTCCAAGGGCCGTCCGTCGCCAGCTTATTGAACGTAACTTCTAAGCCCCCTGTCAGGGAATGCCTTGTGGCCATGAAGCAAGACGAATGCAGCCGCTCCGCAAGCCCTCAGCCGGCGAAGGCAACAAAGACTAACGAGAACATCCATGGACACTGTCTGAATAAAGATAAATTTATATTTGACAAAAATGAAACCCCTTCCCACATGAATCCCCAAAACAATCAAAGGCCCCCACAAAAAGTGCAACAAACGACTCACTCCCACAACCTGGGGAGGAGTAACTCCACATTTGAACAAACCAGGCCTCAACCTTGGCCTTAACGCAAAAAACATACCCATAAACAAAACAACCATGGGCAAAATAAAGATGTCCACCGCCATATAAAATGAAAGCTGGCCACACCCTCTACTTACTGGGCCGCGAGGGCGAGACCTTGTCCAGCCTTTTGGCGCCCCTGCCCGGCCTGCTGCTCCTCCGCAAGCTCTGCCCAGTGGCTGCTGCGAGGCTGGGGGAAGGCGCCTGAGGGTCAGATGTCCTTCCGCCAGATGGCCCTGGGGGGCGGCCTACACGTGCTTTGGGCCTCGAGAGGCCGGCTGTTGATTGGCGCACATGTGCATGGCCACCATCAGCTCCAGCCGCTTGCCGTTGACGCTCCACTGGGGGAGTGGCGGCGATGGATGGCGCAATGTGGGCAAGCTGGCGTATTGGAGGCGCTGGCTGGTGATGTCGCACGCTGGCACTCGCCCGGGCACGCACTGCACGATCCGCACCAATCAGCTGAAGGGCGGATCGCTGTGCTGCTGCAGCGCGGCGGGTGTCCTGGCGATGCCTGGCTGAGGCAGCGCGTGTGGCAGCAGTGAGTGCCCCTGTTGCCCTGGTCTGCGCCCGCATCACATCCGCCACTGACTTGATGGCATCAGCCAGCGACTCCATCGCCGGAGGCATCCGTTCCACTACCTCCATCATCATCCGGCCACTCTCGGCATTTGATGCCCCAAACTCCCGCACACTGGTCGCCAGCGACTCGATGGCCTCAGGCATCCGTCCCACCACCTGCATGAGCTCTGTGTGGCGGCGGTCCGAATCCTCGGCCATTTTGTCCAGCTGGCGCACCTCCTCCGAGGTGAAGGTGGCCGGACTGGAGGCGGGACTCTCCCGCTGGGGAGCAGGGGTCTGAGCTAGGCGACCCTTGGCACGTTGCTGGCGCCGAATGTCCGCAGCAACTGCACTCCCCTCCGATCCTTCCCCCCTCTGGGGGGAAGGCCGCGGCCCACCCGCAGCCCTCCTGGGTGGCCGGACGCCACTGGTCCCAGCAGCTGCACTCCCCTCCGAAAGTTGCTCCAGGCTCTCGTCCAGGGAAGACGTGTCCAACACTTCGCCCTCTGCTGCGGGACCTGAGTCCTCCCCTGATGGTCCGGGTTGCTCTTCCTCCTCCTCCTCCTCCTCCTCCTCCTCCTGTTCGGAGGGGCTGTCACTGGCAGCTTCAGGGAGCTCTTCGTCACCAGCTGAAAGCAGGAAGGCACAAGAGTAGCTTCAGAGTGAGGAGAAGGCATCAGCGAGGGAGTCATGACTGGTGGCATTCAGCGCATTGGTGGCACAGTGGCAAAGGAGGTAGCTCGGATGCGCAAGTGCGACGAGAGAGGGCCAAAAGGCGAGGTCCTTACCATTGCCGGGCAGCGGAGGGTCGGCTTCTCCGCACGCTCTGGGCACAATCACGTGGCCTCCCATGAGGCCACTCACGCGCTCCTCCAGGGGAGTGAGCTTCTGGAACTTGGCGCGGCCTCCCCCGGTGATGTCGCGGCGCTTGCGATTATTCGCAAGTTTAGCCTGCAAGAGAAAGGACGGGCTCTAAGTACGGTGTGTAGCCGTGATGTAGTGTGCACTGCCTCCCATGGTGGAATAGCTTGGCCAGAGTGTAGCCCTGATCTAGTGTGCACTGCCTCTCATGGTGGAATAGCTTGGCCAGTGTGTAAAGTGCAGAATGTGCAATTGATGCTCATGACTGTCCCAAAGCTGCTGGCTGAGGGCTGCCCATTAGGCCTTTCAGGTCCCTTTGCCCATCATGTCAGGTGTACATGCAAGAATGAGGAGGAGAGTGGAAAGGGTACTCACCCTGACAATCCTGGTCAGGTCATTGTATTTCTTCCGACATTGCACCTTGTCCCTGGGGGCATCGCCGTAGGACGACACCCTGGTGGCGATCTCCCTCCAGGCTTTGGTGTAGACGCGGTGGGTGGGATTCCTGCCATTGTCTGGGAACAAGATCCTGCACCTCTTCTCCAATGCTGTCAGCATGATATCCAGATCACGCTCTGAGAAGCGCAGGGCACGCTCACGGGCCTTATCATGCGTTGCCATGGCTCCTTGGCCTCAGCAGCAGTGTTGAGGCCTAGTTTGAAAGCTGCAGTGTGCAGGGCGTGGCAGCAGACCAAATCGTCCCTTCCCCCTTTAAGAGCTGGCCGGCGCCACGGGGTCTGCTGTCAATCAAAAAATGACCGCACCCGCGCTGCGCCCCGCCTCGGCGCTATCCCTCTGCACCACCGGCTTAGCGCCTAAAGATAGGCGTGCAACGCCTCTTTTAGCGCTCCAGCAACCTCTTAGGGCAAAGCAACTGAATTTCGGCGAAGGGGGCGCAACTTTGGGGCGGGTGCTAAAGTCGGGCGGGCGCTAACGTTAGCGCCCCAAAACTGGCTATACTGAATTTCTAGGCCTTTGTGTCTTAATGCGAGGAGCATTTGTAATAAGGTGGATGAATTGGCTGCGCAAATAGAGGTAAACGAATACGATTTGGTTGGGATTACAGAAACGTGGCTCAAGGATGGCCAAGACTGGGAACTCAACATCCAGGGGTATTCGATATTCAGGAAAGATAGGCAAAAAGGAAAGGGAGGTGGGGTAGCATTACTGGTTAAAGAAGGGATTAATACAATTGTAATGAAGGATATTAGCTCTGATGATGTGGAATCTGTATGGGTAGAATTGAGAAATACGAAGGGGAAAAAAACATTAGTGGGAGTGGTATATAGACCTCCAAACAGTAAGGTGGAGGTTGGGGATGGCATTAAAAGGGAAATTAAAGAAGCGTGCAATAAGGGCACAGCAGTCATCATGGGTGACTTTAACCTACATATAGATTGGACCAACCAAATTAGTAACAATACTGTGGAGGAGGAATTCCTGGAGTGTTTACGGGATGGTTTCCTGGACCAATATGTCGAGGAACCAACCAGAGATCAGGCCATCTTAGACTGGGTATTATGCAACGAGAAAGGATTAATTAGCAATCTTGTTGTACGAGGCCCCTTGGGTCGGAGCGATCATAATATGATCGAATTCTTCATTAAGATGGAAAATGAAGTAGTTGACTCAGAGACTAGGGTCCTCAATTTAAATAAAGGAAACTACGATGGTCTGAGGAGCGAGTTGGGCAGGATTGAGTGGGGAATGGCGCTCAAAGGGTTGACGGTGGATAGGCAATGGCAAACATTCAAAGACCGAATGGATGAGCTACAGAATTTGTTCATCCCAGTTTGGCGCAAAAATAAAACAAAAAAGGTGACTCAACCGTGGCTAACAAGGGAAATTAGGGATAGCATAAGATCCAAGGAGAGGACATATAAATTGGCTAGAAAAAGCAATAATCCTGAGGATTGGGAGCAGTTTAGGAGTCAACAAAGGAGGACAAAGGGATTAATTAAGAAAGGGAAAATAGAATATGAGAGTAAGCTAGCAGGGAACATAAAAACTGACTGTAAAAGCTTTTATAGATATGTGAAGAGAAAAAGATTAGTGAAGTCAAGCGTAGGTCCCTTGCAGTCAGAATCGGGGGAATTTATAATGGGAAACAAGGAAATGGCAGACCAACTAAATGCATACTTTGGTTCTGTCTTCACAAAGGAGGACACAAATAACCTCCCAGAGATGCCGGGGAACATAGGGTCTGATGAAAGCGAGGAACTGAAAGAAATCAGTATTTGTAGGAAAATGGTGTTAGGAAAATTGATGGGACTGAAGGCCGATAAATCCCCAGGGCCTGATGGTCTACATCCCAGGGTACTTAAGGAAGTGGCCCTAGAGATAGTAGATGCACTACTGATCATCTTCCAGAACTCGATAGACTCTGGAACGGTACCCATGGATTGGAGGGTAGCTAATGTTACCCCACTATTCAGAAAAGGTGGTAGAGAAAAAGCGGGGAATTATAGACCGGTAAGCCTGACATCGGTAGTGGGGAAAATGCTAGAGTCTATTATAAAAGATGTAATAGCAGAGCACTTGGAAAGCAGTGACAGGATCGGACAAAGTCAACATGGATTTACAAAAGGTAAATCATGCTTGACTAATCTACTGGAGTTTTTTGAGGATGTAACTGGTAAAAATAGATAAGGGAGAACCAGTGGATGTGGTGTATTTGGAGTTTCAGAAGGCTTTCGATAAGGTCCCACACAAGAGATTAGCGTGCAAAATTAAGGCACATGGGATTGGGGGCAAGGTATTGACTTGGATAGAGAACTGGTTGGCGGACAGAAAGCAAAGAGTTGGAATAAACGGGTCGTTTTCCGAGTGGCAGGCAGTGACTAGTGGGGTACCGCAAGGATCGGTCCTAGGACCCCAGCTGTTCACAATATATATTAATGATCTGGATGAGGGAATTGGATGTAATATCTCCAAATTTGCAGACGACACAAAGCTGGGCGGGAGGGTAAGCTGCGAGGAGGATGTCGGGAAAATCCAGTACGATTTGGACAGGTTGGGTGATTGGGCAGAAACATGGCAAATGCACTATAATGTGGATAAATGTGAGGTTATCCACTTTGGTGGCAAAAACAGGAAGGCAGATTATTATTTGAATGGCAATAGATTGGGAGAAGGGGAAGTGCAAAGAGACCTGGGTGTCCTTGTGCACCAGTCGCTGAAGGTAAGCATGCAGGTGCAGCAGGCGGTTAAGAAGGCAAATGGTATGTTGGCCTTCGTAGCAAGAGGGTTCGAGTACAGGAACAAGGATGTCTTGCTACAGTTGTACAGGGCCTTGGTGAGACCGCACCTTGAGTATTGTGTGCAGTTTTGGTCACCATACCTGAGGAAGGACGTTCTTGCCATGTAGGGAGTGCAGCGAAGATTCACCAGGCTGATACCTGGGATGGCAGGAATGACGTATGAGGAGGGATTGTGTCGATTGGGCTTATACTCACTGGAGTTTAGAAGATTGAGAGGGGATCTCATCGAGACCTATAAAATTCTGTCAGGTCTGGACAGACTAGATGCAGGAAGGATGTTTCTGATGGCCGGGGAGTCCAGAACCAGGGGTCATAGTCTAAGGATAAGGGGTAAGCCATTTAGGACTGAAATGAGGAGGAATTTCTTCACCCAGAGAGTGGTGAACCTGTGGAATTCTCTGCCACAGAGGGTGGTGGAGGCCAGTTCATTAAATATATTCAAGAAAGAGTTGGATATGTTTCTTGAGGCTGAAGGGATCAAGGGATATGGGGAAAAGGCGGGGACAGGGTACTGAATTTGGATGATCAGCCATGATCACATTGAATGGCGGAGCAAGCTCGAAGGGCCGAATGGCCTATTCCTGCTCCTATCTTCTATGTCTATGTCTATGTCTGATCTTCCGAGCCGAGATCCTTTCTCGCTACTGTCCTTATGTCATCCTTTATTATCCGGGCTACTCCCTCTCCTTTTCCGTTCTGCCTGTCTTTTCGAAACATCGCGTACCCTGGAACATTTAGTTCCCAACCTTGGCCAACTTGCAACCATGTCTCTGTAATGGCTATTAGATCCATCCCATTTATCTCTTTGTGTCACTAATTCGTTTATCTTGTTACAAATGCTTAATGAATTCGGATAAAGAGCCTTTAATTTAAATGTTTTACCATTATTCCCTGCTTTGAACTTATTCTCTGCTGCACTGCTACCGTTAAACTCTCTGGCCTAGAAATTCAGTGGGCCTTGCACCCACTTAGCGCCTAAAGAGGTCTTTTGCGCCGGCGGGGTGGTAGCGCGGAAATTGAGTGCAGCGGTATTGGCGGCGGTAGCCGTTAGCGCTGCGCCGGGACCGATGACGTCATCGGTGTGCGCGGTGGCCCGTAACGCCCCGAAACCGCGCCGATCCCCATATTTATTTGCGGCCGCCTCCTCCGAAGCGGGCGCAAACAGCGACCAGAAAACGGGGCCGTCCTGCTGCCATAATGGGGCGCTTTAAAGCGGAAGGTGCGGCCGGCCGCTTTTTCGGCGGCCGCTTGCCCGCACCTACTTCCCCGGCCTCCTCCAACCCCCTGCGGCATTGCCGGCTGGTTTCCGTGGAGCCCGGCACTTCTCCGTTGTGCCGGGCTCTTTTGGCGGCACTCGCGATCGGGGCTCCGGCCGTTGCAGGCACCTCCTCCTTAAGAGAAGGAGGAGGCCTGCAGTACTGCAGCCTGCCGCACCGCTTCGGGTGGCGCTGCGGCAACTAGCGCGCCGATATTCAGTTGCAGCGCCCCAAACTGAGGCGGGCACACCCTGGTATAGCGCCCGCTTCCGAATTGGGGCGCAGAAGACGAATATACGGCGTGCGCTAATGCCTCCCCGCCCAGCGCTAACTTTTGGGCGCGAGCAAGCTGCCCGCGCCCAAGTGAATTTCTAGGCCTCTGTCCCTTCCCGTCACCCTCTGCTTATTTTTACCCAAATTGCTACACTGCTCTATTGCCTTGACCTTTCTCGTTAGATTTCTAAATCCCCCCTCCCTTTCTTAGTTTAAAGCCCTATCTACAGCCCAATTATTTGATTTGCCAGGACGCTGGTCCCAGTCCGGTTTAAGTGGAGCCCATCCCGACGGAACAGCTCCCTCTTTCCCCAGTACTGGTGCCAGTGCCCCATGAATTGAAACCCCATTTTCCCACACCACTCTTTGAGCCACGCATTTAACTCTCTGATCTGCTTGTAGTAACCCAGAGATTATTACTCTTGTGGTTCTGCTTATTAATTTAGACCCTAGCTCCTCAAACTCCCTCAGCAGAACCTCATTCTTAGTTCTACCTATGTTGTTGGTTCGTACATGGACCATAACAACTGGATCCTCCCCCTCCCCCTCTCACTCCCACTCCAAGTTCTTCTCCAGCCATGAGGAGATATCCTTAACCCTGGCACCGGGCAGGCAACACAGCCTTTGGGACTCTCTTTCGCGGCTGCAGAGAACAGAATCTATCCCCCTGACTGTACTGTCCCCCCCCAATACTACCACATTCTTTCCTTCTCCCCCCCACTTGGATGGCCCCCTGTACCACAGTGCCGTGGTCAGTTTGCCCATCCTCCCTGCAGTCCTTTTCCTCATCCACACAGGTAGAAAGTACCTCGTACCTGTTGGACAAGGTCCAGGGCTGAGGCTCCCCTATCGCTACATCCTGGGTCCCCATACCTTCCTGACTCGCAGTCACGCCCTCCTGTCCCTGACCACTGACGAACTCTAAAGTACTACTTAACCTAAAGGGTGTGACTGCCTCCTGGAACAAAGCGTCCAGGTAACTCTCCCCCTCCCTGATGCATCGCAATGTCTGCATCTCGTATTCCAGCTCAACAATTCTGAGTCGAAGTTCCTCAAGTTGCAGACACTTACTGCAGATGTGGTTGGTTGTGATCGCGATGCTCTCCACAGACTCCCACATGCTGTCCTGATGGGTCTTAAAATCTTTTTATGGGTATGGAATACTTGAACCTAAAGAGTTGTTCCATCAGTTACAGGTGTCAAATGAAAATAGGCAACTTTTTTAGTAAACAGCATTGAGTCATATAGCACAGAAGGAAACCATTCGATCCATTGTGCCTGTGCCTCGATTGGACAGTCTGTGCGGCGGGCAAGAGGGAATGTCACTGGCAGGAGGCCGCAGCTGAGGACCCTTGGGGATGGTCCCTGGAAGTTAGGAGGTGGAGAGGTTGGTGATCGAAAGAAGCTGGAGGTCTGTGATCTGGAAGGGGGAGGGGCCGCAATTGGGAGGGAGGAGGTTGGCAGTCGGTGCTGGGGGAGGCCAAAGGCTTCCTTGAGGGACCGGGGGAAGCGGTCCTGCTCTGACTGGACTGTTTGTGTTAAAATTCCATTTGCTGTATAGAATTACTTGAGGATGTAAATGGTAGAATAGATAAGGGAGAACCAGTGGATGTGGTGTATTTGGACTTTCAGAAGGCTTTCAATAAGGTCCCGCATAAGAGATTAGTGTGCAAAGTTAAAGCGCATGGGATTGGGGGTAAGGTACTGACTTGGATAGAGAACTGGTTGGCAGACAGGAAGCAAAGAGTTGGAATAAACGGTTCTTTTTCCGAGTGGCAGACAATGACTAGTGGGGTACCGCAGGGATCGGTCCTAGGACCCCAGCTATTCACAATATATATTAATGATCTAGACGAGGGAACTAGATGTAATATCTCCAAATTTGCAGACTACACTAAGCTGGGTGGGTGTGTGTGCTGTGAGGAGGTTGCAGAGAAACTCCAGTATGATTTGGACAGGTTGGGTGATTGGGCAGAAGCATGGCAGATGCAGTATAATGTGGATAAATGTGAGGTTATCCACTTCGGTGGCAAAAACAGGAAGACAGATTATTATCTGAACGGCAATAGATTGGGAAAAAGGGAAGTGCAACGAGACCTGGGTGTCCTTGTGCACCAGTCGCTGAAGGTAAGCATGCAGGTGCAGCAGGTGGTTAAGAAGGCAAATGGTATGTTGGCCTTCATAGCGAGAGGATTCGAGTACAGGAGCAAGGATGTCTTGCTGCAGTTGTACAGGGCCTTGGTGAGACCACACCTTGAGTATTGTGTAGTTTTGGTCGCCTTATCTGAGGAAGGATGTTCTTGCCATGGAGGGAGTGCAGCGAAGATTCACCAGACTGATACCTGGGATGGCAGGAATGACGTATGAGGAGAGATTGGGTTGATTGGGCTTCTATTTGCCAAAGTTTAGAAGAATGAGAGGGGATCTCATTGAAACTTATAAAATTCTAACAGGACTAGACAGACTAGATGCAGGAAGGATGTTCCCGATGGCGGGGGAGTCCAGAACCAGGGGTCACAGTCCAAGGATAAGGGGTAAGCCATTTAGGACAGAGATGAGGAGGAATTTCTTCACCCAAAGAGTGGTGAACCTGTGGAATTCTCTACCAATTCATTAAATATATTCAAGAAGGAGTTAAATATATTCCTTCAGGCTAAAGGGATATGGGCAGAAAGCAGGGACAGGGTACTGAATTTGGATGATCAGCCATGATCTCATTGAATGGCGGAGCAGGCTCGAGGGGCCGAATGGCTGACTCCTGCTCCTATCTTCGATGTTTCTATATATTGAATTTCACCTGCCACCTGTCTGCCCAATCCCCAAGTATATTGAAATCTTCCTGTAGCTAATCATAGAAATTTACAGGAGGGGGCCATTCGGCCCATCATACCTGTGCTGGCTCATTGAAAGAGCAGTCGTGCTTAGTCCCACAGCCCCGCTTTTTGTCTGTAACCCTGAGAGTTATTTCTGCAGTCAGCTTCCACCACCTTTTCCAGTAGTGTTCCAGATCCCGACAACTCTCTTGTGTAAAAAAAAAAGAAATTCTCATCTCCCCTACGGATCTTTTGCCGATGATTTTAAAGTTTGATCCCTTCACTAGGTAGTTTCATTGCCTTGTTTGCGAGACAAATAACTTGAGTGTGCCTGGATTAGGAAAGGGCGGGGGAATCGGCTGCTGCAGGATTGGGCTGCATTGTGGTGCCCTCCACAATAACATAAACAGGAGTTTGCTAATAAAGAAAGACTTGCATTTATATAGCGCCTTTCATGACCACCGGACGTCTCAAAGCGCTTTACAGCCTATGAAGTACTTTTTGAAGTGGAGTCTGTTGTAATGTGGGAGAACAATGTATTTATTTATATAGTGCCTTTATTAAACGTCCCAAGGTGCTTCACAGGAGTATTATAAGACAAAATATTTGACACCGAGCCCCATAAGGAGAAATTAGGGCAGATGACCAAAAGCTTGGTCAAAGAGATAGATTTTTAAGGAGTGTCTTAAAGGAGGAAAGAGAGGTAAAGAGGCGACGCGGGTTAGGGAGGGAATTCCAGAGTTTAGGGCCTAGGCAACAGGGCACGGCCACCAATGGTCGAACGATTATCATCAGGGATCCTCAAGAGGTTACTGTATGGGTTACTGTATGGGTTACTGTGGGGGTTACTGTATGGGTTACTGTGTGGGTTACTGTGTGGGTTACTGTGTGGGTTACTGTGTGGGTTACTGTGTGGGTTACTGTGTGGGTTACTGTGTGGGTTACTGTATAGGTTACTGTGTGGGTTACTGTATGGGTTACTGTGTGGGTTACTGTGTGGGTTACTGTATGGGTTACTGTATGGGTTACTGTATGGGTTACTGTGTGGGTTACTGTATGGGTTACTGTGTGGGTTACTGTGTGGGTTACTGTGTGGGTTACTGTATGGGTAAAGGCAACAACCCCCATGGAATGTCCTGGTCTAGAAAAGTCAGGATCACACTCGGCAGTTTATTTATATAATAATCCACCGGAGAGCCCCTAATATTGAGTAACACAGAGCCTACATGCAGGAATTCTAGATCTACATAATTCGATGTAAAGAGGAGTTCTGCTGATATTTCCCTTTTATGATTCTAGTGTGTTGGTTGAGTGATTGCGGAGGGAAATAGTACTTTGGAACCTCTTTGTTTGCTGTGAGAGGCCACAGCATTGACTAAACATTTCACAAGCGGGAACAAAGGTTTCACTTTGAAAGCTGTCAATGGGAGCTCTTCACAACCAGTGAGAAGATGGGACACGGACTGACAGTATGTCAGCAAACCTGATATGTATTCGAGAAATCTACACACAATGAATAAGGAGGGATTTATGTGCAGTAAAGGGAAGACCCTCCGCTTTCTCCCGCTTGTAGTGCTCATCCTCCTCCTGCTAAGCTATCTAACAAGCTTCAACCTCCGTAAGTACAAAGGATTATCAAAGTGCATGTTGGCTGGGGGCTGAAAATTTATGCTACTCGCCCACTGTTTTATATTTCCTTTCCATTTCCATAGGTAACATCCCAGCTTTCCCCACCAGTCTCTCCCTGATTTTCAGTGGAGGGAATGTTTGACAGACACGAGGATTGCTGTTGTTCCCTTTGGGAGGATTCGCAAGTTGATTAACAGTCTGACTGACCACGTTAACGCTCCTTCCATGGCCGTAACCATCTTTATACCAGCTGTTAGGGTTAGTCCTAAAAGGCAGGAGGGTTTTATGGGCTCCCACCCCCACCCCCACCAGACACGAGTAACCTGCTGCTTGTCAAGCCAGAATCCAAAGCTCCGACTCCACTTGCTGTCTGGAGTGGTGGAAGTGGGGTTGCGAATCCTGCACCTTCTGGCCCAGAGGCTCACTCCCAGGATTGTTCTGATGGTTGGTTAATGAACTGCCTGGTAACATCAGTGCTGATCTCAGCAAGGCAAACGAGAGGGACAACAAATAACTTCAGTGTGCCTGGATTAGGAAAGGGCAGGGGAATCGGCTGCTGCTTCTGCTCATCCTTGAAAAGTGCACATGTGGAGGGTTGTCAAATCAGAACAGGATTGGGCTGCATTGTGGTGCCCTCCACAATAACATAAACAGGAGTTTGCTAATAAAGAAAGACTTGCATTTATATAGTGCCTTTCACAACCACCGGACGTCTCAAAGCGCTTTACAGCCTATGAAGTACTTTTTGAAGTGGAGTCTGTTGTAATGTGGGAGAACAATGTATTTATATAGTGCCTTTATTAAACGTCCCAAGGCACTTCACAGGAATATTATAAGACAAAATATTTGACACTGAGCCACATAAGGAGAAATTAGGGCATATGACCAAAAGCTTGGTCAGAGATAAGTTTTAAGGAGTGTCTTAAAGGAGGGTAGAGAGGATAGAGAGGTGACGAGGGCTAGGCAGGGAATTCCAGAGTTTAGGGCCCAGACAACCGAAGGCATAGTCACCAATAGTTGAGCGATTATAATCAGGGATGCTCAAGAGGGCAGAATTAGAGGAGCACAGAGATCTTTTGGGGGGGGGGGCGGTTGTGGGGCTGAAGGATATTAGAGATAGGGAGGGGTGAGGTCATGGAGGGATTTGAAAACAAGGATGACAATTTTGAAATAGAGGCATTGCTTATCCGCGAGCCAATGTAGGTCAGTGAGCACAGGGGTGATGGGTGAACAGGACTTGGTGCGAGATAGGACGTGGTCAACCAAGTTTTGGATGACCTCAAGTTTACATAGGGTAGAATGGGGGAGGTCAGCCAGGAGTGTGTTGGAATAATCAAGTCTAGAGGTAACAAAGGCATGGATGAGGGTTTCAGCAGCGGATGAGCTGAGGCAAGGGCGGAGACAGGCGATGTTACAGAGGTGGAAGTAGTCTTAGGTATGCTGCGGGTAATGTCCAGGGAGCAGGGGAATCTGGATCAATGTCTTGAATGAGAGAAGAGCAGCAGTAAAGTTGAAACTAAACACAAGGGAACAAATTTATTCAGTCCAAAAAAACAAACAATAGAGCTGGGGTTAGAGCTAGTGATAGAGCTGGGGTTAGAGTTAGTGATAGAGCTGGGGTTAGAACTAGCGATAGAGCTGGGGTTAGAGCTAGTGATAGAGCTGGGGTTAGAGTTAGTGATAGAGCTGGGGTTAGAGCTGGGGTTAGAGCTAGTGATAGAGCTGGGGTTAGAGTTAGTGATAGAGCTGGGGTTAGAGCTAGTGATAGAGCTGGGGTTAGAGTTAGTGATAGAGCTGGGGTTAGAGCTGGGGTTAGAGCTAGTGATAGAGCTGGGGTTAGAGCTAGCGATAGAGCTGGGGTTAGAGCTAGTGAGAGAGCTGGGGTTAGAGCTAGTGAGAGAGCTGGGGTTAGAGCTAGCGATAGAGCTGGGGTTAGAGCTAGTGATAGAGCTGGGGTTAGAGCTGGGGTTAGAGCTGGGGTTAGAGCTGGGGTTAGAGCTAGTGATAGAGCTGGGGTTAGAACTAGCGATAGAGCTGGGGTTAGAGCTAGTGATAGAGCTGGGGTTAGAGCTGGGGTTAGAGCTAGTGATAGAGCTGGGGTTAGAGCTAGTGATAGAGCTGGGGTTAGAGCTAGTGATAGAGCTGGGGTTAGAGCTAGTGATAGAGCTGGGGTTAGAGCTAGTGATAGAGCTGGGGTTAGAGCTAGTGATAGAGCTGGGGTTAGAGTTAGTGATAGAGCTGGGGTTAGAGCTGGGGTTAGAGCTAGTGATAGAGCTGGGGTTAGAGCTAGCGATAGAGCTGGGGTTAGAGCTAGTGAGAGAGCTGGGGTTAGAGCTAGTGAGAGAGCTGGGGTTAGAGCTAGTGAGAGAGCTGGGGTTAGAGCTAGTGAGAGCTGTGGTTAGAGCTAGTGAGAGAGCTGGGGTTAGAGCTAGTGAGAGAGTTGGGGTTAGAGCTAGTGATAGAGCTGGGGTTAGAGCTAGTGATAGAGCTGGGGTTAGAGCTAGTGATAGAGCTGGGGTTAGAGCTAGTGAGAGAGCTGGGGTTAGAGCTAGTGATAGAGCTGGGGTTAGAGCTAGTGAGAGAGCTGGGGTTAGAGTTAGTGATAGAGCTGGGGTTAGAGCTAGTGATAGAGCTGGGGTTAGAGCTAGTGATAGAGCTGGGGTTAGAGCTAGCGATAGAGCTGGGGTTAGAGCTAGCGATAGAGCTGGGGTTAGAGCTAGTGATAGAGCTGGGGTTAGAGCTAGTGATAGAGCTGGGGTTAGAGCTAGTGATAGAGCTGGGGTTAGAGCTAGTGATAGAGCTGGGGTTAGAGCTAGTGATAGAGCTGGGGTTAGAGCTAGTGATAGAGCTGGGGTTAGAGCTAGTGATAGAGCTGGGGTTAGAGCTCGTGATAGAGCTGGGGTTAGAGTTAAGGTTAGGAGGGACAGTTTTCACACTCTCTGACTAGTAGCTGTGCACTTTGCTCCAGATGACAGTGTGCTAAAGGTTCAATAAATCAAAACTCATGGCCAGTAACACACTTCAAATGAATGTACTGATGAGGTTTTCCCATTCGAGAAACCAGGCCAAGCACCAATCTGGCCCACCCGGTGACTCCGGTAATCCCGTGCTCAGGATGGGCCTGCCCTTCCGCTACACTGGAGCAGAATTTCAGATCTTAAAGCAATTTCCGGTTTTGGACACTGGAAATACGTCCTTCATAAATTTCAGCCACGTAGAATGGGTGAGCAAGGATGCTTGCTCTGTGTTAGCAGCACAAGGCTTTTATAGGGACAAACAGCAAGTCGAGCTGACGATTGTCAGCTGTTTTGAAGCAGTGTTTTTACATGCTCTGTTGTTAAGGAGGTTTGGTACCAATGGGCTTTAGGGTAGATTTTTTTGGGTTTGCTCCAATTGGTTTTCCTATGAGAACTCCTCTACAGGAAGAGGAGCAATTGGTCTATTCCCAGAATGACGAACAGGTCTGGTGACTGCGCCGCCTGCTATTACCCACCACGCTACACAGATAGACACAAACACATTTAACTACATTTATTGGAAGCATTCAGTTTTTATGCTTCAGGATCCTTCCAGGCTGCCACAATAGGCATTGGGATATTAGCAAATCTGCAGTACATTGTTATATCAAGCATGTGACTGATGCCTTGTTGGCCAAAGCAAGCAGCTTCATCATTTTTCACACAAATAACCAGCAAGAGCATGAGAGAACACTAGTTTTCCCAAAGGGAAAGATTCTCCAAGGTCCAGCTCATCACTGATGATCCGATGGGCTCCTACACAAATGCGCTCTCATGAATCACAAGGGCTGTCAGTCCACTGCAGTGCACTTTGTTTATGACCATCAACACGGGACCATTCAAGCGAATGGCTACTTCTAAGGCAATCCATCGTGCTTCTATTATTTGCCCCACTTGTGCAACTTCACTGCGATAACTTCAAGGCTATTGTCTGCAGCCCTGGCCCATGACACATCTATGACAGTCACAGAATCACAGAAACCCCACAGTGCAGATAGAGGCCATTTCGGCCCATCGAGCCTGCACCGACACATATCCCACCCGATCCCCGTAACCCCACGTATTTAATCCCCCTAACACTAAGGGTCAATTTATCATAGCCAATCAACCTAACCCGCACCTCTTTGGACTGTGGGAGGAAACCGGAGCACCCGGAGGAAACCCACGCAAACACGGGGAGAATGTGCAAACTCCACACAGACAGTCGCCCGAGGCCGGATTTGAACCCGGGTCCCTGGTGCTGTGAGGCAACAGTGCTAACCACTATGCCACCGTGCTGCCAGTCGTCTGCACCTATTGAGCATACGGACAATGAGGTGCACGGAACTATCCGAGTCATCACAGAACACACCATGAGCATGTTACAGCAGCATTGCAGGTGCTCAGACAGATCAGGTGGCATCCTCCAATACAGCTCAAAGTCTCCCGTATCTTTGGTTCCTCGAGACATTGCAAGGGAGGAAGAAGTCAACAGGCAGTAAGGAGCCTGGTTGCCCCTTTACCATCGCTAGCACCAAAGCACAGGCTCTCATTCTGCTCATCTTCTCCAACAAACCCATTGCAACAACAGTCCCCATAGGAACAGGAGGAGGCCGTTCAGCCCCTTGAGCCTGTTCCACCATTCAATGAGATCATGGCAACCTAACTCCATATACCTGCCTTTGGCCCATATCCCTTAATACCTTTGGTTAACAAAAATCCATCAATCTCAGATATAAAATTAACAATTGACACAGCATTAATTGCCATTTGCGGAAGAGCGTTTCAAACTTCTACCACCCTTTGTGTGTAGAAGTGTTTCCTAATTTCACTCCTGAAAGGTCTGGCTCTAATATTTAGACTCTGCCCCCTAGTCCTAGACTCCCCAACCAGCGGGAATAGTTTCTCTCTCTCTACCCTATCTGTTCCCCTTAATATTCTGAAAACTTTGATCAGATCACCCCTTAACCTTCTAAATTCTAGGGAATACAACCCTAATTTGTGTAATCTCCTTGTAGCTTAACCCTTGAAACATAGAAGATAGGAGCAGGAGTAGGCCATTCGGCCCCTTGAACCTGTTCGCCATTTAATGAGATCAGGGCTGATCATCCAAATTCAGTACCCTGTCCCTGCCTTCTCCCCATATTCCTTGATCCCTTTAGCCTTAAGAAATATATCCAACTCCTTCTTGAATATATTTAATGAATTGGCCTCAACTGCCCTCTGTGGTAGAGAATTCCACAGGTTCACCACTCTCTGGGTGAAGAAATTCCTCTGGGTGAAGAAGTCCGGGTATCATTCTGGTAAATCTACGCTGCCCTCCCTCCAAGGCCAGTATATCCTTCCTAAGGTGTGGTGCCCAGAACTGCTCCCAGTGCTCCAGGTGTGGTCTAACCAGGGTTTTGTACAGCTGCAGCAAAACTTCTACCCCCTTGTACTCTAGTCCTCTGGGTATAAAGACCAGCATCCCATTAGCCTTTTTGATTATTTTCTGTACCTGTTCCTGACATTTTAATGATCGATGTACCTGAACCCCCCCCTCAGGTCTCTCTGGACCTCCACTGTTTTTAGCCTTTCACCATTTAGAAAGTCCCCTGTTCGATCCTTTTTAGGTCCAATGTGGATGACCTCACATTTGCCTACATTGAAATCCATTTGCCACAGTTTTGCCCATTCACTGAATCTGTCGATAGCCCTTTGTAATTTTATGTTTCCATCTGCACTGCCTACAATGCTGCCTATCTTTGTGTCATTAGCAAATTTGGATACATGACTTTCTATGCCATCTACTAAGTCATTCATAAATACGTGAATAGTTGAGGCCCCAACACAGATCCCTGCGAGACACCACTAGTCACATCCTGTCAATTCGAGTACCCACCCATTATCCCTACTCTCTGTCTCCTGCCGCTCAGCCAATTTCCTAACTAGGTCAATAATTTGCTCTCAGTTCCATAGGCTTCTAACTTAGTTAACAGGCTCTTATGTGGGACTTCATCAAATGCCTTCCGGAAGTCCATTAAAATAACATCCATAGACATTCCACTGTCGACTACTTTAGTCACCTCTTCAAAAGATTCAATCAGGTTTGTCAGGCGTGACCTACCTTTCACAAAGCCATGCTTAGATCGTTACCCTGGCTTTTACCTACATTACCTTTAGCTCCTACTCAACTGCAAAAGTTCCCATTCCTGTTACCTTCTGATACATTGAGGAACATTTAACTTTCCCCAAATGGGTGGGTGACCAGGCACTTAAAAGAAAGCGGGTGAAATACCCAACTCGTTCTTATTTGGCCCGAGCCATTTATTGCATCACTAGGACCCCGATGCCAGCTTAACCCAGCAGAGAATGGGATGCTCACAGTGACCATCCCGCCAACTACAACCAGGACTGAGGACCAAAGAGGCCTTTTCAGGTAAGCCACTGTCACTCCGGATGGGTCGCTGTGATTCGGCTGCTTTCCCATCCTGGAGTTCAAAAACCCTCCATTATTCAATAAGAATGTTCTCTGGACACAATGCCATTTTAATTGTCAAGAAAGCGTAAAAGTGCAAAAGGATATGTACCAACCTACGGACAATAATAGCAAATTTAGCTGGATAGCATTTGGCTGCTCTCTGTTTTCAACTAAATCCCCACTGATTTTTAAATTCCTTGAGCTCTTCTGAGGTTGTTCAGGCATTGGCCCCACCCAGTGCTCCTGGGATTACCAAGAAACAGTAATTCACCTACTGTCCAAATAGCTCCAGGCCTCAGCTTATAAGTGGACTAATTGCAATGTAACAGTATCCATTGCAAATCATATTTCCCAGCCAAAGGAAAACTTCATGTAAATTACTGAAATTGCTTTGCCCTGTTTGCAGAAGGACAAATGATGAGTCACCACAGAAAGCAGTCAGCTTTGCAGGTTCATAAAGTGTAAAGTGTTGGAACATGACCTGGCTTTTTACTGTAAATCACCTGTGTAACGTAGGGTGCCTCTTGTAGTGTCTGTGTGTAGATAAAGACACTGAAGACAGGAGTTGGTTCATAGGTATTTACTAAGCAAGTCTGGAGGGGGTTTCTAAAGGATATACACAATACACAGGCTTATATAGCCCAAGTGGCAATTACCGGCATTACGCACACCTGGGGCTCTTAAAGGCACATACACCATAATTGCTCTTAAAGGCACATACACCACAATTCCTCCCCTTCTAGCTAACTAGTACATCATATTTTAAGTAATTATTAATTACATGTTATATGCAAAATAATATACATTGCTGTATTAATTAATTATAAGTTAGTCTCTCAGGAGGCTTCCTGACTCGGTCCGGATAACGCCTCGGGGGTGTAGTAGTTTCTGGTGGTGTAGTAGGTTCTTCTGGCAAGGCTGATTCGGCTTGAAGGCCAGTGTCGGGTTCATCGGGCTCCAGTATCACCGGATCGGAGGTAGATATGGGTATCTCTACTTCATCGTTAGATGTATAGAGTGGTGGTGTAGGTTGTCCCTTTTCGGATGACTTGATGATTTGGTCAGCATGGCGCCTTATTATGCTGTCTCCGATGTCCACGGTATACATCAGTGGTCCTAATCGTGTGCAGATAGTTCCAGGCTGCCATTTCTCGGTACGGTAGTCCCGGGCCAAAACCGGTTGGCCTATCTGGAAGGCCCTAGTTGGCCTTTCATTCATGCCCTGAAACTGCCGGTTCTCCACGTCCCTTCGGATGTTGGGCTTGACCAAATCCAGCCGGCATCTTAGGTTTCTATTGTAGAACATCATGGTGGGAGTTTGGTTAGTAACCATATGCGTTGCATTCCTATATGCAAATAAGAAGTTATCCACCTTGTGCTGAAGTTTTATGTCTTCATTACCCATGGCCTTGATGGCCTTCTTGAAGGTCTGGACAAACCTTTCAGCCAATCCATTGGTGGCGGGATGGTATGGGGCGGACGTGTAGTGCTTTACCCCATTGTTCTTTAAGAACTTTCTGAATTCTTCGGACACAAATTGCGGTCCATTATCAGAACATATCTGTTCCGGCAGCCCATTCCTGGCAAATATGGTCCTTAATACTGTGATGGTTTTTTCCGTGGTGGTGGAGGACATCTTTATTACCTCCGGCCACTTGGAGTGTGCATCAACTGCGATTAAGAACATTGAGTCCATAAATGGACCAGCAAAGTCGATGTGCACCCTTTGCCAGGGAGATGAGGGCCACTCCCATGGATGTAGAGGGGCCTGTGGCGGAGCATTTTGGACCTTCTGGCATCCTAGGCAGCTCTTGGTCATGTCTTCGATGTCTCCATCGATACCTGGCCACCATACAAACGCCCTAGCTAGGTTCTTCATTTTCACTCCACCCAGATGCCCCTCGTGAAGCTCCTTTAGCACTTTATCCTGGAGTTTGGGTGGAATCACCACTCTGGATCCACACATCAAGGTTCCTCGGCACACTGACAGCTGTTCTCTTCTTTGCGAGAATGCTGGCAACAGTGGTTCGCCATGTGCTGGCCATCCCTTCACTGTTAAATCGTAGACCCGTGAGAGAGTAGGGTCATTTCTTGTCTCCCTTTCAATGGCAGAATTTGTCACCGGTAGACATTCCACTATGGTAGAGTGGAATATCTCTACTGGGTCTACTGTAGGTGCCTCTTCTATCGTTGGCAACGGTAGGCGTGATAAACCGTCAGCATTCCCATGCTGTTTTGACCCTTTGTATTCAATGTTGTATTGGTGTGCCCCTAGAAAAAGGGACCACCTCTGTAGTCTTTGTGCCGTCATAATGGGGACACCTTTTTTAGGGTTGAATATGGAGATGAGGGGTTGATGGTCAGTCAGCAAGGTAAATTTTTGTCCGTGTAGGTAATGGTTGAATTTCTTCACTCCCCATACCAGGCTGAGTGCTTCCCTGTCTATCTGGGCATAGTTACGCTCAGCTGAGTTCAATGAGCGTGACGCAAAAGCTATCGGCCGTTCCGAGCCATCAGGGAATCTATGGGACAATACCGCTCCTATGCCGTAAGGGGATGCATCGCACGCCAGTCTGATTGGTAGTGATGGGTTGTAATGAGCCAAAATTTTCTCGGATGTGATTAAGTCTTTACATTTATGGAAGGCACGTTTACAGTCTTCGTTCCATTTCCAAATCACTCCTGTCTGTAGAAGATCATTAAGAGGGTGTAGAATAGTTGATAAGTTCGGTAAAAATTTATGATAGTAATTTATTAATCCCAGGAATGACCTTAATTGTGAAACATTTTCAGGTGCTGGGGCTTTTATAACTGCTTCAATTTTTTCAGGTGACTTATGCAACCCTTCCTTATTAATTATGTGGCCACAATATGATATCTGATTTTGGAAAAATTCGCACTTGGGGCGATTTGCTCGTAGGCCCCGTTCTTTCAGCCTAGTGAGCACCTGCTCCAAATTGGCAAGTTGCTCGTTGTCGTTTTCTCCTGTTATAAGGATGTCGTCTAGGTAGCATTGAGTCCCCGGAATCCCTTGCAGGACTTGCTCCATAGCTCTTTGCCAGATAGCTGGAGCTGATGCTATTCCAAAAACCAGTCGGTTGTACTGGTACAGGCCTTTGTGTGTGTTTATTGTGAGATACTTTTTAGAGGTCTCCTCAACCTCCATCTGTAGATATGCCTGTGCCAAGTCAATTTTTGTGAAACGTTTCCCTCCGGATAGTGAGGCGAAAATATCTTCTATCCTCGGAAGAGGATACTGTACCATGTGAAGGACCGGGTTTACAGTCACCTTAAAGTCCCCACAGATGCGAATTTTTTTCTGTTCCTCAGAGTTATTTTTCAATGTTTTTTTCATGACTGGAACGATGGGTGTTGCCCATTCGCTCCAATCTATTTTGGATAATACGCCTGCCTTTTCCAAATTCTTCAGCTCTGCCTCGACTGCCGGACGTATTGCGTATGGCACCGGTCTTGCCTTAAAAAATTTTGGAATTGCTGTATCTTCCACTTTTATTGAGGCGGTGATGCCTTTCAAGGTTCCTAGTTTCTCTTGAAACACTTCTTTGGCGTTGGCCAAGATGTCTTTTAATCGTTCAGGTATGATGTCATCATTGTTTTTTTCCTTACTGGTCACCGTCAGTGCCTGAATGGAGTGCCAGTCTAAACGTATCTTCCTTATCCATTCACGTCCCAACAACGGTGGACCACCATCTTGCAGAATGTATAAATACAACTTTTGTATTTCTTTGCCGTTGTATACCACAGGCACCCTTATTTTTCCTTTGGGGTAGACTTTCTGCCCCGTATATGTTTTTAAGATAATGGATGTGTCTTTTAGAGGTATATGCGAAAATAGCCTCTCGTAATCTCGTCGATTTATTACGGTTAGAGCTGATCCTGTATCTAGCTCCATTTTAACAGGGGACCCTGCTATTGTGAGGGTAACCCAAATGGTTTGGTAATCCTCTTTGGCAAGTACATTATGTAATTTGAGACAGCTTAGTCTTTTGTTTCCGGAGTCGCTATCGCTATTCTGGTCTTCGGAGCTATTGTCCGTCATCATTTGTACCTTCCTGTACTTTTCTTTATTGATTTTTTGTTTTCTGTCAGTGGATTTATTTTGTCCAGATTGGCATACCCGTGCAATGTGTCCAATCTTACCACATTGCCTGCATGCTTTGCCCTTGAACCAGCAGTCCCTCTGGTTATGGGTGGATCTGCCGCAGCGATAACATCTTCCGAACTCCTGTGTCATTTTATGGGTGCCGAAGTCCTGTGTCTCTTGTTGTATCTCTGCAGCTCCTTTTGCTGCTGCTTCGTATGATACAGCCATACTGAAAGCTTTGTCCAATGTTAAATCTTTTTCAGAAAGCAGTCTTTTTTGTGTTCCTTCACTTAAGAGACCGCAAACAAATTTGTCTCGAAGATAATCCGATAGTCCTGCTCCGAATTGGCAGTACTTTGATAGCTTTCTTAATTCGGTTAGGTAATCAGCGTTACTTTCATTCTTGTGTTGATTTCTCTTGAAGAACTTGAATCGTTCCGCTATCAGCAGCGGTGTTGGGTTTAAATGCTCCTGCAGGGTATCAACAATTTCTTTAAAAGTCTTGTCCTTTGGTTTGGCTGGAGTGATTAAATTTCGTAACAGCCCGTATGTCTTCGCGCCCATTAAGTTCAGAAGTACTGAAGCTTTTTTTTCATCTGTTATTCCATTTGCAGTGCAATAAACCTCTACTCTTTCCACGTATGTGGTCCAATCTTCTATTTCGCCATCAAAAGCCTCAATATTACCAGATTTAGGCATTTCAGAAAAGATATGGCGCTTCCCACCCTTTTTTCTTTTTTTTTTTCTGTAGCAACGATATGGCGCTTCCCGCGCTTTCCCGCCGCTGCTACCGATAACAACGCTGTTTTACTGTGGTTTCCGTTTATTCACTGTTGGAGACTCGTTCCCGACGGAGGTCTAAACGCTGACCTGCTTGCCGCGCTGGCCGTCTCTCGAGTGCACCCTCCCAGTCCATTATTGCTTGCCTCCGATTTCGCTGCCTGTCTCAGCTGTAGAGCCCGCCGCTGGAGCTCCAGCCTGACGCCCAGGAAGGATTAGCGCAGTACCTGTCACCAGCTTGGCCAGCTGGTGAAACCACAGTTTCTCTTACTTCCTTGAGTCTTCTGGACGCTGGAGGAATCGATGTCCTTGAGGTGCTGCCGAATTGCAGGTAAGTCCGTTTCCACTTCGTCGCCACTGTAGTGTCCGTGTGTAGATAAAGACACTGAAGACAGGAGTTGGTTCATAGGTATTTACTAAGCAAGTCTGGGGGGGTTTCTAAAGGATATACACAATACACAGGCTTATATAGCCCAAGTGGCAATTACCGGCATTACACACACCTGGGGCTCTTAAAGGCACATACACCATAATTGCTCTTAAAGGCACATACACCACACCTCTCTGTGCCAACATGCTGCGTTTCAATGTGAAATACCAACATGCCCCATCAAGTCTGCATGCCTTCATACCACGTGAAGCAGTGCCCATTTTACGCCAGTTATACCCAGATTCCACTGTAAACCAAAGTCCAACATTTGTTTTCAGTATTTTATTATTTCCTGCAGCCCAATTTCATCAGATAAACCCTCAGGAATCAGACACCGAAAACAGGGAAAAGGAGTATCGTGAAAACAAGGTAAGACCCCCTACCCACAGTGAATACCATCCTCCGATATCAGACCCCTGCCCCCGATGTCCATGTGTGTGTCTGTCTGCAGGGTCCTGAGGGAGTGCTGCATTGTTGGAGATGCCATTTTACATAGGAATAGGTCATGCAGCCCCTCGAGCCTGCTATAGAATCATAGACTTCATTTAATTTACTCCTAAAATTAATTATAGCTTAACCAGACCATAAAAAAGCAAACAAAGCACGGGGGTTCATTTCTAGCGGAATGGAATTGAAAAGCAGAGGTGTTATGTTAAACTTGTATAGAACCTTGGTTAGACCATACTTGGGAGTACTATGAACTGTTCTGGTCCCCATATTATAAAAAAGGATGCAGAGGCACTGGAGAAGTTGCAAAAATGTACAAGAATTATACCATAATAACTGAGAGGTTATAACTATCAGGGAAGATTGACCAGGCTGGGGCTTTTTTCTCTAGAAAAGAGAAGGCAGAGGGGTGACCCAATAGGGGCCTTTAAAACTATGAAGGGGTTCGATAGGGTCGACGTAGAGAAGATGTTTCCACTTGTGGGAGAGACCAGAACTAGGGGCCATCGATATAAGACAGTCACTAATAAATCCAATATCCTGGCCAACATTTATACCACAATCAACACCACCAAAACCAGTCATTTATCTTGTTGCTGTTTGTGGGAGCTTGCTGTGCGCAAATTGGTTGCTGCGTTTCCTACATTACAAAAGTGACTGCACCTCAAAAGTGCTTCATTGACTGTGAAATGCTTTAGGGTGTCCTAGTGTCATGACAGGTGCTATACAATAGCTAGTACTTTCGTTTCTATCCACATTATAAGATACAGAATTAAGTGAGCTGGGGGCCCAGGCAGTACAAGCCATGTCAGTGTGAGTGTATCTATAACAGTGACCTGGATGCAGCAGGTTTTCCCTAACTCACACACCAAAGACCCTCAAGAAAGGGACGCAGGAGCAGCGATATGAAGGAGAATGAGCAGAGAGGGAAGGAGCCTACTGTTGCGGATAATACAATCCAGGAGTTAGCTGGTGTTAAGGATAACTGACTCTATTTTAATAGCTTTCTCCTGTTTTTTGTGTCCTTTGGTGAACGGGAATAGCTCATTGATGCTTCAGACACGGTGAATTCTGTGGATAAAAATCACGGAGAGGAGTGTGACAGCAGCAATTTCCAGCTCAAGCGGGTCCAAGGTGCGTTCCAGGCTTGCGTGACAAAGGATGAAGATATTTTACTTAAAAGCTACCTCGAAGGATGGGCAGAACTCCAAAAGTAAGCAAGCAAGCAAAAAAATGAATCAAATCATCTTCTTTTGACAATAAAGGTGGAGTTGACAATGCAGAGGGAACTGGGCAGGGAGATCCAGAGGACAGGAGAGCAACAGTGATGCGGAGAGAGCCTGGGATAAGAAGCCTGGTGTTAGAGGAGTCAAGGGTGTCTGTGGGATGTCATAGTTATAGAATCACAGAGTCATAAAGGCACAGAAGGAGGCCATTCGGCCCATCGAGTCCGTGCCGGCTCTCTGTGGAACAATCCAGTCAGTCCCATTCCCCGCTCTATCCCCGTAGCCCTGCAAGTTTATTTCCCTCAAGTGCCTATCCAGTCTCCCCTTGAAAACATTGAGTGTCTCCGCTTCCACCACTTCTGTCGGCAGTGAGTTCCAGGTCCTCACCACTCGCTGCGTAAAAAAGTTTTTCCTCACATCCCCCCTGTATCTTTTGCCCAAAACCTTAAATCTGTGTCCCCTAGTCCTTGTACCATCAACTAGTGGGAACAGCCTTTCCCCATCTAGCCTATCCAAACCCATCATAATCTTGTACACCTCCATCATATCACCCCTCAACCTCCTTTGCTCTAATGAAAACAAATCCAGCTTCTCCAACCTGACCCTATAGCTAAGATCCCCCATCCCCGGAACCACTCTGGTAAATCTCCTCTGCACCCTCTCAAGGGCCTTCACATCCTTCCTAAAGTGTGGGGACCAGAACTGGACGCAATACTCCAGTTGTGGTCTAACCAGCGCTTTATAAAGATTCAGCATAACTTCTCTACTTTTGTACTCAATACCTCTATTTATGAAGCCCAAGATCCCATATGCTTTGTTAACCACTCTCTGAATATATCCTGCCACCTTCAGGGACCTATGCACATTAACTCCCAGGTCCTTCTGTCCCTGCACACTCTTTAAAACTGTGCCATTAAGTGTATATTGCCTCTCCCTGTTCCTTCTGCCAAAATGCATCACCTCACACTTCTCTGTATTAAATTCCATCGGCCATTTGTCTGCCCATTCTGCCAGCCTTTCTATGTCCTGTTGCAGCTGATTGATATTATCACCACTGTTTGCCACACCCCCAAGTTTGGTGTCATAGGCAAATTTAGAAATTCTACTCTGTATTGCAATATCCAGGTCATTTATTTATATATATATATATATCAAAAAAGCAGTGGCCCCAGCACTGACCCTTGGGGAACACCACTGTCTACCATCCTCCAGTCTGAAAAACAGCCATTTACCACAACTCGCTGTTTTCTGTCCTTAAGCCAATTCCTTATCCAAGCTGCCACTGACCCACCTATTCCATGAGCCTCAATTTTGTTAACCAGCCTTCCAAGAAAACATGTAGACAACATCCATTGCATTCCCTTCATCAATCCTCTCTGTTACTTCATCAAAAAATTCACTTGGATTAGTCAAACACGATCTGCCTATTACAAACCCGTGTTGGCTCTCCTTAATTAGTTTAAACCTCTCCAAGTGCCTGTTAATTTTTTCCTTGATTATTGTTTCTAAAACTTTACCCACCACTGATGTTACACTGACCGGCCTGTAGTTACTAGGATTGTCCTTACACCCTTTCTTGAACAATGGGGTCACATTTGCCACTTAACAATCCTCAGGCACCTCCCCCACATCTAGGGAAGATTGGAAAATTATGGCAAGCCCTTCCGCTATCTCCTCCCCCAATTCTCTTAGCAACCTGGGATGCAAGCCATCTGGACCAGGCGACTTGTCCACTCTAAGCACATCCTGTCTATCAATTTTCACCCCTTCCATTGCTTCTGCCTTTTCCACTTCTACCGATATTTTGTCAGCATCCCCCTCCTTAGTAAACACCGATACAAAGTACTCATTGAGTATTCTAGCCTTGCCTTGCGCCTCTAAGCATATCTCACCTTCTTTGTCTCTAATAGGCTCGCTTACTGTTTATATGCCGGTAGAAGATTTTTCGGTTCCCTTTTATGTTAACAGGAAAGATCACTGAAGTAGTATGGGCAAAACCATGGTGGAATTTCAAAGTAAGGACAAGTATCCTGAAGTCAACAAGCAGGGCCATGAGGAGTTAGTGGAGCTTGGAGGGAGCAGGGGACATGAGAACACTATGTTTGTGTGGAATCGAAGCTTGCAGAGGCATGAGGCAGAGAGGCTAGCTAGGAGATCTTTAGAAAAGTCACTCCTCAAGTGAGAATGTATGGACCAGGGTTTCAGCAGTGCGACAGGACAGAAATAGCAATGGAGGTGGGCATCTTTGTGGAACTGGAAGATAACAGTCTTGGCAACACAGCAAATGTGGGGGCGGAAGATAAACACTGAATCAAGGAGTCGAACTGCAACAACAACTTGTATTTATTTAGCACCTTTAACATAAGAAAATGTCCCAAGGCGTTTCAGAGGCACAACCTGAGGGTCAAACCTTCCTCGCAAACAGTGGACAACCATCGACCGCCTCAGAACCGGTCATGGTAGATGCTGCCACCTGCTCCATAGATGGAAGATTAAAGCATCCCCACCATGCGACTGTGGAGCTCCTGATCAGACCCCGGAGCACATCATTGAGCACTGCCCTCAGAGGAAATTCACAGGCAGCCGACAAGATATCCACGCTGTTACACCGGAAGCTTTGGCCTGGATATCTGACTTCGATATTGACATTTGATTTGTTTTGCTACCACCATACGAAAGGCATAATTAGCCAAAAATTAACACCAAAGAAGGGGATATTAAGACAGGTAAACAAAAGTATGGTTAAAGTGGTAGATTTTAAGGGGCTTTTGAAGGAGGTTTATCGAGAGACTTCCAGAGCTTGGGGCTAAACAGCTGAAGGTATGGCCGCCAATGGTGGGAAGAAGGGAGTGAGGATACACAAGAGCTTAGAGTTGGATAAACATAAGAGTTCTCGGAGGGTTATAGGGCTGGAGCAGGTTACAGAGATAGGAAGGGTCGAGGCCATGGCGGGATTTGAACATGAGGATGAGAGTTTTAAAATTGAGGTATAGCCAGACCGAGAACCAATGTAGGTCAGCAAGCACAGGGGGTGATGGGTGAATAGGAGTTGGTGTGAGTTAGGACACGGGGCAGTGAGCACAAGGGGATGATGGGTGAACGGGACTCGGTGCGAGTTAGGACACGGGGCAGCGAGCACAGGGGGTGATGGGTGAACGGGACTGGGTGTGAGTTAGGACACGGGGCAGTGAGCACAGGGGCTGATGGGTGAACGGGACTAGGTGTGAGTTAGGACACGGGGCAGTGAGCACAGGGGGTGATGGGTGAATAGGAGTTGGTGTGAGTTAGGACACGGGGCAGTGAGCACAAGGGGGTGATGGGTGAACGGGACTCGGTGCGAGTTAGGACACGGGGCAGCGAGCACAGGGGGTGATGGGTGAACGGGACTGGGTGTGAGTTAGGACACGGGGCAGTGAGCACAGGGGGTGATGGGTGAACGGGACTAGGTGTGAGTTAGGACACGGGGCAGTGAGCACAGGGGGTGATTGGTGAAGGGGACTGGGTGTGAGTTAGGACACGGGGCAGTGAGCACAGGGGGTGATGGGTGAACGGGACTGGGTGTGAGTTAGGACACGGGGCAGTGAGCACAGGGGGTGATGGGTGAACGGGACTAGGTGTGAGTTAGGACACGGGGCAGTGAGCACAGGGGGTGATGGGTGAACGGGACTGGGTGTGAGTTAGGACACGGGGCAGTGAGCACAGGGGGTGATGGGTGAACGGGACTGGGTGCGAGTTAGGACACGGGGCAGTGAGCACGGGGTGACGGGTGAACGGGACTGGGTGCGAGTTAGGACACGGGGCAGTGAGCACAGGGGGTGATGGGTGAACGGGACTGGGTGTGAGTTAGGACACGGGGCAGTGAGCACAGGGGGTGATGGGTGAACGGGACTGGGTGTGAGTTAGGACACGGGGCAGTGAGCACAGGGGGTGATGGGTGAACGGGGCTCGGTGTGAGTTAGGACACGGGGCAGTGAGCACAGGGGGTGATGGGTGAACGGGACTGGGTGTGAGTTAGGACACGGGGCAGTGAGCACAGGGGGTGATGGGTGAACGGGACTGGGTGTGAGTTAGGACACGGGGCAGTGAGCACAGGGGGTGATGGGTGAACGGGACTGGGTGTGAGTTAGGACACGGGGCAGTGAGCACAGGGGGTGATGGGTGAACGGGGCTCGGTGTGAGTTAGGACACGGGGCAGTGAGCACAGGGGGTGATGGGTGAACGGGGCTCGGTGTGAGTTAGGACACGGGGCAGTGAGCACGGGGTGATGGGTGAACGGGGCTCGGTGTGAGTTAGGACACGGGGCAGTGAGCACGGGGGGTGATGGGTGAACGGGACTGGGTGTGAGTTAGGACACGGGGCAGTGAGCACAGGGGGCGATGGGTGAATGGGACTGGGTGTGAGTTCGGACACGGGGCAGTTGATTGATAGATCCTGCTCGGCTGATTTGGAATTCCTCATGGTAAGGTGCAGACCCTTCTACCTGCCTTGGGAATTCACGAATGTTATCATCACTGCGGTCTACATCCCACCACACGCTAATGCCAAACTAACACTGAAGGACCTCTACAGGGCCATCAACGAACAACAAACTGCGCACCCAGACGGAGCTTTTATCGTCGCGGGGGACTTCAATCACACAAACCTAAAAACTGTACTACCGAAATTCCACCAGAATGTCTCCTGCCCCACAAGAGGGGAGAACACACTGGATCAAGTCTACACGAGCATTGTAGACGCTTATAAGGCCATTCCCTGCCCCCACCTTGGGAAGTCTGACCACCTCTCCCTGTTTCTAGCCCCGGCATACAAACCGCTCATCAAAAGAGGGAGAACATCAGTGAGAGCAGTGAAAGTATGGCCAGAGGGGGCAGTCTCGGAGCTTCAGGATTGCTTCGAACGCACTGATTGGGGCATGTTTGCCCACAATGACATCAAGGAATACGCATCCACAGTGCTATTCTACATTAACAGCTGCGTCGAGGTCGTCATGACCCACAAAAATATCAGGTCATACCCCAACCAGAAACCCTGGATGAACGGAGAGGTCCGCTCACTGTTGAAAGCACGCGACGCAGCATTTAAATCTGGCGACGCGGCGGCTTGCAGTGCAGCTAGGACCAACCTAAAAAAGGGGATCAGGACTGCCAAAAGGAAACAGACACTGTGGATAGAGGATCACTTCCGCAACAACTCAGACCCCCGGCGCATGTGGCAAGGCATCCAGTCCATCACTGACTACAAGGGCAAAAACACCAGTCCCCCGGTCAGCGACGCCTCCCTTCCGGAGGAGCTTAACAACTTCTACGCTCGCTTCGACAGGGACAACAAGGAGCCGGCTACCAAAGCCTTGCCACCCCCGGAAGACCAGGTGCTCACTCTGTCGACCTCCGACGTAAGGGGTGTTCTACGCGGAGTGAACACACGAAAGGCTGCTGGACCGGATAGCATCCCTGGACGGGTACTCAAGGAATGTGCTGATCAGCTGGCTGATGTCTTCACCGCCATCTTCAACCTGTCATTGGCCCAGGCAGTAGTCCCTACATGCTTCAAGACCGCCACCATCATTCCTGTGCCTAAACAAGTGGCTGTGACGTGTCTGAACGACTATCGACCTGTCGCACTCACACCCATCATAATGAAGTGTTTCGAGAGACTGGTCTTAGCCCACATCAAAGCCAGTGTTCCTGCCTCCCTTGACCAACACCAGTTTGCCTATCGGGCAAACAGATCAACGGAGGATGCAATCACAACTGCTCTACACTCGGCACTGAATCACCTAGATGGTAAGGAGACCTACATCAGAATGTTGTTTATAGACTACAGCTCAGCATTCAACACTATCGTCCCCAACAAGCTGGCCACCAAACTCCAAACTCTTGGCCTGAACACTTCCCTCTGCAACTGGACCCTGGACTTCCTAACAAACAGACACCAGTCTGTCAAATTAGGTAACCACACCTCCTCCCCCTGACCCTGAACACGGGGGCCCCACAAGGATGTGTGCTGAGCGCCCTCCTCTACTCCCTCTTCACCCACGACTGTGTGGCTGTTCATGGTTCCAACACCATCAAGTTTGCGGATGACACCATGGTAGTAGGCCAGATCGCCAACAACGATGAGTCAGCCTACAGGGAGGGGGTCCAGCATCTCGTGAAGTGGTGCGCCGATAACAACCTGGCCCTTAACATCAAGAAAACAAAGGAAATAATCGTGGACTTCAGGAAGTCCAAAGGCGGAAGTCACACCCCCATCCACATCAATGGGGCGGAGGTGGAAAGGGTGGCCAGCTTTAAGTTCCTCGGAGTCCACATCACGGAAGACCTCTCCTGGTCCCTCAACACCTCCTCTCTGGTGAAGAAGGCCCAGCAGCGCCTATATTTCTTGAGGAGGCTGAAGGGATGTAATCTGTCACCCCCGATCCTCTCTAACTTCTACCGCTGCACTATAGAGAGCATCCTGACAAACTGTATCACGGTATGGTACGGCAGCTGTAGCTCCCATGACCGGAAAGCCCTGCAGCGGGTAGTCAAAACTGCCCAGCGCATTACCGGCACCCGGCTACCGACCATAGAACATATATATCAGAAACGCTGTCTACGGAGGGCACGGTCCATCATCAAAGACCCTACCCACCCCAGCCACAGTCTGTTCATCCTCCTACCATCTGGAAGAAACTACAGATGCATTCGCACCCGTACGACCAGATTTAGGAGCAGCTTCTTTCCCAGGGCTGTCATCCAACTGAACTCCACAAATAAACTCTAAAGCCTGCACATTTGCCGATGCACTTTATTATGGTCATATTTATGCTAATATATATGTACAAATGTACGTTGAAATGTTTAAGTGTCCTAATCCAAATTGTACACTCTCGGGAGCCGCAAGCCTACATTTGGTTGTACTGCACTTGTGCACTAACAATGACAATAAAAGTTGATTTGATTTGATTTGTGAGCACAGGGGGTGATGGGTGAATGGGACTGGGTGTGAGTTAGGACACGGGGCAGTGAGCACAGGGGGTGATGGGTGAACGGGACTGGGTGTGAGTTAGGACACGGGGCAGTGAGCACAGGGCGTGATGGGTGAATGGGACTGGGTGTGAGTTAGGACACGGGGCAGTGAGCACAGGGGGTGATGGGTGAACGGGACTGGGTGTGAGTTAGGACACGGGGCAGTGAGCACAGGGGGTGATGGGTGAACGGGACTGGGTGTGAGTTAGGACACGGGGCAGTGAGCACAGGGGGTGATGGGTGAACGGGACTGGGTGTGAGTTAGGACACGGGGCAGTGAGCACAGGGGGTGATGGGTGAACGGGACTGGGTGTGAGTTAGGACACGGGGCAGTGCGCACAGGGGGTGATGGGTGAACGGGGCTCGGTGTGAGTTAGGACACGGGGCAGTGAGCACGGGGTGATGGGTGAACAGGACTGGTTGTGAGTTAGGACACGGGGCAGTGAGCACAGGGGGTGATGGGTGAACGGGACTGGGTGTGAGTTAGGACACGGGGCAGTGAGCACAGGGGGTGATGGGTGAACGGGACTGGGTGTCAGTTAGGACACGGGGCAGTGAGCACAGGCGGTGATGGGTGAACGGGACTGGGTCTGAGTTAGGACATGGGGCAGTGAGCACAGGGGGTGATGGGTGAACGGGACTGGGTGTGAGTTAGGACACGGGGCAGTGAGCACAGGGGGTGATGGGTGAACGGGACTGGGTGTGAGTTAGGACACGGGGCAGTGAGCACAGGGTGATGGGTGAACGGGACTGGGTGTGAGTTAGGACACGGGGCAGTGAGCACAGGCGGTGATGGGTGAACGGGACTGGGTGTGAGTTCGGACACGGGGCAGTGAGCACAGGGGCTGATGGGTGAACGGGACTGGGTGTGAGTTCGGACACGGGGCAGTGAGCACAGGGGGTGATGGGTGAACGGGACTGGGTGTGAGTTAGGACACGGGGCAGTGAGCTCGGGGCGATGGGCGAATGGGACTCGGGGCGAGTTAGGACACGGGGCAGTGAGCACGGGGTGATGGGTGAACGGGACTGGGTGTGAGGTAGGACACGGGGCAGTGAGCAGAGGGGGTGAAGGGTGAACGGGACTGGGTGTGAGTTAGGACATGGGGCAGTGCGCACAGGGGGTGATGGGTGAACGGGACTGGGTGTGAGTTAGGACATGGGGCAGTGAGCACAGGGGGTGATGGGTGAACGGGACTGGGTGTGAGTTAGGACACGGGGCAGTGAGCACAGGGGGCGATGGGTGAACGGGACTGGGTACGAGTTAGGACACGGGGCAGTGAGCACAGGGGGTGATGGGTGAACGGGACTGGGTGTGAGTTAGGACACGGGGCAGTGAGCACAGGGGGTGATGGGTGAACGGGACTGGGTGAGAGTTAGTACACGGGGCAGTGAGCACAGGCGGTGATGGGTGAACGGGACTGGGTGTGAGTTAGGACACGGGGCAGTGAGCACAGGGGGTGATGGGTGAACGGGACTGGGTGTGAGTTCGGACACGGGGCAGTGAGCACGGGGTGATGGGTGAACGGGACTGGGTGTGAGTTAGGACACGGGGCAGTGAGCACGGGGGGTGATGGGTGAACGGGACTGGGTGTGAGTTAGGACACGGGGCAGTGAGCACGGGGTGATGGGTGAACGGGACTGGGTGTGAGTTAGGACACGGGGCAGTGAGCACAGGGGGTGATGGGTGAACGGTACTGGGTGTGAGTGCGGACACGGGGCAGTGAGCACAGGGGCTGATGGGTGAACGGGACTGGGTGTGAGTTCGGACACGGGGCAGTGAGCACAGGGGGTGATGGTTGAACGGGACTGGGTGTGAGTTCAGACGCGGGGCAGTGAGCACAGGCGGTGATGGGTGAACGGGACTGGGTGTGAGTTCGGACACGGGGCAGTGAGCACAGGGGGTGATGGGTGAACGGGCTCGGGGTGAGTTCGGACACGGGGTAGTGAGCACAGGGGGTGATGGGTGAACGGGACTGGGCGTGAGTTAGGACACGGGGCAGTGAGCACAGGGGGTGATGGGTGAAAGGGACTGGGTGTGAGTTAGGACACGGGGCAGTGAGCACGGGGGGTGATTGGTGAACGGGACTGGGTGTGAGTTAGGACACGGGGCAGTGAGCACAGCGGGTGATGGGTGAATGGGACTCGGTGTGAGTTAGGACACGGGGCAGTGAGTACGGGGTGATGGGTGAACGGGACTGGGTGTGAGTTAGGACACGGGACAGTGAGCACAGGGGGTGATGTGTGAAGGGGACTGGGTGTGAGTTAGGACACGGTGCAGTGAGCACAGGAGGTGATGGGTGAATGGGACTGGGTGTGAGTTAGGACACGGGGCAGTGAGCACAGGGGGTGATGGGTGAACGGGGCTGGGTGTGAGTTAGGACACGGGCAGTGAGCACAGGGGGTGATGGGTGAACGGGACTGGGTGTGAGTTAGGACACGGGGCAGTGAGCACAGGGGGTGATGGGTGAACGGGGCTCGGGGCGAGTTCGGACACGGGGCAGTGAGTACAGGGGGTGAGGGGTGAACGGGACTGGGTGTGAGTTAGGACACGGGGCAGTGAGCACAGGGGGTGATGGGTGAACGAGACTGGGTGTGAGTTAGGACACGGGGCAGCGAGCACAGTGGGTGATGGGTGAACGGGACTGGGTGTGAGTTAGGACATGGGGCAGTGAGCACAGGGGGTGATGGGTGAACGGGACTCGGGGTGAGTTAGGACACGGGGCAGTGAGCACAGGGGGTGATGGGAGAACGGGACTGGGTGCGAGTTAGGACACGGGGCAGTGAGCACAGGGGGTGATGGGTGAAAGGAACAGGGTGTGAGTTAGGGCACGGGGCAGTGAGCACAGGGGGCGATGGGTGAACGGGACTGGGTGCGAGTTAGGACACGGGGCAGTGAGCACGGGGTGATGGGTGAACGGGACTGGGTGTGAGTTAGGACACGGGGCAGTGAGCACAGGGGGTGATGGGTGAACGGGTCTGGGTGTGAGTTAGGACACGGGGCAGTGAGCACAGTGGGTGATGGGTGAACGGGACTGGGTGTGAGTTAGGACACGGGGCAGTGAGCACAGGGGGTGATGGGTGAACGGGACTGGGTGTGAGTTAGGACACGGGGCAGTGAGCACAGGGGGTGATGGGTGAACGGGACTGGGTGTGAGTTAGGACACGGGGCAGTGAGCAGAGGGGGTGATGGGTGAACGGGACTGGGTGTGAGTTAGGACACGGGGCAGTGAGCACGGGGTGATGGGTGAACGAGACTGGGTGTGAGTTAGGACACGGGGCAGTGAGCACAGGGGGTGATGGGTGAACGGGACTGGGTGTGAGTTAGGACACGGGGCAGTGAGCACAGGGGGTGATGGGTGAACGGGACTGGGTGTGAGTTAGGACACGGGGCAGTGAGGACAGGGGGTGATGGGTGAACGGGACTGGGTGTGAGTTAGGACACGGGGCAGTGAGCACAGGGGGTGATGGGTGAACGGGACTGGGTGTGAGTTAGGACACGCGGCAGTGAGCACAGGGGGTGATGGGTGAACGGGACTGGGTGTGAGTTAGGACACGGGGCAGTGAGCACAGGGGGTGATGGGTGAACGGGACTCGGTGTGAGTTAGGACACGGGGCAGTGAGCACGGGGTGATGGGTGAACGGGACTCGGTGTGAGTTAGGACACGGGGCAGTGAGCACAGGGGGTGATGGGTGAACGGGACTGGGTGTGAGTTAGGACACGGGGCAGTGAGCACGGGGTGATGGGTGAACGGGACTGGGTGTGAGTTAGGACACGGGGCAGTGAGCACAGCGGGTGATGGGTGAACGGGGCTGGGTGTGAGTTAGGACACGGGGCAGTGAGCACAAGGGGTGATGGGTGAACGGGACTGGGTGTGAGTTAGGACACGGGGCAGTGAGCACAGCGGGTGATGGGAGGCCGGCCAGGACAGTGTTGGAATAGTCGAGTCTCGAGCTAACACAGGCACAGATGAGGGTTTCAACAGCTAATGAACTGAGGCAGGGGCGGAGACAGGAAATGTTACGGAGATGACATTAGGCGGTCTTGGTGATGGAGAGGCGATGGGGTCGGAAGCTCAGCTCAGCTCAGGATCAGGATCAGGATCAAATAGGAGGCCAAGGTTGCGAATAGTCTGGTTCAGTCTCAGACAGTGGCCAGGGAGAGGGGTGGAATTGGTGGCGAAGGAACAGCACTTCTGGCGGGGACTGAAGGCAATAGCTTTGGTCTTCCCAAAATCAACATTAGGACTCTTTAAGTAGCGTGTTCCGCCATTAGGACTCTTTTAAGCAGAGTCTCTCACCTTTAGGAGTGTTTAAGGAGATTCCTTATTGGGAGCAGCAGCGAGAGTGGACCGACCTATGAGGGAACAGGCGAAGGAGGAGCGAGGAAATAAAGCCCGAGGCTCGAGGCCCAGACCGAGCTATTGGGAGCAGCAGCGAGAGCGGACTGAGCTGTGAGGGAATAAGTGAAGGAGGAGCAAGGAAATAAAGCCCGAGGCTCGAGGCCCAGACCGAGCTATTGGGAGCAGCAGCAGGAGCGGACTGAGCTGTGAGGGAATAAGTGAAGGAGGAGCAAGGAAATAAAGCCCGAGGCCCAGACTGAGCTATTGGGAGCAGCAGCAGGAGCGGACCTCAACAGACAACATTCGAAAGTGACGTCAGAGATGAAAAGTGACGTCAGCACAAGGGAAGGAGCTGATTGGTAAGTAGGACCTGGTGAGTATTTCTACAGTCCAGTCGTTAAAGTAAAAGTAAGGTCTCTAGTCTAGAGTAAGTCGTATTTAAAGTGAAGTAAGGTCTCTAGTGTATTTAATATTCTTTAACTTAAAGGAAGTAAAGGGAGTAAATTAAGGGTAGGACATGGCAGGGCAGCTCAGCAGCGTGGAGTGTTCCTCCTGTGCTATGTGGGAAGTCAGGGACACTTTCGGTCCAGGGCGAACATGTGTGCAGGAAGTGTCTCCAGCTGCAGCTACTCGAAATCCGCGTTTTGGAGCTGGAGCTACGGCTGGAGTCACTGTGGAGCATCCGCAAGGTTGAAATCTTCGTGGATAGCATGTTTAACGAGGTGGTCACATCACATGTAAAGAGTGCACAGGCAGACAGGGAATGGGTGACTGCCAGACAGAGTAAAAGAACTAGGAAGGTAGTGCAGGAGTCCCCTGGGTCCATCTCCCTCTCCAACAGATTTCCCATTTTGGATACTGCTGGGGGAGATGGTTTGTCGGGGGAATGCAGCAAGAGCCAAGTCCGTGGCACTATGAGTGGCTCAGCTGCACAGGAGGGGAGGAAAAAGAGTGGGAGAGCAATAGTGATAGGGGATTCTATCGTAAGGGGAACAGATAGACGTTTCTGTGGCTGCAGATGTGACTCCAGGATGGTATGTTGCCTCCCTGGTGCCAGGGTCAAGGATGTCACTGAACGGCTGCAGGACATTCTGAAGGGGGAGGGTGAACAGCCAGAGGCCGTGGTCCATATCGGTACCAACGACATGGGTAGAAAGAGGGACGAGGTCCTGCAAGCAGAGTATAGGGAGCTTGGAAATAAATTAAAAAGCAGGACCTTAAAGGTAGTAATCTCAGGATTACTCCCAGTACCACGTGCTAGCGAGAGCAGAAATAGGAGAATAGGCCAGATGAATGCATGGCTGGAGAGATGGTGTAGGAGGGAGGGATTTAAATTCCTGAGGCATTGGGACCGATTCTGGGGAAGGTGGGACCTGTACAAGCTGGACGGGTTACACCTCGGCAGAAACAGGACCAATATCCTCGCAGGGGGGTTTGCTAGTGCTGTTGGGAAGGATTGAAACTAGTTTGTTAGGGGGCTGGGAACCTAAGTGTGGGCCCAGAACGGAGAGAAACAAAGCTGGAAGTGAAAGTTAGAAAAGTAGTCAGCAAAACTAGTAGGGAGTGTAAACAAAGGTCAACAGTAAAGAGGGTCAAAGTGCAGAAAAATATTAAACAGGCAAAGTTGAAGGCACTTTATCTAAATGCACGTAACATTCGCAACAAGGTGGATGAATTAATGGCACTAATAGAAGTAAATGGGTATGATGTAATTGCCATTACAGAGACATGGTTGCAGGGTAACCAATCTGGGAACTGAATGTTCCAGGGTACTGAACATTTAGGAAGGACAGACAAAAAGGAAAAGGAGGTGGCGTAGCGCTGTTAATAAGGGATGAGATCGGTACGGTAGAGATAAAAGATCTTGGCTCGGCAGATCGTGATGTAGAACTGGAATCAGTTTGGGTGGAGCTAAGAAACAGCAAAGGGTGGAAAACATTGGTGGGAGTTGTGTATAAGCCACCAAACAGTAATGGTAAAGTAGGGCACAGTATCAATCAAGAGATTAGAAGTGCATGTAGCAAGGGCAATACGGTAATCATGGGGGACTTTAATCTACATATTGACTGGGCAAATCAAATTACCACTAATGGTGTGGAGGACGAATTCTTGGCATGCATGCGAGATGGTTTCCTGGATCAGTATGTGGAGGAACCAACCAGGGAACAGGCTATTCTGGATCTGGTACAGTGTAATGAGAAAGGGCGAATCAATAATCTTGTGGTAAAGGGGCCTTTAGGGACAAGTGACCATAATATGATTGAATTTTACATTAAGTTTGAGTGATGTAGTCCAATCTGAAACTAAGGTCTTCAATCTAAACAGAGGAAACTACAAGGGTATGAGGGACAAGTTGGCCATGGTAGATTGGGAGACTACACTAAAAGGTATGAAGGTGGATATACAATGGCTAACATTCAAGGAAATAATGCATAATTTGCAACAAACATATATTCCTCTAGGGCATAAAAACCCAAAAGGAAAAGTGAGCCAACCATGGCTAACAAAAGAAATTAAAGCTAGTATTAAGTCAAAGGAGGAAGCTTATAAAGTTGCCAGAAAAAGCGGTCAGCCTGAGGATTGGGGTCTTTTTAGAAATCAGCAAAGGGGGACCAAGAAATTGATAAAGAAAGGGAAAATGGAATATGAGCACAAACTAGCGAAAAATATAAAAACGGATTGTAAAAGCTTCTATAGGTGTGTGAAAAGGAAAAGACTGGCGAAGGTAAATGTAGGTCTTTTACAGTCAGAGACGGGAGAATTTATAATGGGGAATGAGGAAATGGCAGAGAAATTAAATAAATACTTTGGCCTAGATATTGAGTTGGCGCCGCGCCAGGGCTTTAGCGCCGGAAATTTAGCGCCGGCGCTAAGTCCCCCTGCGCGCGCCAAAAATTCAGTAGCGCTGCGCCCAGACGGCTGCCGGCGCTACTGGAGGGTGTCAGCGCCTCGCAATGGGGGCAGACTGCCGCATTGCAGCGCTAATCCGCCGCTGCGGCACCCGATGCGGTGCGGCAGGCTGGGGAAGTGCAGGCCTCCTCCTTCCGTTAAGGAGGAGCTGCCTGCACCCGACCGCTGGCCGTTGATCAATGTACAAAAATGAGCCCGGCACCTCGGAGAAGTGCCGGGCTCGCGGCCCACACGCATCTGTGCCGCGGGGGGGTGTTGGAGGAGTCCGGGAGGGAGGTGCGGGCAGGCGGCCGCCGGGAAAGCGGCCGGCCGCCGCGCGACCTTAATGCGCCGGCGCTAAGACCCGTAGGGAGCATTTGAAAAATCGTTGGTTGCGGCTGCCACGGGCGAGGCGGCCGCAACTCAATTTCGGCGTTGGGGCGCGTAACCACGGCAACCGGGACGCTGCGCACACCGATGACGTCATCGGTGCCGGCGCAGCGCTACCGGCTAACGCCGATGGTAAGGCCCGACTGAATTTGCAGAACAGCTATACTTCCGGCGCAAGGCCCTCTAGCGCCTGTAATTGGGCGCTAAGCCCACTCAATTTCTAGGCCTTTGTTTCTGTCTTCAAGGAGGAAGACACAAAAAACCTCCCAGAATTCGAGAAAACCAAGGGTGTGACGAGAATGAGAAACTTAAAGAAATTATTATTAGTAAAAAAACAGTACTAGCAAAATTAATGGGACTAAAAGTCAATAAATCCCAAGGACCGGATGACCTACACCCTAGGGTTTTGAAAGAGGTGGCCATTGCAATAGTGGATGGACTGGTTGTCATCTTCCAAAATTCTATAGATTCTGGAACGGTTCCTGCAGATTGGAGGATAGCAAATGTAACCCCACTATTTAAGAAAGGAGGGAGAGAGAAAACGGGGAACTACAGACCTGTTAGCCTCACATCAGTAGTTAGGAAAATGCTGGAATCTATTATAAAGGATGCAATAACTGGGCACTTAGAAACTAATAGTAAGATTGGGCAGAGTCAACATGGATTTATGAAAGGGAAATCCTGTTTGACAAACCTATTGGAGTTCTTTGAGGATGTAACTAGTGGAGTAGACAAAGAGGAACCGGTAGATGTGGTGTATTTGGATTTTCAGAAGGCCTTTGATAAGATCCCACACAAGAGGTTGGTGAACAAAATTAGGGCACATGGAATTGGGGGTAATATACTAGCATGGATTGAGAATTGGTTAACAGACAGAAAACAAAGAGTAGGGATAAACGGGTCTTTTTCAGGATGGCAGGCTGTGACTAGTGGAGTACCTCAAGGATCGCTGCTTGGGCCCCAGCTATTC
Source organism: Somniosus microcephalus (assembly GCF_052327205.1). Classification (NCBI taxonomy): domain Eukaryota; kingdom Metazoa; phylum Chordata; class Chondrichthyes; order Squaliformes; family Somniosidae; genus Somniosus; species Somniosus microcephalus. Next base: position 58,280,193 of record NW_028225182.1, on the reverse strand, counting down.
ACAATCTATATCAATGATTTGGATGAGGGGACTAAATGTAACATTTCCAAATTTGCTGATGATACAAAGCTAGGTGGCAGTGTCAGTTGCGAAGAGGATGTCATAGAGTCATAGAGTTATACAGCACAGAAAGAGGCCCTTCGGCCCATCGTGACCACGCCGGCCATCAAGCCCTGTCTATTCTAATCCCATTTTCCAGCACTTGGTCCGTAGCCTTGTATGCTATGGCGTTTCAAGTGCAGCGGCTGTGAAGAGGCTTCAAGGGGATCTCGACAGGCTCAGTGAGTGGGCGAGAACATGGCAGATAGAATATAATGTGGATAAATGTGAAGTTATCCACTTTGGTAGAAAAAACAGAAAGGCAGAGTATTTCCTAAATGGTGAAAGATTGGGGAATGCAGATGCTCAAAGGGACCTAGGTGTCCTTGTACATGAGTGACTGAAAGTGAATGTGCAGGTGCAGCAAGCCATTAGGAAGGCAAATGATATGCTGGCCTTCATTACAAGAGGATTTGAGTACAGGAGTAAAGAAGTCTTACTCCAATTATATAGGGCCTTGGTGAGACCACACCTGGAGTACTGTGTACAATTTTGGTCTCCTTACCTAAGGGAGGATATGCTTACCATAGAGGGAGTGCAACGAAGGTTCACGAGATTGATTCCTGGGATGGTGGGACTGTCGTGTGAGAAGAGATTGAGTAAACTAAGCCTGTATCCTCTTTAATCCAGAAGAATGAGAGGGGATCTCATTGAAGCATGCAAAATTATTACAGGGCTTGATAGGATGGATGCTGGGAGAATGTTTCCCTTGGCTGGGGAGTCTAGAACCAGGGGTCACAGCCTCAGGATAAAGGGTCGGCCATTCAGGACTGAGATGAGAAGAAATTTCTTCAGAGGGAGGTGAATCTTTGGAATTCTCTACCCCAGAGGGCTGTGGAGGCTCAGTCATTGGGTAGATTCAAAACAGAAGTCGATAGATTTCTGACTAGTAAGGGCATCAAGGGATATGGGATAGGGCCGGTGAATGGAGTTGAGGCAGAAGATCAGCCATGATCTCATTGAATGGCGGAGCAGGCTCGAGGGGCCGAATGGCCGACTCCTGCTCCTATTTCTTATGTTATGTTCTTAACTAGAGTATTGTGTACAGTTTTGGTCTCCTTACCTAAGGAAGGATATACTGTTTTTAGTTCAGATTTCCAGCATCTGCAGTATTTTCTTTTTGTATTATTATGTTCTTATGTTCCTCCGCTTCATTGGCCTTGTTATGGAATTCAATGGTGCCCTCCGCTGGTAAGAAAGTGATATGACATCAAAGCTGTAAAGTCATTGCTGAAACTCCAAGTACCCAGAAATACAAAGAATGTTCCCATACAAAAACAGGCGATTTGGCCCACTAAAGTCTCTGCCAGTGTCTTTCGCCTCGTCTAATCCCACTCGCTTAGTTCCTTGACCCCCTAGCTCCTGATTAGGACCACCCATCTTGTGTCTGATTGTTGCCAATGAGGGGGTCTCTCAGAACTCTGACTAATCACCTCTCCTGAGTATGTGGGATGGAGAGATAGTCCTGCGGGAAAAGATGGGGGGGAGGAGGTGGGGGCAGATAATAATCTCCTTTCACTGATGGCTGTACATAAAATGATTTTAAAGGAGCCTTAACTCACATGGAGGAGTTTTCTATACAGAGATCATAAACTTGCTTGTGATGATGACCTATTTATAATTTCTCTAGATAACACCAAAGCAAATCTTCATCTATGATGTTGATATACAAAGTGACCAGAGGAATTGCTACAGATACAGATCCACGGCAAAAGTGCCCCGAATTTGCACAGGTTGGGTGGCTACAGAGTGACTCAGAGGTTGTTGTGTGAAATGGAAAAGCACACCGCTGTCGTGCGTCGAGGGGGGGAGGCACTTCAGAGTTTGAGCCTGGGAATATTGTAGGACAGTGTAGAGGGAGCTTTACTCTGTATCTAACCCGTGCTGTACCTGCCCTGGGAGTGTTTGATGGGACAGTGTAGAGGGAGCTTTACTCTGTATCTAACCCGTGCTGCACTTGCCCTGGGAGTGTTTGATGGGTCAGTGTAGAGGGAGCTTTACTCTGTATCTAACCCGTGCTGCACCTGCCCTGGGAGTGTTTGATGGGACAGTGTAGAGGGAGCTTTACTCTGTATCTAACCCATGCTGTACCTGCCCTGGGAGTGTTTGATGGGACAGTGTAGAGGAAGCTTTACTCTGTATCTAACCCGTGCTGTACCTGCCCTGGGAGTGTTTGATGGGACAGTGTAGAGGAAGCTTTAGTCTGTATCTAACCCGTGCTGTACCTGCCCTGGGAGTGTTTGATGGGACAGTGCAGAGGGAGCTTTACTCTGTATCTAACCCATGCTGTACCTGCCCTGGGAGTGTTTGATGGGACAGTGTAGAGGGAGCTTTACTCTGTATCTAACCCATGCTGTACCTGCCCTGGGAGTGTTTGATGGGACAGTGTAGAGGAAGCTTTACTCTGTATCTAACCCGTGCTGTACCTGCCCTGGGAGTGTTTGATGGGACAGTGTAGAGGGAGCTTTACTCTGTATCTAACCGGTGCTGTACCTGCCCTGGGAGTGTTTGATGGGACAGTGTAGAGGGAGCTTTACTCTGTATCTAACCCGTGCTGTACCTGCCCTGGGAGTGTTTGGTGGGACAGTGTAGAGGGAGCTTTACTCTGTATCTAACCCGTGCTGTACCTGCCCTGGGAGTGTTTGATGGGACAGTGTAGAGGGAGCTTTACTCTGTATCTAACCCGTGCTGTACCTGCCCTGGGAGTGTTTGATGGGACAGTGTAGAGGGAGCTTTACTCTGTATCTAACCCGTGCTGTACCTGCCCTGGGAGTGTTTGATGGGACAGTGTAGAGGGAGCTTTACTCTGTATCTAACCCGTGCTGTACCTGCCCTGGGAGTGTTTGATGGGACAGTGTAGAGGGAGCTTTACTCTGTATCTAACCCGTGCTGTACCTGCCCTGGGAGTGTTTGATGGGACAGTGTAGAGGGAGCTTTACTCTGTATCTAACCCGTGCTGTACCTGCCCTGGGAGTGTTTGATGGGACAGTGCAGAGGGAGCTTTACTCTGTATCTAACCCGTGCTGTACCTGCCCTGGGAGTGTTTGATGGGACAGTGTAGAGGGAGCTTTACTCTGTATCTAACCCGTGCTGTACCTGCCCTGGGAGTGTTTGATGGGACAGTGTAGAGGGAGCTTTACTCTGTATCTAACCCCGTGCTGTACCTGCCCTGGGAGTGTTTGATGGGACAGTGTAGAGGGAGCTTTACTCTGTATCTAACCCGTGCTGTACCTGCCCTGGGAGTGTTTGATGGGACAGTGTAGAGGAAGCTTTACTCTGTATCTAACCCGTGCTGTACCTGCCCTGGGAGTGTTTGATGGGACAGTGTAGAGGGAGCTTAACTCTGTATCTAACCCGTGCTGTACCTGCCCTGGGAGTGTTTGATGGGACAGTGCAGAGGGAGCTTTACTCTGTATCTAACCCGTGCTGTACCTGCCCTGGGAGTGTTTGATGGGACAGTGCAGACGGAGCTTTACTCTGTATCTAACCCGTGCTGTACCTGCCCCGGGAGTGTTTGATGGGACAGTGTAGAGGGAGCTTTACTCTGTATCTAACCCGTGCTGTACCTGCCCTGGGAATGTTTGATGGGACAGTGTAGAGGGAGCTTTACCCTGTATCTAACCCGTGCTGTACCTGCCCTGGGAATGTTTGATGGGACAGTGTAGAGGGAGCTTTACCCTGTATCTAACCCGTGCTGTACCTGCCCCGGGAGTGTTTGATGGGACAGTGTAGAGGGAGCTTTACTCTGTATCTGACCCGTGCTGTACCTGCCCTGGGAGTGTTTGATGGGACAGTGTAGAGGGAGCTTTACTCTGTATCTAACCCGTGCTGTACCTGCCCTGGGAGTGTTTGATGGGACGGTGTAGAGGGAGCTTTACTCTGTATCTAACCCGTGCTGTACCTGCCCTGGGAGTGTTTGATGGGACAGTGTAGAGGGAGCTTTACTCTGTACCTAACCCGTGCTGTACCTGCCCTGGGAGTGTTTGATGGGACAGTGTAGAGGGAGCTTTACTCTGTATCTAAACTTATGCTGTACCTGCCCTGGGAGTGTTTGATGGGACGGTGTAGAGGGAGCTTTACTCTGTATCTAACCCGTGCTGTACCTGCCCTGGGAGTGTTTGATGGGACAGTGTAGAGGGAGCTTTACTCTGTACCTAAGCCGTGCTGTACCTGCCCTGGGAGTGTTTGATGGGACAGTGTAGAGGGAGCTTTACTCTGTATCTAACCCGTGCTGTACCTGCCCTGGGAGTGTTTGATGGGACAGTGTAGAGGGAGCTTTACTCTGTATCTAACCCGTGCTGTACCTGCCCTGGGAGTGTTTGATGGGACAGTGTAGAGGGAGCTTTACTCTGTATCTAACCCGTGCTGTACCTGCCCTGGGAGTGTTTGATGGGACAGTGTAGAGGGAGCTTTACTCTGTATCTAACCCATGCTGTACCTGCCCTGGGAGTGTTTGATGGGACAGTGTAGAGGGAGCTTTACTCTGTATCTAACCCGTGCTGTACCTGCCCTGGGAGTGTTTGATGGGACAGTGTAGAGGGAGCTTTACTCTGTATCTAACCCGTGCTGTACCTGCCCTGGGAGTGTTTGATGGGACAGTGTAGAGGGAGCTTTACTCTGTATCTAACCCGTGCTGTACCTGCCCTGGGAGTGTTTGATGGGACAGTGTAGAGGGAGCTTTCCTCTGTATCTAACCCGTGCTGTACCTGCCCTGGGAGTGTTTGATGGGACAGTGTAGAGGCAGCTTTACTCTGTATCTAACCCGTGCTGTACCTGCCCTGGGAGTGTTTGATGGGACAGTGTAGAGGGAGCTTTACTCTGTATCTAACCCGTGCTGCACCTGCCCTGGGAGTGTTTGATGGGACAGTGCAGAGGGAGCTTTACTCTGTATCTAACCCGTGCTGTACCTGCCCTGGGAGTGTTTGATGGGACAGTGTAGAGGGAGCTTTACTCTGTATCTAACCCGTGCTGTACCTGCCCCGGGAGTGTTTGATGGGACAGTGTAGACGGAGCTTTACTCTGTATCTAACCCGTGCTGTACCTGCCCCGGGAGTGTTTGATGGGACAGTGTAGAGGGAGCTTTACTCTGTATCTAACCCGTGCTGTAGCTGCCCCGGGAGTGTTTGATGGGACAGTGCAGAGGGAGCTTTACTCTGTATCTAACCCGTGCTGTACCTGCCCCGGGAGTGTTTGATGGGACAGTGTAGAGGGAGCTTTACTCTGTATCTAACCCGTGCTGTACCTGCCCTGGGAGTGTTTGATGGGACAGTGCAGAGGGAGCTTTACTCTGTATCTAACCCGTGCTGTACCTGCCCTGGGAGTGTTTGATGGGACAGTGTAGAGGGAGCTTTACTCTGTATCTAACCCGTGCTGTACCTGCCCTGGGAGTGTTTGATGGGACAGTGTAGAGGGAGCTTTACTCTGTATCTAACCCGTGCTGTACCTGCCCTGGGAGTGTTTGATGGGACAGTGTAGAGGGAGCTTTACTCTGTATCTAACCCGTGCTGTACCTGCCCTGGGAGTGTTTGATGGGACAGTGCAGAGGGAGCTTTACTCTGTATCTAACCCGTGCTGTACCTGCCCTGGGAGTGTTTGATGGGACAGTGTAGAGGGAGCTTTACTCTGTATCTAACCCGTGCTGTACCTGCCCTGGGAGTGTTTGATGGAACAGTGTAGAGGGAGCTTTACTCTGTATCTAACCCGTGCTGTACCTGCCCTGGGAGTGTTTGATGGGACAGTGTAGAGGGAGCTTTACTCTGTATCTAACCCGTGCTGTACCTGCCCTGGGAGTGTTTGATGGGACAGTGTAGAGGGAGCTTTACTCTGTATCTAACCCATGCTGTACCTGCCCTGGGAGTGTTTGATGGGACAGTGTAGAGGGAGCTTTACTCTGTATCTAACCCATGCTGTACCTGCCCTGGGAGTGTTTGATGGGACAGTGTAGACGGAGCTTTACTCTGTATCTAACCCGTGCTGTACCTGCCCCGGGAGTGTTTGATGGGACAGTGTAGAGGGAGCTTTACTCTGTATCTAACCCGTGCTGTACCTGCCCTGGGAGTGTTTGATGGGACAGTGTAGAGGGAGCTTTACTCTGTATCTAACCCGTGCTGTACCTGCCCTGGGAGTGTTTGATGGGACAGTGTAGAGGGAGCTTTACTCTGTATCTAACCCCGTGCTGTACCTGCCCTGGGAGTGTTTGATGGGACAGTGTAGAGGGAGCTTTACTCTGTATCTAACCCGTGCTGTACCTGCCCTGGGAGTGTTTGATGGGACAGTGTAGAGGGAGCTTTACTCTGTATCTAACCCGTGCTTTACCTGCCCTGGGAGTGTTTGATGGGACAGTGTAGAGTGAGCATTACTCTGTATCTAACCCGTGCTGTACCTGCCCTGGGAGTGTTTGATGGGACAGTGTAGAGGGAGCTTTACTCTGTATCTAACCCGTGCTGTACCTGCCCTGGGAGTGTTTGATGGGACAGTGTAGAGGGAGCTTTACCCTGTATCTAACCCGTGCTGTACCTGCCCTGGGAGTGTTTAATGGGACAGTGCAGAGTGAGTTTTACTCTGTATCTAACCTCATGCTGTACCTGCCCTGGGAGTGTTTGATGGGACGGTGTAGAGGGAGCTTTACTCTGTATCTAACCCGTGCTGTACCTGCCCTGGGAGTGTTTGATGGGACATTGTAGAGGGAGCTTTACTCTGTACCTAACCCGTGCTGCACCTGCCCTGGGAGTGTTTGATGGGACAGTGTAGAGGGTGCTTTACTCTGTATCTAACCCGTGCTGTACCTGCCCTGGGAGTGTTTGATGGGACAGTGTAGAGGGAGCTTTACTCTGTATCTAACCCGTGCTGTACCTGCCCTGGGAGTGTTTGATGGGACAGTGTAGAGGGAGCTTTACTCTGTATCTAACCCGTGCTGTACCTGCCCTGGGAGTGTTTGATGGGACAGTGTAGAGGGAGCTTTACTCTGTATCTAACCCGTGCTGTACCTGCCCTGGGAGTGTTTGATGGGACAGTGTAGAGGGAGCTTTACTCTGTATCTAACCCATGCTGTACCTGCCCTGGGAGTGTTTGATGGGACAGTGTAGAGGGAGCTTTACTCTGTATCTAACCCATGCTGTACCTGCCCTGGGAGTGTTTGATGGGACAGTGTAGAGGGAGCTTTACTCTGTATCTAAACAGTGCTGTACCTGCCCTGGGAGTGTTTGATGGGACAGTGTAGAGGGAGATTTACTCTGTATCTAACCCGTGCTGTACCTGCCCTGGGAGTGTTTGATGGGATAGTGTAGAGGGAGCTTTACTCTGTATCTAACCCCGTGCTGTACCTGCCCTGGGAGTGTTTGATGGGACAGTGTAGAGGGAGCTTTACCCTGTATCTAACCCGTGCTGTACCTGCCCTGGGAGTGTTTGATGGGACAGTGTAGAGGGAGCTTTACTCTGTATCTAACCCGTGCTGTACCTGCCCTGGGAGTGTTTGATGGGACAGTGTAGAGGGAGCTTTACTCTGTATCTAACCCGTGCTGTACCTGCCCTGGGAGTGTTTGATGGGACAGTGTAGAGGGAGCTTTACTCTGTATCTAACCCCGTGCTGTACCTGCCCTGGGGGTGTTTGATGGGACAGTGTAGAGGGAGCTTTACTCTGTATCTAACCCGTGCTGTACCTGCCCTGGGAGTGTTTGATGGGACAGTGTAGAGGGAGCTTTACTCTGTATCTAACCCGTGCTGTACCTGCCCTGGGAGTGTTTGATGGGACAGTGTAGAGGGAGCTTTACTCTGTATCTAACCCGTGCTGTACCTGCCCTGGGAGTGTTTGATGGGACAGTGTAGAGGGAGCTTTACTCTGTATCTAACCCCGTGCTGTACCTGCCCTGGGAGTGTTTGATGGGACAGTGTAGAGGGAGCTTTACTCTGTATCTAACCCGTGCTGTACCTGCCCTGGGAGTGTTTGATGGGACAGTGTAGAGGGAGCTTTACTCTGTATCTAACCCGTGCTGTACCTGCCCTGGGAGTGTTTGATGGGACAGTGTAGAGGGAGCTTTACTCTGTATCTAACCCGTGCTGTACCTGCCCTGGGAGTGTTTGATGGGACAGTGCAGAGTGAGGTTTACTCTGTATCTAACCCGTGCTGTACCTGCCCTGGGAGTGTTTGATGGAACAGTGTAGAGGGAGCTTTACTCTGTATCTAACCCCTGCTGTACCTGCCCTGGGAGTGTTTGATGGAACAGTGTAGAGGGAGCTTTACTCTGTATCTAACCCGTGCTGTACCTGCCCTGGGAGTGTTTGATGGGACAGTGTTGAGGGAGCTTTACTCTGTATCTAACCCATGCTGTACCTGCCCTGGGAGTGTTTGATGGGACAGTGTAGAGGGAGCTTTACTCTGTATCTAACCCATGCTGTACCTGCCCTGGGAGTGTTTGATGGGACAGTGTAGAGGGAGCTTTACTCCGTATCTAACCCGTGCTGTACCTGCCCTGGGAGTGTTTGATGGGACAGTGTAGAGGAAGCTTTACTCCGTATCTAACCCGTGCTGTACCTGCCCTGGGAGTGTTTGATGGGACAGTGTAGAGGGAGCTTTACTCTGTATCTAACCCGTGCTGTACCTGCCCGGGAGTGTTTGATGGGACAGTGTAGAGGGAGCTTTACTCTGTATCTAACCCGTGCTGTACCTGCCCTGGGAGTGTTTGATGGGACAGTGTAGTGGGAGCTTTACTCTGTATCTAACCCGTGCTGTACCTGCCCTGGGAGTGTTTGATGGGACAGTGTAGAGGGAGCTTTACTCCGTATCTAACCCGTGCTGTACCTGCCCTTGGAGTGTTTGATGGGACAGTGTAGAGGGAGCTTTACTCCGTATCTAACCCGTGCTGTACCTGCCCTGGGAGTGTTTGATGGGACAGTGTAGAGGGAGCTTTACTCTGTATCTAGCCCGTGCTGTACCTGCCCTGGGAGTGTTTGATGGGACAGTGTAGAGGGAGCTTTACTCTGTATCTAACCCGTGCTGTACCTGCCCTGGGAGTGTTTGATGGGACAGTGTGGAGGGAGCTTTACTCTGTATCTAACCCGTGCTGTACCTGCCCCGGGAGTGTTTGATGGGACAGTGTAGACGGAGCTTTACTCTGTATCTAACCCGTGCTGTACCTGCCCCGGGAGTGTTTGATGGGACAGTGTAGAGGGAGCTTTACTCTGTATCTAACCCGTGCTGTACCTGCCCCGGGAGTGTTTGATGGGACAGTGCAGAGGGAGCTTTACTCTGTATCTAACCCGTGCTGTACCTGCCCCGGGAGTGTTTGATGGGACAGTGTAGAGGGAGCTTTACTCTGTATCTAACCCGTGCTGTACCTGCCCTGGGAGTGTTTGATGGGACAGTGTAGAGGGAGCTTTACTCTGTATCTAACCTCATGCTGTACCTGCCCTGGGAGTGTTTGATGGGACGGTGTAGAGGGAGCTTTACTCTGTATCTAACCCGTGCTGTACCTGCCCTGGGAGTGTTTGATGGGACATTGTAGAGGGAGCTTTACTCTGTACCTAACCCGTGCTGTACCTGCCCTGGGAGTGTTTGATGGGACAGTGTAGAGGGAGCTTTACTCTGTATCTAACCCGTGCTGTACCTGCCCTGGGAGTGTTTGATGGGACAGTGTAGAGGGAGCTTTACTCTGTATCTAACCCGTGCTGTACCTGCCCTGGGAGTGTTTGATGGGACAGTGTAGAGGGAGCTTTACTCTGTATCTAACCCGTGCTGTACCTGCCCTGGGAGTGTTTGATGGGACAGTGTAGAGGGAGATTTACTCTGTATCTAACCCGTGCTGTACCTGCCCTGGGAGTGTTTGATGGGACAGTGTAGAGGGAGCTTTACTCTGTATCTAACCCCGTGCTGTACCTGCCCTGGGAGTGTTTGATGGGACAGTGTAGAGGGAGCTTTACTCTGTATCTAACCCGTGCTGTACCTGCCCTGGGAGTGTTTGATGGGACAGTGTAGAGGGAGCTTTACTCTGTATCTAACCCGTGCTGTACCTGCCCTGGGAGTGTTTGATGGGACAGTGTAGAGGGAGCTTTACTCTGTATCTAACCCGTGCTGTACCTGCCCTGGGAGTGTTTGATGGGACAGTGTAGAGTGAGCATTACTCTGTATCTAACCCGTGCTGTACCTGCCCTGGGAGTGTTTGATGGAACAGTGTAGAGGGAGCTTTACTCTGTATCTAACCCGTGCTGTACCTGCCCTGGGAGTGTTTGATGGGACAGTGTAGAGGGAGCTTTACTCTGTATCTAACCCGTGCTGTACCTGCCCTGGGAGTGTTTGATGGGACAGTGTAGAGGGAGCTTTCCTCTGTATCTAACCCGTGCTGTACCTGCCCTGGGAGTGTTTGATGGGACAGTGTAGAGGGAGCTTTACTCTGTATCTAACCCGTGCTGTACCTGCCCTGGGAGTGTTTGATGGGACAGTGTCGTGGGAGCTTTACTCTGTATCTAACCCGTGCTGTACCTGCCCTGGGAGTGTTTGATGGGACAGTGTCGAGGGAGCTTTACTCCGTATCTAAACCGTGCTGTACCTGCCCTGGGAGTGTTTGATGGGACAGTGTAGAGGGAGCTTTACTCCGTATCTTACCCGTGCTGTACCTGCCCTGGGAGTGTTTGATGGGACAGTGTAGAGGGAGCTTTACTCTGTATCTAACCCGTGCTGTACCTGCTCTGGGAGTGTTTGATGGGACAGTGTAGAGGGAGCTTTACTCTGTATCTAACCCGTGCTGTACCTGCCCTGGGAGTGTTTGATGGGACAGTGTAGAGGGAGCTTTACTCCGTATCTAACCCGTGCTGTACCTGCCCTGGGAGTGTTTGATGGGACAGTGTAAACATAGAAAACATAGAAACATAGAGATAGGAACAGGAGTAGGCCATTCGGCCCTTCGAGCCTGCTCCGCCATTCAATGAGATCATGGCTGATCTTCGTCTGAGATCATAGCTGATCTTACCAATTCAGTACCCCGTCCCCGCCTTTTCTCCGTAACCCTTAATCCCCTTAGCCTTCAGAAATATATCCAATTCTCTCTTGAAAATATTTATTGAATTAGCCTTCACAGCCCTCTGTGGCAGGGAATTCCACAGGCTCACCACTCTTTGAGTGAAGAAATTCTTCCTCATCTCTGTTTTAAATGATTTGCCCGCTATTTTTAGACTGTGGCCCCTGGTTCTGTGCTCCCCTGCCATTGGAAACATTCTCTCTGAATTCAGCCTGTCCAGGCCTGCCATAATTTTATATGTTTCGATGAGATCCCCTCTCAATCTTCTAAACTCCAGTGAGTACAAGCCCAAACTATTCAATCTCTCCTCGTAGGTCATTCCCGCCATTCCAGGTATCAGCCTGGTGAATCGCCGCTGCACTCTTTCCATGGCAAGAACATCCTTCCGCAGATGGGGCGACCAAAACTGTACACAATACTCCAGATGCGGTCTCACCAGCACCTTGTACAGCTGTAGTAAGGTATCCCTATTCCTATACTCGAACCCCCTTGATATGAAGGCCAACATACCATTTGCCTTCTTAATCGCCTGTTGCACCTGCATGCTCTCCTTCAGTGACTGGTGCACAAGAACACCCAGGTCCCTCTGCACTTCCCCATCTCCCAATCTATTGCCATTTAGATAATAATCTACCCTCCTGTTTTTACCCCCAAAGTGGATAACCTCGCATTTATCCACATTATAGTGCATCTGCCACGTATCCGCCCATTCCCCCAACCTGTCCAAATCGCACTGTAGCCTCCTGACATCCTCATCAGAGCCCACCCCTCCTCCTAGTTTAGTGTCGTCAGCGAATTTGGAAATATTGCATCCAATTCCCTGATCCAGATCATTTATATATATTGTGAACAGCTGGGGTCCCAGGACAGATCCTTGCGGCACCCCGCTGGTCACTGCCTGCCACTCCGAAAACGAGCCGTTTATTCCAACTCTCTGTTTTCTATCCGCCAGCCAGTTCTCTATCCACGTTAATACTTTGCCCCCAATCCCATGAGCCTTAATTTTGCATGATAATCTTTTGTGTGGAACCTTATCGAAGGCTTTCTGGAAGTCAAGGTACATCACATCCACTGGCTCTCCCCCATCTATTTTACCAGTTACTTCCTCAAAAAATTCCAGCAGATTAGTCAAACACGATTTACCCTTTGTAAATCCATGTTGACTCTGTCCGATCCTTTCCCCATTTGTCAAGTGCTCCGCTATTTTATCCTTAATAATGGACTCTAGCATTTTGCCCACAACCGATGTAAGGCTTACTGGTCTATAATTCCCTGCTTTCTCTCTACCCCCCTTTTTAAATATTGGGGTAACATTAGCTACCCTCCAATCCACGGGTACTGTTCCCGAGTCAATGGAGTTCCGGAAGATGATCCTTAGAGCATCTGCTATCTCCAGGGCCACCTCCTTAAGTACCCTAGGATGTAGTTTATCAGGCCCCGGGGATTTGTCGGCCTTCAGTCCCCTCAACTTACCCAACACCATATCCCTAGAGATACTAATTTCTGTCAGCTCCTCCCTCTCATTAGTCCCTATGTTTGCCGATATTCCTGGGAGGTTATTTGTGTCCTCCTTTGTGAATACAGAACCAAAGTATGAGTTTAATTGGTCTGCCATTTCCTTATTCTCCATTATATATTCTCCCGAATCGGACTGCAAGGGACCGACTTGGGATTTTACCAGTCTTTTCCTCCTGATATACCGATAAAAGCTTTTGCAGTCTGTCTTTATGTTTGCTGCAAGTTTACTTTCGTATTCTATTTTCCCCTTCCTGATTAATCCCTTTGTCCTCTTTTGCTGTATCCTGTACTGCCCCCAATCTTCCGGTCTGGTGCTTTTTTTTGCCAGTTGATATGCCCTTTTTTTTGATTTTATGCTGTCCCTAATTTCCCTCGTTATCCACGGTTGAGTTACCTTTTTAGGTTTATTTTTATGCCAAACCGGTATAAACATGTTCTGGAATTCTTCCATTCTATCTTTGAATGCTTGCCATTGTCTATCCACTGTCAATCCCCCCAGAAACACCACCCAATCAGTCTTACCCAATTCCCGTCTCATACCCTCGTAATTCCCTTTATTTAAGTTCTGGACCTTAGTCTCTGATTCAATTTCCTCACTCTCCATCTCGACTGAGAGCTCGATCATATTATGATCGCTCTGACCCAAGGGGCCTCGTACAAGAAGATTGCTGATAAGTCCCTTCTCATTGCACAATACCCAGTCTAAAATGGCCTGATCTCGAGTCGGCTCCTCGACATATTGGTCCAGATAACCGTCCCGAAAACATTCCAGGAATTCCTCCTCCTCAGAATTTTTACTAATTTGGGTAGTCCAATCAATATGTAAATTAAAGTCACCCATGGTGACAGCTGTGCTCTTATCGCACGCTTCTCTAATTTCCCTTTTTATGCCTTCCCTCACCTCCATATTACTATTTGGAGGCCTATATATCACACCCACTAACGTTTTCCTCCCCTTGCTATTTCTCATTTCTACCCATACAGATTCCGTTTCATCCGAGTTAATATCCTTCCTTTCCATTGCATTAATCCCCTCCTTTACCAGCAATGCTACCCCACCTCCCCTACCTTTTTGCCGATCCTTCCTAAATATTGTATATCCCTGGATGTTAAGTTCCCAGCCTTGCCCACCCTGCAGCCACGTTTCTGTAATCCCAATCAAATCATACTTGTTTACCTCTATTTCCACAACTAATTCATCCACCTTGTTCCTAATGCTTCTAGCATTAAGATACAAAGCCTTCAGGCTTGCTTTTTTCACACTCTCATTATGAATTAGTTTGGCCCTTTGTGTTTCTCTCCTTTGCTTATTGCTTCTCACCTTTCTACCATCTATTTCTAACTTCATATGACTTCCCTCTTTTCCACTACCTAGGTTCCCATCCCCCTGCCAAATTAGTTTAAATCCTCCCGAACCGCCCTAGAAAATATTACCCCGAGGACATCGGCTCCCTCACAGTTCAGGTGTAGACCGTCCCCTTGGTACAGGTCACTCCTCCCCAAGAACTGGTTCCAATGCCTCAAGAATTTAAATCCCTCTCCCTTGCACCACTGCTCAAGCCACGTATTTAGCTTATCTATCTTACTCTCTCTAAACTTATTAGCTCGTGGCACTGGTAGCAATCCAGAGATTACTACCTTTGAGGTCCTACTTTTCAATTTAGCTCCTAACTCCCTAAATTCAGCTTGTAGGACCTCCTCCCTCTTTTTACCTACATCGTTGGTACCTACATGTACCACGACAACTGGCTGATCCCCCTCCCCCTTCAGAATGCTCTGCACCCGCTCCGAGACATCCTTGACCCTTGCACCAGGGAGGCAACATACCATCTTGGAGTCTCGGTCTCGGCCACAGAAACTCCTATCTATCCCCCTTACAATTGAATCCCCTATCACTATAGCCCTATCCCTCTTTTTCCCGCCCTTCTGTGCAGCAGAGCCAGTCATGGTGCCCTGAACCTGGCTGCTGGTGCCTTCCCCTGATAAGTCATCTCCCCCAACAGTACCCAAAACGGTAAACCTGTTTTGGAGGGAGATGACCGCAGGTGACTCCTGCACTACCTTCCTGCCTTTACCCTGCCTTTTGGTCACCCATTTACTGTCTGAGCTAGCCTTTACCTGCGGTGTGACCAACTCACTGAATGTGCTATCCACAACATCCTCAGCATCGCGTATGCTCCAGAGTGAGTCCATTCGCAGCTCCAGCGCCGCCATGCGGTCTGCTAGGAGCTGCAGCTGGACACACTTCCTGCACACATAGTTGTCAGGGACAGTGTCCCTGATTTCCCACATGGCACAGGAGAAGCATGACACGGGTCCGAGCTGCCCTTCCATGACTTAACCCTTACAATACCCTTTTATTTACTACGATTTAGCTTAATTATTGAATTCTACTTAGAATAAGTTTGTGAAAGTACTCACCAACCAGTCACCTACCTGTTTTCTGGTGTTGTATTTTCACTGCCGCCTCCTGTCCTGGAACCTTTTCCACCTAGGTTAGGCTCCTGAAATAAAATAAATTGAACCTACCTTTTCAACTTCCCCTAACCCCTAAAAGGTTAGAGGAGGTGGAAGGGTGGGAGACACTACACTGTAGTGTTTCGGGTTTAGCAACAGCTCCACCTATATAAGAGTTACTGGCCTCCTGCTCTCCCAACTGCACCAGCAGTTACTGGCCTCCTGCTCTCCCGACTGCCCCAGCTGTGGTCTCGCGCCTCGCCTCTCTCCGGTTTTTATACCGGGCTCCGACTCACTGCTCCCGCTGGTCCCGACTCCGCCTCCACCCACTGCCGATGCCGCACTGAGGCCTACCTGAGCCTCTGGGGCCTCTTGTAGTCGCTCTGCCGCTCAGCTCCGCCTCCACCCGCTGCCGATGCCGCACTGGGGCCTACCTGAGCCTCTGGGGCCTCTTGTAGTCGCTCTGCCGCTCAGCTCCGCCTCCACCCGCTGCCGATGCCGCACTGGGGCCTACTTGAGCCTCTGGGGCCTCTTGTAGTCGCTCTGCCGCTCAGCTCCGCCTCCACCCGCTGCCGATGCCGCACTGGGGCCTACCTGAGCCTCTGGGGCCTCTTGTAGTCGCTCTGCCGCTCAGCTCCTCCTCCACCCGCTGCCGATGCCGCACTGGGGCCTACCTGAGCCTCTGGGGCCTCTTGTAGTCGCTCTGCCGCTCAGCTCCTCCTCCACCCGCTGCCGATGCCGCACTGGGGCCTACCTGAGCCTCTGGGGCCTCTTGTAGTCGCTCTGCCGCTCAGCTCCGCCTCCACCCGCTGCCGATGCCGCACTGGGGCCTACCTGAGCCCCAGTGTAGAGGGAGCTTTACTCTGTATCTAACCCGTGCTGTACCTGCCCGGGAGTGTTTGATGGGACAGTGTAGAGGGAGCTTTACTCTGTATCTAACCCGTGCTGTACCTGCCCTGGGAGTGTTTGATGGGACAGTGTAGTGGGAGCTTTACTCTGTATCTAACCCGTGCTGTACCTGCCCTGGGAGTGTTTGATGGGACAGTGTAGAGGGAGCTTTACTCCGTATCTAACCCGTGCTGTAACTGCCCTGGGAGTGTTTGATGGGACAGTGTAGAGGGAGCTTTACTCTGTATCTAACCCGTGCTGTACCTGCCCGGGAGTGTTTGATGGGACAGTGTAGAGGGAGCTTTACTCTGTATCTAACCCGTGCTGTACCTGCCCCGGGAGTGTTTGATGGGACAGTGTAGAGGGAGCTTTACTCTGTATCTAACCCGTGCTGCACCTGCCCCGGGAGTGTTTGATGGGACAGTGTAGAGGGAGCTTTACTCTGTATCTAACCCGTGCTGTACCTGCCCCGGGAGTGTTTGATGGGACAGTGTAGTGGGAGCTTTACTCTGTATCTAACCCGTGCTGTACCTGCCCTGGGAGTGTTTGATGGGACAGTGTAGTGGGAGCTTTACTCTGTATCTAACCCGTGCTGTACCTGCCCTGGGAGTGTTTGATGGGACAGTGTAGAGGGAGCTTTACTCCGTATCTAACCCGTGCTGTACCTGCCCTGGGAGTGTTTGATGGGACAGTGTAGAGGGAGCTTTACTCCGTATCTAACCCGTGCTGTACCTGCCCTGGGAGTGTTTGATGGGACAGTGTAGAGGGAGCTTTACTCCGTATCTAACCCGTGCTGTACCTGCCCTGGGAGTGTTTGATGGGACAGTGCAGAGGGAGCTTTACTCTGTATCTAACCCGTGCTGTACCTGCCCTGGGAGTGTTTGATGGGACAGTGTAGAGGGAGCTTTACTCTGTATCTAACCCGTGCTGTACCTGCCCCGGGAGTGTTTGATGGGACAGTGTAGAGGGAGCTTTACTCTGTATCTAACCCGTGCTGTACCTGCCCCGGGAGTGTTTGATGGGACAGTGTAGAGGGAGCTTTACTCTGTATCTAACCCGTGCTGTACCTGCCCCGGGAGTGTTTGATGGGACAGTGTAGAGGGAGCTTTACTCTGTATCTAACCCGTGCTGTACCTGCCCCGGGAGTGTTTGATGGGACAGTGTAGAGGGAGCTTTACTCTGTATCTAACCCGTGCTGTACCTGCCCTGGGAGTGTTTGATGGGACAGTGTAGAGGGAGCTTTACTCTGTATCTAACCCGTGCTGTACCTGCCCTGGGAGTGTTTGATGGGACAGTGTAGAGGGAGCTTTACTCTGTATCTAACCCGTGCTGTACCTGCCCTGGGAGTGTTTGATGGGACAGTGTAGAGGGAGCTTTACTCTGTATCTAACCCGTGCTGTACCTGCCCTGGGAGTGTTTGATGGGACAGTGTAGAGGGAGCTTTACTCTGTATCTAACCCGTGCTGTACCTGCCCTGGGAGTGTTTGATGGGACAGTGTAGAGGGAGCTTTACTCTGTATCTAACCCGTGCTGTACCTGCCCGGGAGTGTTTGATGGGACAGTGTAGAGGGAGCTTTACTCTGTATCTAACCCGTGCTGTACCTGCCCTGGGAGTGTTTGATGGGACAGTGTAGTGGGAGCTTTACTCTGTATCTAACCCGTGCTGTACCTGCCCTGGGAGTGTTTGATGGGACAGTGTAGAGGGAGCTTTACTCCGTATCTAACCCGTGCTGTACCTGCCCTGGGAGTGTTTGATGGGACAGTGTAGAGGGAGCTTTACTCCGTATCTAACCCGTGCTGTACCTGCCCTGGGAGTGTTTGATGGGACAGTGTAGAGCGAGCTTTACTCTGTATCTAACCCGTGCTGTACCTGCCCTGGGAGTGTTTGATGGGACAGTGTAGAGGGAGCTTTACTCCGTATCTAACCCGTGCTGTACCTGCCCTGGGAGTGTTTGATGGGACAGTGTAGAGGGAGCTTTACTCTGTATCTAACCCGTGCTGTACCTGCCCTGGGAGTGTTTGATGGGACAGTGTAGTGGGAGCTTTACTCTGTATCTAACCCGTGCTGTGATGCGCCATCAATTACTCCAAAGACGGAGGTTGAGCGAGTAACAATCAGGCTTTTATTAACTAAAGAATGAAGGTCTTGTCTCGAGTGGTCGACCCGTCCAGAATACTAAGGGACTGGGAGGTAGTCACTTATATACCTGGAATAGTGGGAGGAGTCAGCCGAGGCATGTCCAGACCTGTACCTAGTGGAATACACATACAGACACAGACAGGTAGAACAGTGGTTTACCACATTCACCCCTTGTTTAAAAATGAGTCCGGCGGGGTGAAGTGTATTTAAAAGTTCGCGTATTGGAGTCTCTCCGGAGGTCTTGTCTGTCGCTGTGATCGACGTGGCGACGGCAGGGGTGGTGGAGCTTCCGGCGTCGCGTCCCGTGTAGGCTGGGGCCCTGGAGTGTAGTCCTCGTGGGTGACGGTCCAAGGCGAGCCGGCTGCTGGGGTTGGATATCGGGTCGTGGTGGGGGGTGGTAATGGGTAGTGGGTTACAGCGGTCCCCGAGGGTGCGAGGTCTCGTATGGAGACTGTGTCCTCCCGCCCGTCCGGGTACGCAATGTAAGCGTACTGGGGGTTGGCGTGGAGGAGGTCGACCCTCTCGACCAGGGGGTCCGTTTTATTGGCCCTCACGTGTCTTCTCAGTAGTACCGGCCCTGGGGACGTCAGCCATGGCGGTAACGATGTCCCCGATGTGGACTTCCTTGGGAAGACAAACATTTTCTCGTGAGGGGTGGCATTGGTGGCAGTGCAGAGCAGTGACCGAATCGAGTGGAGCGCATCGGGGAGCACCTCCTGCCAGCGGGAGGTCGGAAGGCCCCTCGACTTTAAGGCTAGTAGGGCGGCCTTCCAAACTGTTGCATTCTCTCTTTCCACCTGTCCGTTCCCCCGGGTGTTGTAACTGGTGGTCCTGCTTGTGGCTATACCCCTAGCGAGCAGGTACTGGCGGAGTTCGTCACTCATAAACGATGAGCCCCGGTCGCTATGGATATAGCTGGGGAAACCGAACAGGGTGAAGAGGCTGTTCAGAGATTTAATGACCATGGCACTGGTCATGTCCGGGCAGGGGATAGCGAACGGGAACCGGGAGTACTCGTCAATGATGTTGAGGAAGTACACATTGCGGTCGGAGGAGGGGAGAGGCCCTTTGAAATCGACGCTCAGGCGTTCGAAAGGGCGAGTGGCTTTTATCAGGTGGGCTCTGTCTGGTCTATAAAAGTGCGGTTTGCACTCAGCGCAGACTTGGCAGTTCTTGGTCATGGTCCTGACCTCCTCGATGGAGTAAGGCAGGTTGCGGGCCTTGATGAAGTGGAAGAACCTGGTGACCCCCGGGTGGCAGAGGTCATTGTGGAG
This sequence comes from Somniosus microcephalus, assembly GCF_052327205.1. Classification (NCBI taxonomy): domain Eukaryota; kingdom Metazoa; phylum Chordata; class Chondrichthyes; order Squaliformes; family Somniosidae; genus Somniosus; species Somniosus microcephalus. The sequence goes on along the minus strand of NW_028225182.1, from coordinate 58,260,808 downwards.
GGTCCTCAGCCTATCGATCTGCGCGCTGGCGCAGGTGCCATGCGATAGGGCATCTGGGGGTTCATTGAGCTTCCCAGGCCGGTACAAGATCTCGTAATTGTAGGTGGAAAGTTCGATTCTCCACCTCAAGATCTTGTCATTTTTGATTTTGCCCCTCTGCTTGTTGTTGAACATAAAAGCAACTGAACGCTGGTCAGTGAGCAGGGTAAATCGTTTTCCGGCCAGGTAGTGCCTCCAATGACGCACAGCCTCCACGATAGCCTGGGCCTCCTTCTCGACCGCGGAGTGTCTGGTCTCCGGGCCCTGGAGGGTTCGTGAGAAGAATGCCACAGGTCTCCCCGCCTGATTAAGGGTGGCGGCCAGAGCGAAGTCGGACGCATCGCTTTCCACCTGGAAGGGGATGGATTCGTCCACTGCATGCATGGTGGCTTTGGCAATGTCTTCCTTGATACGGTGGAAGGCTAAGCGGGCCTCTGCCGTCACGGGAAAAGAGGTGGACTTGATCAGCGGACGGGCTTTGTCTGCATAGTAGGGGACCCACTGAGCGTAGTAGGAAAAAAACCCTAGGCACCTCTTCAGAGCTTTTAGGCAGTGGGGCAGTGGGAGTTCCATAAGGGGACGCATCCGGTCCGGGTCGGGACCGATGACCCCGTGTTCCACAACACAGCCAAGGATGGCGAGGCGGTCTGTGCGGAATATGCACTTCTCCTTGTTATATGTCAGGTTCAGGAGTTGGGCGGTGCGGAGGAATTTCTCGAGGTTTGCGTCATGGTCCTGCAAGTCATGGCCGCAGATGGTCACATTATCTAGGTAAGGGAAAGTGGCCTGCAGCTCGTTTTGATCGACCATCCGGTCCATCTCCCTTTGGAAGACGGAGACCCCGTTAGTAACGCCGAAGGGAACCCTAAGGAAGTGATAGAGGCGGCCGTTTGCCTCAAAAGCAGTATACTGGCGGTCTTCAGGGCTGATGGGGAGCTGGTGGTACGCTGATTTCAGGTCAATGGTCGAAAAGACGCGGTACTGCGCGATCTGGTTGACCATGTCAGCTATGCGGGGGAGTGGGTAGGCGTCCAGCAGGGTGTAGCGGTTTATTGTTTGGCTGTAGTCGATGACCAGGCGTTGTTTCTCGCCGGTCTTAACGACTACAACCTGGGCTCACCAGGGGCTGGAGCTGCCCTCAATAATCCCCTCCTTCAGGAGCCGTTCCACTTCGGTTTTGATGAAAACCCTGTCCCCGGCACTGTATCGCCTGCTCTTTGTGGCGATGGGCTTACAGTCGGGGGTGAGGTTAGCAAACAGTGGGGGAGGTTGCATCTGGTGCGCGGCGGGCAATTTGGAGGCTGCTGGCTGCGGACTGTGAGTGGGGGGAGAAGGCCACCGTACGCCATCGTAACGCTTTTGAGGTGGCACTGGAAATCCAACCCCAGTAGAACGGCAGCGCAGAGGTCGGGCAGGACCAGGAATTTAAAATTATTGAACACAGTCCCGTCTACTACTAGTGTCACCACACAGTAGCCGCCGATGTCCGCTGACTGGGACTCGGAGGCCATAGAAATCCGCTGGTGCGCAGGCAGAACTGGGAGAGAGCAACGCCGCACCGTGTCGGGGTGGATGAAGCTCTCTGTGCTCCCGGAGTCAAAAAGGCAGTTTATTGCATGGCCGTTTACCTTAACGTCCATTTTGGACCGAGCTAGCTGGTGCGGTCTCGTTTGGTCCAGCGTAACAGAGGCCAGCGTAGGGGTCGGTGTGTCGCTGCAGGTATCAGATGGGGGGGGGGGTTGGCGGTCTGCTGCGTCCCGGCTGGTGTCCAAGATGGCGGCGTCCATGATTCCCATGTGGCTGGAGTCGTCCAAGATGGCTGCTGCTGCGGTGGTTCGCACATGGGTGGGGAGGCCCAAGATGGCGGCCCGCACGCGGCGCTGTTGGGGGCCCAAGATGGCGGCTCGCACAGCCCACACGCGGCGCTGCTGGCGTTCGGGGTGGCTTTGGCCTTGCAGACGCTGACGTAGTGTCCCTTTTTCCCGCAGCCCGAGCAGGTCGCATTCTTCGCCGGGCAGCGCGCTCTGGGGTGTTTGGCCTGGCCACAGAAGTAGCATTTCTGGCCTTGGGATACTGCTGTCTGGCCTTGGGACACTGCTGCGGTAGTTGGGCCGTTGTTGGGCTGTGGCTGGGGTGGCACGGTGCTCTGTGGCTGTCCTACCGTGTCCCAGGTTGTCGTTCCCCGCGGCGTCCACGGTGCAGAGGAGTAGGCATCCATGCCCCGGAAGGCTGCGTCCAGCGTTAGTGCGATGTCGGAGGCTTTGTCGAGGGTGAGGTCACTCTGCTCCAGCAGTCGCTGTCGGGTGTAGTTGGACCTGTGGCCCGCTACGAAGGCATCCCGGATCAGTTCCTCCGTGTACTTAGCGGGCGTTACCGCCTTACACCCACAGGCCCGGCCAAGCACGGACAGTGCTTGGAGGTATTCCTCAGTCGATTGCCCAGGTTGTTGCTTGCGACTCCCCAGAAGGTGCCTAGCGTATACTTCGTTCACAGGGCGCGCGTACTAGGTCTTGAGGAGCTGGAGGGCGGCTGTGTACGAGGTCGCGTCCCGGATGACTGAGTACACTCGGTGGTTCACCTTGGAGAACAGGACAGACAGTTTGTCCGCATCCGTTTTGTGGTAAACCACTGTTTGTATTCCTGTTTGTCCTGTTTGTATTCCACTGTGTACATGCCTGGACATGCCTCGGCTGACTCCTCCCACAGGTCCTAGTATAAAGGTGACTGCTCCCCAGCCCTTAGTATCATGGACCGGTCGACCACGCGAGGCAGACCTCCATTCTGTTGTTAATAAAAGCCTTTAGTTACTCTTCTAACTCTCAGTCTTTTATGAGTAATTGATAGCGCATCACGTTTCGACTGCAGTGGAGGCAGTCAGGAATGTCTCGAAGCACGTGAGCCAGTGAGCAAACTTGGTGGAAGCGTCCGCTTCCCGACTGTCCAGGTCCAGGCATGCTGGTGTGAGGATCTTCTCCATTATAAAAAATTTAGTTAATAAAATTGATGCGCCATCAATTACTCAAAAGACTGAGGTTAAGCGAGTAACAATCAGGCTTTTATTAACTAAAGAATGAAGGTCTTGTCTCGAGTGGTCGACCCGTCCAGAATACTAAGGGACTGGGAGGTAGTCACTTATATACCTGGAATAGTGGGAGGAGTCAGCCGAGGCATGTCCAGACCTGTACCTAGTGGAATACACATACACATACAGACAGGTTATAACAGTGGTTTACCACATGCTGTACCTGCCCTGGGAGTGTTTGATGGGACAGTGTAGAGGGAGCTTTACTCTGTATCTAACCCGTGCTGTACCTGCCCTGGGAGTGTTTGGTGGGACAGTGTAGAGGGAGCTTTACTCTGTATCTAACCCGTGCTGTACCTGCCCTGGGAGTGTTTGGTGGGACAGTGTAGAGGGAGCTTTACTCTGTATCTAACCCGTGCTGTACCTGCCCTGGGAGTGTTTGATGCTGACATTAGTTACACAAAGTAAAGATTAAATCTACGGTGGTTGATTCTCATTTAAAAGAATTTTATGGAAGTTATTCTAAACCTATATAAAACACCAGTTCGGCCCCTAGCTGGAGTATTGTATCCAATTCTGGGCACCACACTTTAAGAAGGGCATGAAGGCTTTGCAGAGGGTACAGAAGAGATTTATTGGTATGGTTCCAGGGATGAGGGATTACGTGGCTAGGCTGGAGAAGTTGGGGTTATTCTCTTTGGAGAAGACAAGGCTCAGAGGAGATTTGATAGAGGTGTTTAAAATCATGAAGGGTTTAGAGAGAGTAAATAAAGAGAAACTGTTTCCAGTGGCTGAAGGGCCGATAACCAGAGGGCACAGATTGAAGGTGATTGGTAAAAGAACCAGAGATGACATGAGGAAAAGATTTTTCACACAACGAATGGTTAGGGTTTGGAATGCGCTGCCTGATAGAGCGGTGGATACAGATTTAATGGTAGCTTCAAAAGGGAATTGCATAAATACTTAAAGGAGAAAAATTGCAGGGTTATGGGGGAGTGGGACTAACTGGGTTGTTCTTCAAAAGAGCTGGCGCAGTCTCGATGGGCCAAATGGCCTCTTTCTGAGCTGTACTGTTCTATGATTCTATGTGGCAAGTTGCTTGCATGAATTCCAGCTACCTGCTATCTTACTTCCAGCACCATATTGAGTATATGCGCTGGCCTAATCCTTCTTGCAATAGCCTAGCTCCAGAACTATGCTGGGGAGATGGTCAGGCCTATTGTTACCGTAACTCATTCTGGATCTTGTCTTTTCAGATTTATGAATGCGCTTGGCACCATCTTTGGGTTTATATCTGACGAGGTCACCAGTAAAATGAAGATAATCATCCAACATCAGCAGGGAGTGCACGGAATGGAATACACCTCAGTGCAGTCCATGATTGATTATGAATTGACAAACAATATGGCGAACTTCAATGAGCTTCCCAGCGACCACCTGCTTTCAGGCTGCCGCACTTTACTGCGTCTCCACCGAGCATTACGGTGGCTCCAGCTCTTCCTTGATAAGTTAAGGACCAGCTCGGAGAATGAGTCAATGTCTGTCGTGTGCGCTGATGCCTACCAACAGTCCCTTGCCAAGCACCACAGCTGGTTGGTGCAAAAGGCTGCTGGGATTGCATTCCTTGCCCTTCCATCACGGACAGGCTTCCTTCACATATTGTGTGCGGAAGACAGCAAGGAGACCAAAACCAAACTGTGGAGCACCGTGAACGCGATTGAAAGAGTTTATGATATTACACAACGCATGTATGCACAGCATAGTATGCTTGAGCTACCTTAGTCCCAGAGCGCTACATCAGACAGGACGAATGTGGTGTGGCAAAGAAGGTAACACTGTGATTCAATGGCATTTGTTGAAACTGCTTTTAAAGGGCAATAAAAATTTAAAATTTCAAAATCAACAGTTGCATATTATACACCGTCCTTGACTCAACATACGAGAAATATTGTGCTGCACAGCATGGAGACACTGAGTGACATGGAGCAAGTGAATGAGTTACCTGGGAGCGAGGGATCCCAGTGCAGTGATGTGACCAGTTTAATTCTTCCCATTGGTTTCAGCGAGTCTGCTCTCCGAGAGCTCCAGTTCAGGCAGATTTCTAAAGTTGCAACTATAGGAATCATTTGCAATAATTAGCTACGATTTTCACACAGGCAGCATGTTTACCATCAGATTTTCGCATTTTAAAAGATCTTGTCCCACAGCCAACAAAGATCAGTTTTCAGGCCTGAAGCTGATTTGCTCCCATTTAACTCACTGACTTGTAATTTTGCTGATTTCAGCTTCTCTCACTTTCTGCAGAATGACTATATTTCGGTGACCATCAGTGCAAGGAGAAATCAGAGTGCATCAACAAAATCACTTTATTTTTAACACACTGTTCTCCATTGCTCACACCAACTGTTGCTATATATACATATATATATAAAAAATACATGATACTGTACCATTGCTGGACCCGGACACCACACAGCACGGTTCTGGGCAATCCATGTTCAATCCAGCTGTGACTGCTTCACTCCAGCTGTTCTTTTACAAATGTTTCCCCATTGAGAAACCCAAGTGAAGGACGAATGACAAGTGCAGGCACCACAAGAGAAACAAGGCAAGTTAAGAATTAGTGGTTAGATAACACCAAGATTGTATTCTCAAAGTCTGTAGATTGTAGGAGGGAAGGAACATTGAAAGACGTAAGGAGTTCTACAGTTTTGAAGCTTGTGCGAAAGACTAAGGGTAGTATTGTCCAATCGCGATCGCTGACTAGCTGCAGGTGAGGCTACACACAATACACTACACTTCACATGTACACTTACATAACACAGGAGCAACAGTAGGCCACTTGAGCCTGTTCCACCATTCAATCAGATCATGGCTGCTCTGGACCTCAACTCCATTTACCTACCTTTGCTCCACATCACTACAAGTGCCCTCTTAAAGAGGGGGAATCGGAGTGTACCTCGGGGGACGGTTGGGAGCAGACCACATTTCCAATCTTGCCTCCTTTCCCTCATCAACAAGCAGCCTCTTGACATCATCCACAGGCATGGGGGCAGCTTTCACATTGACATCGATGATGTTAGATCCGTGGTTCAGTGGATAAATAATTACACGGATGCTGTACATAAACAAATAACAGGTCTTTACTGGAGAAGGGTAATCTCTAGACTGGGGTACAGAGGCATGCGCAGAGCTTATATACCGGTGTGGTTATTGCCGGTACTACAGTATACAGGAGCTGTAAAAAGTAGTTCTGACTTAAAGCACATACACTACAATTCCTCCCTTTTTAGATTAATAATACCCCCTTAATATTCAAATAACAATTACATTTTTACATGTACATTCAATAACAAAAGTCCATTTATAGATTCAGTCTTTGGGGCGGCTTCCTGACCCTTTCGGGATAGCGACTTTCCGGAGGTTCTTGTTCTTGGTGCAGAGGCGATTCTGACCCCCTTTCATCGGGTAGTTCATCGGGTTCCACTGCTACTGGGTCTGAAGTAGATGCTATCGGTATGTCGGGTTCATCCCCAGGTACTCGAGACATGGGGTTGACGCATTCCTGTGATGCTAAGATCTGATCGACGTGGCGTCTCACAATGTTCTCCCCGACATCGACTGTGTACATTAATGGCCCCTGCCTTGTACATATCGTTCCGGGTTGCCACTTCTCTGTTCGATAGTCCCGGGCCAAGACTGGTTGCCCTACATTGAAGCTCCTTGTCGGCTTCTCGTTGATGTGCTGGAATTGTTTGTCCTCAACATTTCTTCGCACATTTGGTCTGAGCAAGTCCAGACGAGATCTCAACCTTCGGTTAAAGAACATCATGGCCGGGGTCTGGTTGGTAACTGCATGTGTCACGTTTCGGTAGGCTAATAAGAAATTGTCCATCTTATGCTGTAGTGGAATTTCCTCATCGCACATGGCCTTTATCGCCTTCTTAAAAGTTTGTACGAACCTCTCAGCCAATCCATTGGTGGCTGGATGATACGGGGCGGATGTGTAATGCCTTACCCCATTCCTTTTCATGAATTTTTGGAACTCGTCAGACACAAACTGTGGTCCATTATCAGAGCAGATCTGCTCTGGCAACCCGTTTCTGGCAAATATGGTCCGTAGGACTGCAATCGTTTTCTCTGTAGTGGTTGAAGACATCTTTATCACCTCAGGCCACTTTGAATGAGCATCCACTGCTATCAAGAACATTGAGTTCATGAATGGACCAGCGAAATCAATGTGCACCCGTTGCCATGGAGAGGAGGGCCACTCCCATGGGTGTAGAGGGGCATGTGGTGGTGCATTTTGGACCTTCTGGCATCCTAAGCAGCTCTTAGTTAGGTCTTCGATTTGTTGATCGATTCCCGGCCACCACACATAAGCCCTAGCTAGGCTTTTCATTTTCACTCCCTCCAGATGACCTTCATGTAGCTCATTTAGCACTCTCTCCCTTAACTTGGGTGGAATCACCACTCTGGATCCACACATCACTGTCCCCTGGCATACTGACAGCTGTTCTCTTCTGGATGAGAATGCTGGCAACAGTGAGTCGCCATGTGTTGGCCATCCTCTCACCGTCAATTCATATACCCGTGACAGCGTCGGATCATTGCGGGTCTCCTTCTCTATATCCGCGTTTGTTACTGGCAATCATTCAATTATCGACGAATAAAATATCTCGATAGGGTCCACTGCTGGTGCTTCCTCCACAGTAGGCAGTGGCAGGCACGATAGCCCATCAGCGTTCCCATGCTGTCTCGTGCCTTTATATTCTATTTCATATTGATTCGCCCCTAGAAACAGGGACCATCTTTGTAACCGCTGTGCAGTCATTACTGGCACGCCCTTCTTAGGATTAAAGATGGAGACAAGTGGTTGGTGGTCAGTCAGCAAGGTGAACTTCTGTCCATGCAGATAGTGGTTGAATTTTTTTACTCCCCATACTAGGCTGAGGGCCTCCCTGTCAATCTGGGCGTAGTTGCGCTCGGCTGAGGTTAGTGACCGAGACGCAAAGGCTACTGGCCTCTCCAACCCGTCTGGGAATTTGTGTGACAGCACCGCTCCAATGCCGTAGGGTGATGCATCACATGCCAAACGAATTGGTAGTGCTGGGTTGAAATGGGCCAACACCTCTTTTGATGTGATCAATTCTTTACACTTCTGGAAAGCTCGTCTACGTTTGTCATCCCACTTCCATGGTACCCCTGTTTGCAGTAGGGTGTTCAGCGGGTGTAATACCAAAGACAAATTTGGTAAGAACTTGTGGTAATAGTTTACCAGCCCGAGGAACGACCTCAGTTGTGACACATTTTCCGGTGCTGGAGCCTTGACTACTGCTTCAATCTTGTCAGGGGACTTATGTAACCCCTCTTCATCGATGACGTGGCCGCAATACGAGATCTGTTTCTGGAAAAACTCGCACTTGTGGCGATTAGCTCGTAGCCCATATTCCTTTAATCTGGCGAGCACCTTCTCCAAGTTAGCGAGGTGATCACCGTCATTTTCGCCCGTGACCAAGATGTCGTCCAAATAACACTGGGTCCCTGGAATCCCTTGCAGGACCTGATCCATCGCCCTTTGCCAGATAGCCGGAGCCGAGGCTACTCCAAACACCAGCCGGTTGTATTGATAGAGACCTTTATGGGTGTTGATCGTAAGGTAATGTTTCGAAGCTTCTTCTACCTCCATTTGCAAGTACGCCTGGGCTAGATCAATTTTGGTGAAGCGTTTACCACCAGATAGCGAGGCAAAAATATCCTCAATTCGTGGAAGCGGATATTGCACCGTGTGAAGGACTGGGTTCACTGTCACCTTAAAATCCCCACAGATGCGGACCTTCTTTGGTTCCCCAGGCGTATTACTCAACGACCTCTTCATTACAGGAACGATGGGTGTAGCCCACTCGCTTCAGTCCACTTTGGACAGTACTCCTGAACGTTCCAACCCTTCCAGCTCTGCTTCAACCGCTGGTCTGATCACATAAGGCACTGGTCTGGCCTTCAGAAACTTTGGGCTTGCATTATCCTCTATTTTAATTGTTGCTGTTATTCCTTTTAGTGTTCCTAGTCCCTCCTGGAACACTTCTTTTGCGTCAGCTAGCATTTTTGACAGTCGTCCAGGTGTGACGTCGTCATCCTTTTTGGCCTCCACCTTCAGTGCCTGTATGGAATGCCAATCTAAATGTATCTTCCGGATCCATTCACGTCCTAGCAGTGGTGGTCCTCCATTTGGCAATACATATATATCCATTTTAGGTATTTCCTGACCTTTATATGTCACTTTCACCCTTATTTCTCCTTTGGGGTAGGCTTTTTGCCCCGTATACGTCTTCAAGACAATCTCTGTAGCTTTCAAGGTTATGTGTGAAAATAGCCGCTTGTAGTCTCTTTGATTTATGACTGTTAGAGCTGACCCTGTGTCCAATTCCATTTCCACTTGGACTCCGTCTATCTTGAGTATAGCCCAGATAGTCTGGTGATCCTCCATTTCGGTTACATTATGTAGTTTCAGACAACCCAGCTCCTTGCTTCTGGAGTCGGTGTCACTTTTCTGTTCGTCTGTATTATGTCCGTGAATGATTGAGACACGGACAGCAGGAGTTGAACAAAACAAGTCTTTACTGATGAAGTCAATAGTGAAACTGAAAACAACAGAGGCTCACTAGCACCTTTTATACAGGGGTGGTCACTGCCGGTACTGCAGTCTGAGACCAGTTATTCTCTTAAAGGTACATACACAACAATTCCTCCCCTTTTAGATAAACAGTACATAACATTCATTTAACAACTAAATGATAACTAATTACAATCACAATTACGGTTGCTAGATACATTGGTTAAGTTTAAGCAATTATAAGTTCAGTCTTTGAGGAGGCTTCCTGATTCTGTCTGGATAACACCTCTTTGGGGTATCAGGTTCTTCTGGCAATGTTGAGTCAGGATCAATGTCGTTGTTTGGTTCATCTGCTTCCAATATCACCGGTTCTGCGGTAGCTGCAACTGGTACATTGATTTCATTGCCAGGTGTATCAGATCGTGGTGTGGAGTTGACATTTTCCAGTGACTCTAGAATCTGGTCAGCATGGCGTCTTACAATGCTCTCTCCAACGTCCACGGTATACATGAGAGGTCCTTGCCATGTACAAATCGTTCCTGGCTGCCATTTCTCAGTGCGGTAGTCCCGAGCCAAAACTGGTTGACCTATCTTAAAACTCCTGGTCGGCCTTTCATTCATATTCTGAAACTGCCTGTTCTCCACATCTCTTCGGACGTTTGGCTTAACCAAATCCAAGTGGCATCATAGTCTTCGATTGAAGAACATCATGGCTGGAGTTTGGTTGGTAACCGCATGTGTCGCATTCCGGTAGACAAACAAGAAGTTGTCCACCTTGTGTTGTAGGGGTATATCTTCATTACACATTGCCTTGATAGCTTTCTTGAATGTTTGGACAAACCTCTCGGCCAATCCATTAGTGGCTGGATGATATGGGGCAGATGTGTAATGCTTAACACCATTGTTCTTTAAGAACCTCCGGAACTCTTCAGACACAAACTGTGGTCCATTGTCAGAGCAAATCTGTTCAGGCAGCCCATTCCTGGCGAATATGGTTCGTAAAACTGTGATAGTTTTTTCCGTGGTGGTTGAGGACATTTTTATTACCTCTGGCCACTTTGAATGTGCATCCACCGCAATTAAAAACATCGAGTCCATGAAGGGACCAGCAAAATCAATGTGCACCCTTTGCCATGGAGATGAAGGCCACTCCCATGGATGCAGAGGAGCTTGTTGTGGGGCGTTTTGGACCTTCTGGCATCCTGCACAGCTCTTGGTCATCTCTTCGATTTCTCTATTGATTCCCGGCCACCACACAAACGCTCTGGCTAAGTTCTTCATTTTTACCCCACCCAGATGACCCTCATGAAGCTCATTGAGCACTCTATCCGTCAACTTAGGTGGAATTACTACTCTGGATCCACACATCAAGGTTCCTCTGCACACTGACAGCTGTTCTCTTCTCGGCGAGAATGCTGGCAGCAGTGGTTCGCCATGTGCTGGCCATCCCTTCACCGTTAAATCATAGACCCGTGATAGTGTCGGGTCATTCCGTGTTTCCTTTTCTATGTTTGCATTCGTCACAGGGAGACATTCGACTATGGTCGAGTGGAATAACTCCATTGGATCCACTGCAAGGTCTTCTTCTTCCACCGTCGGCAACGGTAGGCGTGACAATCCATAAGCATTCCCATGCTGTTTAGTTCCTTTGTACTCGATGTCATATTGGCGTGCCCCTAGGAAAAGGGACCACCTCTGCAGCCGTTGTGCTGTCATTATCGGTACGCCCTTCTGAGGGTTGAAAATGGAGACAAGAGGTTGATGGTCGGTTAGTAGAGTAAATTTTTGACCGTGCAGGTAGTGATTGAACTTCTTCACCCCCCACACTAGGCTGAGGGCCTCTCTGTCAATCTGGGCGTAGTTACGCTCGGCAGAAGTTAACGAGCGTGACGCAAAAGCTATCGGCCTCTCTAAACCATCAAGGAATTTATGTGACAGTACCGCCCCAATGCCGTAGGGAGACACATCACACGCCAGTCTGATCGGCAGTGCTGGGTTGTAGTGAGCCAATACTTCCCTTGAAGTGATTAAGTCCTTACTCTTCTGAAAGGCCCGCTTACAATCATCGCTCCATTTCCATGCTACCCCCGTTCGTAGCAGGGCGTTCAGTGGGTGCAGAATTGTTGACAAATTTGGCAAAAACTTATGGTAGTAATTCACCAATCCGAGGAATGACCTCAGTTGCGACACATTTTCAGGTGCTGGGGCCTTAACAACCGCTTCAATTTTGTCAGGGGACTTATGTAACCCCTCTTCATCAATCACGTGGCCACAATACGATATCTGTTTCTTAAAAAACTCGCACTTGGGGTGGTTGGCTCGTAGCCCATGTTCCCGTAGTCTAGTGAGCACCTGTTCTAGGTTGTTAAGGTGTTCACTGTCATCTTCACCTGTCACAAGGATGTCGTCCAAGTAACACTGAGTCCCCGGAATCCCTTGCAGGACTTGTTCCATCGCTCTCTGCCATATCGCCGGAGCCGATGCTACTCCGAATACCAATCGATGATACTGGTAAAGACCTTTGTGAGTGTTTATCGTGAGATACTTCCGAGAGGACTCTTCAACCTCCATCTGCAAATATGCTTGTGCTAGGTCAATTTTTGTAAAACGCTTCCCTCCAGACAGTGAGGCAAAGATGTCTTCTATATCCTTGGAAGAGGATATTGTACTGTGTGAAGGACTGGGTTCACCGTCACCTTGAAATCCCCACAGATGCGAATCTTCCTTGGCTCCCCGGACTTATTGCTTAACGTTTTCTTCATGACAGGAACGATGGGTGTCGCCCACTCGCTCCAGTCGACCTTAGACAACACGCCTGCCTTCTCCAGATTCTCCAGCTCTGCCTCGACGACTGGGCGAATTGCATATGGTACCGGTCTTGCTTTGAAAAACTTGGGAACTGCATTCTCTTCTATTTTTATCGAGGCGGTTACGCCTTTAAGCGTGCCCAGTTCTTGTTGAAATACCTCTTTGGCGTTAGCTAAGATTGTTGACAATCGTCCAGGAGTGACGTCTTCAGCTTTTTTACTGTCCACCGTCATTGTATGAATGGAGTGCCAATCTAAGTTTATCTTCCTGATCCATTCACGTCCCAATAACGGTGGTCCACCATTTGGCAGTATGTAGAGATACAATTTCCGTATTTTCTTGCCGTTGTATTCGACAGGCACCCTTATTTTTCTTCTGGGGTATACTTTTTGCCCCGTATACGTCGTCAAGACGATGGATGTCTCTCTCAAGGGTATGTGTGAGAATAGCCGCTCGTAGTCTCGTCGATTCATGACGGTTAGCGCTGATCCTGTATCCAATTCCATTTTAACTTGGGACCCTGCTATCGTGAGGGTGACCCAAATGGTTCGGTGATCCTCTTTTGCGATTACATTGTGAAGTTTGAGACAGCTTAGTCTCCTGTTCCCGGATTCACTATCGCTCATCTGGTCTTCGGAACTACTGTCCGTCATCTTTTGTACTTTCTTGTACGGTCCCTTAGTAGCCTTTCTGTTGTCGCTGGTCTTCTTCCCAGACCTGCAAACTCGTGCAATGTGTCCCATCTTTCCGCATTGCCTGCATATTTTGTCTTTGGACCAGCAGTCCTTCTGGTCATGGTTAGTTCTGCCGCAGCGATAACATTTTGCAAATCCCCGTGTCATTTCGTGGGTGCCGTATTCCTGTGGCTTTTGTTGAATTTCTGCAGCTCCCCTGGCTGCTGCTTCATATGATACTGCCACGCTGAAAGCCTTATCTAGCATCAGCTCTTTCTCTGATAGTAACTTCTTCTGTGTTCCTTCACTCAGGAGTCCACAGACAAATTTGTCCCGTAGGGTATCTGCCAGTCCTTCTCCGAACTGGCAGTGCTTTGATAGCTTGCGTAGTTCCGTAAGGTACTCAGCATTGCTCTCATCTTTATGCTGAGTTCTCCTGTGGAATTTAAATCTTTCTGCTATCAACAGCGGTGCAGGGTTTAGGTGTTCCTGTAGGACAGCAACAATTTCGTTAAAACTCTTCGCCTTCGGTTTGGCTGGAGTAATCAGGTCCCGCAATAGGCCGTACGTTCTAGCGCCCATTAAATTTAGCAATACCGATGCCTTTTTCTCATCAGCTATTTCGTTTGCCTCGAAATATACCTCGACTCTTTCCACATACGTGGTCCAGTCCTCTATTGTATTATCAAAAGCAGTGATACAGCCAGTCTTCGGCATCTTGCAAATCTAAAATGGCGCCTCCCGTGCTTTGCCTTCTTCCCCGATTTAACAAAATGGCACCTCCCGCGCTTTGCTTTCTTCCCCGCTGATTAAGATGGCGCCTCCCGCGCTTTGCCTTCTTCCCCGCTGTTGCTAGCGCTGCTTTCCACGGTTCCCGTTGCAACCTGCAGCTCCTCGCGGTTTCTTGCGCATTTAATATTTCTTTTTTTTATTATTTTCCCGTTGTGGAACAACCCTGTGGGACTCTTGCCTCCCTCTTCTCGGGTCTATATGCAGCCCGGCTTCGTATCACCGGCCGCGCCCTGTGTGCTCCACCCTCTCTCTCTCTTCTTCCCGACAACACTGCTCGGCCCCGTTGCAAGCCACTCGCTCGAGTTCGCGACCACCGCAGCCCAGGAAGGATCAGTGTACTACCTGCCACCAGCCCGATTAGCTGAAGCACCGTCGACAGGAACCAGGCCCCGCTTTTGACAGCTTCTCCAGCAATCTTCAACTCCGCTAACACAGGGGTGGATGCCCACAGTCGACGCCCATTTCTACTGCCTCTTACTTTCTTTTCTTTCTGGCCTCGACCTCTGCTCACTTCGCTGTAGGAATGGATCCCAGGAGGTGGTGCAGACTGTAGGTAAGTTCGTATCTGCTCATCGCCAGTATTATGTCCGTGAATGATTGAGACACGGACAGCAGGAGTTGAACAAAACAAGTCTTTACTGATGGAAGTCAATAGTGAAACTGAAAACAACAGAGGCTCACTAGCGCCTTTTATACAGGGGTGGTCACTGCCGGTACTGCAGTCTGAGACCAGTTATTCTCTTAAAGGTACATACACAACAGTCTGAACCACTGTCCATCACCTGGTGTACCTTTTTGTACTTCTCCTGTGGAGATTTCTTACTGTTGGTTTTCTTCCCAGACCTGCAGACTCTTGCTATGTGTCCTGCTTTCCCACACTGTCTGCACACTTGGTCCTTGAACCAACAATCTTTCTGGTCATGTGTTGTTCTGCTGCAGCGATAGCACTTCCCTGTTCCATAGGTCATTTCGTTGGTGCCATATTCTTGCGGTCTCCGTTGTATCTCTGCAGCGCCCCTTGCGGCTGCTTCGTGTGATACTGCCATACTGAAAGCTTTGTCCAGCGTAAGGTCCTTTTCTGATAGAAGCCGTTTCTGGGTTCCTTCACTTTGTAGCCCACACACAAACTTGTCCCTTAACGTGTCTGCTAGTCCCGCTCCAAACTGGCAGTATTTCGATAGCTTGCGCAGTTCCGTTAGGTACTCAGCATTGCTTTTGTCTTTGTGTTGGTTCCTTTTATGGAACTTAAATCGTTCTGCTATCAGCAGCGGTGTGGGGTTTAAGTGGTCCTGTAGGATTTCTACTATGCTTTCAAAATTCTTGTTTACCGGCTTCTCTGGGGTTATTAGATTTCGCAGTAACCCATAAGTTTTTGCACCCATGGAATTTAACAGAACCAGTGCTTTATTAGCATCTGGCACTTCATTCGCCCTGCAGTACACCTCAATACGTTCCACATATGTCGCCCAATCTTCGACTTCATTGTCGAACGTAGAGATACTGCCACTCTTCGGCATCCTTGGTTGTGCGTTAACTATCACCAATGGCGCCTCCCGCGCTTCCCCTTCTTCTCCGCTGGCACAAAATGGCGTCTCCCGCACTTTCCTTCCTTCCCGCGCTCGCCCGTCTTCTCCGCTGCGGCTTCGCAAAATGGCGTCTCCCGCGCTCTTCCTTCTCCGCGGCTCAATGGCGCCTCCTGCGCTCTCCCTGCTTCTCCGCGGCTCAATGGCGTCTCCCGCGCTCTCCCTGCTTCTCCGCGGCTCAATGGCGTCTCCCCTTGCTTCGCCCCGCAGACCCTGATCAGCCCGTGATCCCTGGCTGTGCTCTGCGTGTTCTTCCCTTGATATTTGTCGACGTCGCTCAGTCTAGAACCCGGCTGTTTCTTACCCTCTCTCTCTCCGGTTTGCAGTATTTTTCCTCGACGCCGCTCGGTGATCAACCCCCGGCTGCGTCCTGCTCTCTTCACCCTCTTCTTACCCCGTCGATGCTGCTCGGCTCTCTCTCTCTGCCGTCGGTCGGCTCCAGCCGCTGCTGCTCGGGAAGGGTCTGCTCTGGACCTGTCGTCGGTCTCTTACTGCTCGTTGTGGTTGGGGAACCAAACCCGGCTCTCCACAGCCTCCCCAGCGAAGTTGGATCTCTGCGTGACTGCTGGGCGGTTGCTCGCGGTCGACGCCCGTGTTCCTGGAGTCGACTATTTTTTTGTTGTTGTTTTTTTTTGTTTTATGTTGCAGGTAGATTCGCATCGACACTCGTCACCACTGTTAGATCCGTGGTTCAGTGGATAAATAATTACACGGATGCTGTACATAAACAAATAACAGGTCTTTACTGGAGATGGGTAATCTCTAGACTGGGGTACAGAGGCATGCGCACAGCTTATAGACCGGTGTGGTTACTGCGGTACTACAGTATACAGGAGCTGTAAAAAGTAGTTCTGACTTAAAGCACATACACCACAGATGACACCCAGCTCGAACTCGCCCTCACCTCTCTTGACCGCTCCACTTCCTTGTCCGACATGATTCACAATTTCCTTACAGTTAAACATTGGGAATGCCAGTCATTTTCTCCAGTTCCTTCCACAAACTCTGCACATACGTCACTGACTCTATTCCTCTCTCCAACTGCTGTCTCACTAAGCTAGACTGGTTTCAAACTCGTCTTCCTGTTCAACCGTACGTTGACTTTCCAAATCATACTGTGTCCATTAAAAAGAGTTCCCATTTTAACCTGCATAAAATCGCCCATCTCTGCTGTACTTCAAGGCATCTGCTGCTGAAACGCACCCTCTATAAACTTCTGCTTATCGAATACCCTGCGGCCAGTATCCTGACCCACACCCACGTCCTGCTCGTCCATCAATCCCATCCTCGCTGGCTGACGATGGTCAGTGGCTCCCAATGCCTCAAATTTAAAGTTGTCCAGCCTGCTTTAAATCCCTCCGTGACCTTACCACTTCCGATCTCAAAGGCATCCTCTGGCCCCCAGCTCACCATTAATCTGACTGAGCTCTGTAACTCCGCACCCTCCACTGGGGAATACACGATGACAATTACAAAAGCTGACAATGTGAAGGGTGTCTCAGTGATCAGAAGCCCCGATCTCCCAGTCCCCGGCCTCTCTCTCTCCTGGTCCCCGGCCCCTCTCTCTCTCTCTCTCCCAGCCCCCGGCCTCTCTCTCTCTCCCAGTCCCCGGCCCCTCTCTCTCTCTCTCTCCCAGTCCCCGGCCTCTCTCTCTCTCCCATTCCCCGGCCTCTCTCTCCCAGCCCCCGGCCTCTCTCTCTCTCCCAGTCTCCGGCCTCTCTCTCTCTCTCTCCTGGCCTCTCTCTCTCTCCCAGTCCCCGGCCTCTCTCTCTCTCTCTCTCTCCCAGTCCCCGGCCTCGCTCTCTCTCCCAGTCTCCGGCCTCTCTCTCTCTCTCTCTCCTGGTCCCCGGCCTCTCTCTCTCTCTCTCCCCCAGTCCCCAGCCTCTCTCTCTCTCCCAGTCCCCGGCCTCACTCTCTCTCCCAGTCCCCGGCCTCTCTCTCTCTCCCAGTCCCCGGCCTCTCTCTCTCTCTCTCTCTCCCAGTCCCCGGCCTCTCTCTCTCTCTCTCCCAGTCCCCGGCCTCTCTCTCTCTCCCAGTCTCCGGCCTCTCTCCCTCTCTCCCCCAGTCCGCGGCCTCTCTCTCTCTCCCGGCCTCCCTCTCTCTCCCAGTCCCCGGCCTCTCTCTCTCTCCCAGTCCCCGGCCTCTCTTTCTCCCCCAGTCCCCGGCCTCTCTCTCTCGGTCCCCGGCCTCTCTCTCTCTCTCCCAGTCCCCAGCCTCTCTCTGTCTCTCCCAGTCCCCGGCCTTTCTCTCTCTCTCTCTCTCTCCCAGTCCCTGGCCCCTCTCTCTCTCCCAGTCCCCGGCTGTGATGAAATATGCCATTCATCAGACTCTGTAGTTAACTGTATATATTGTATTGCCTGCTCCGGTGTTTGTACCTTGTATTGTGTATCAGGCACCGCCCCCTTTGTGTGTCGGCTCCACCCATACCTGGCCCTACTTAAGACAAGTCCAGGCTTGTCTTGCAGTAGAACAGCAGCACGCTAGGTGAAGCCACCGGCATCTTTTCTTTGCTAATAAAAGCCTTGTTTTATTCTGCTAACTTCGAGTCTTGAAGTTATTGAGGCGCATCACCGGCCTCTCTCTCTCTCCCAGTCCCTGGCCACTCTCTCGCTCCCAGTCCCCGGCCTCTCTCTCTCTCCCAGTCCCCGGCCTCTCTCTCTCTCCCAGTCCCTGGCCTCTCTCTCTCTCTCCCAGTCTCCGGCCTCTCTCTCTCCCAGTCCCTGGCCTCTCTCTCTCTCTCTCCCAGTCTCTGGCCTCTCTCTCTCTCTCTCCCCCAGTCCCCAGCCTCTCTCTCTCTCTCTCCCAGTCCCCGGCCTCTCTCTCTCTCTCTCTCCCAGTCTCCGGCCTCTCTCTCTCTCTCCCAGTCTCTCTCTCTCTCCCCCAGTCCCCGGCCTCTCTCTCTCGGCCTCTCACTCTCTCCCAGTCCCCGGCCTCTCTCTCTCTCTCCCAGTCCCCGGCCTCTCTCTCTCCCCCAGTCCCCAGCCTCTCTCTCTCTCTCTCTCCCAGTCCCCGGCCTCTCTCTCTCTCCCAGTCCCCAGCCTCTCTCTCTCTCTCTCCCAGTCCCCGGCCCCTCTCTCTCTCTCCCGGCCTCTCTCTCTCTCTCTCCCGGCCTCTCTCTCTCTTTCAGTCCCCAGCCTCTCTTTCTCTCCCAGTCCCCAGCCTCTCTCTCTCTCCCAGTCCCCGGCCTCTCTCTCTCTCTCTCCCCCAGTCCCCAGCCTCTCTCTCTCTCTCTCCCAGTCCCCAGCCTCTCTCTCTCTCCCAGTCCCCGGCCTCTCTCTCTCTCTCCCAGTCTCTCTCTCTCTCCCTTAATCCCCGGCCTCTCTCTCTCTCTCCCGGTCCCTGGCCTCTCTCTCTCTCTCTCCCGGCCTCTCTCTCTCTCTCTCTCCCAGTCCCCGGCCTCTCTCTCTCTTTCTCTCTCTCCCGGCCTCTCTCTCTCTCCCAGTCCCCGGCCTCTCTCTCTCTCTCTCTCCCAGTCCCCGGCCTCTCTCTCTCTCCCAGTCCCCGGCCTCTCTCTCTCTCTCTCCCAGCCTCTCTCTCTCTCTCTCTCTCCCAGTCCCCGGCCTCTCTCTCTCTCTCTCTCCCAGTCCCCGGCCTCTCTCTCTCCCGGTCCCTGGCCTCTCTCCCAAAGTCCGCGACCTCTCTCTCCCGGCCTCTCTCTCTCTCCCTCTCTCTCTCCCCCAGTCCCCGGCCTCTCTCTCTCTCCCAGTCTCTCTCTCTCTCTCACCCAGTCCCCGGCCTCTCTCTCTCTCCCAGTCCCCGGCCTCTCTCTCTCTCCCAGTCCCCAGCCTCTCTCTCTCTCTCCCTCTCCCAGTCCCCAGCCTCTCTCTCTCTCTCTCTCCCTCTCCCAGTCCCCGGCCTCTCTCTCTCTCCCAGTCCCCGGCCTCTCTCTCTCTCCCTCTCCCAGTCCCCAGCCTCTCTCTCTCTCTCCCTCTCCCAGACCCCGGCCTCTCTCTCTCTCCCTCTCCCAGTCCCCGGCCTCTCTCTCTCTCCCTCTCCCAGTCCCCGGCCTCTCGCTCTCTCTCTCTCTCCCTTAGTCCCCGGCCTCTCTCTCTCTCTCTGTCCCCGGCCTCTCTCTCTCTCCCCCAGTCCCCGGCCTCTCTCTCTCTCTCCCCCAGTCCCCGGCCTCTCTCTCTCTCCCCCAGTCCCCGGCCTCTCTCTCTCTCTCTCTCCCAGTCCCCGGCCTCTCTCTCTCCCCCAGTCCCCGGCCTCTCTCTCTCTCCCAGTCCCCGGCCTCTCTCTCTCTCTCTCTCTCCCAGTCCCCGGCCTCTCTCTCTCTTTCTCTCCCAGTCCCCGGCCTCTCTCTCTCTCTCGCAGTCCTCAGCCTCTCTCTCTCCCCCAGTCCCCGGCCTCTCTCTCTCCCAGTCCCCGGCCTCTCTCTCTCTCGCTCTCTCAGTCCCCGGCCTCTCTCTCTCTCTCCCCCAGTCCCCGGCCTCTCTCTCTCTCTCCCAGTCCCCGGCCTCTCTCTCTCTCTCCCAGTCCCCGGCCTCTCTCTCTCTCTCAGTCCCCGGCCTCTCTCTCTCTCTCTCTCTCCCAGTCCCCGGCCTCTCTCTCTCTCTCAGTCCCCGGCCTCTCTCTCTCTCTCTCCCAGTCCTTGGCCTCTCTCTCTCCCGGCCTCTCTCTCTCTCTCCCGGCCTCTCTCTCTCTCTCAGTCCCCGGCCTCTCTCTCTCTCCCGGCCTCTCTCTCTCTCTCCCAGTCCCCGGCCTCTCTCTCTCTCTCCCGGCCTCTCTCTCTCTCCCAGTCCCCGGCCTCTCTCTCTCTCTCTCCCGGCCTCTCTCTCTCTCTCTCTCCCAGTCCCCGGCCTCTCTCTCTCTCTCCCGGCCTCTCTCTCTCGCAGTCCACGGCCTCTCTCTCTCTCTCCCAGTTCCCGGCCTCTCTCTCTCTCTCCCAAAGTCCGCGACCTCTCTCTCCCGGCCTCTCTCTCTCTCCCAGTCCCCGGCCTCTCTCTCTCTCTCTCCCAGTCCTTGGCCTCTCTCTCTCCCGGCCTCTCTCTCTCTCTCCCGGCCTCTCTCTCTCAGTCCCCGGCCTCTCTCTCTCTCCCGGCCTCTCTCTCTCTCTCCCAGTCCCCGGCCTCTCTCTCTCTCTCTCCCAGTCCTTGGCCTCTCTCTCTCCCGGCCTCTCTCTCTCTCTCCCGGCCTCTCTCTCTCAGTCCCCGGCCTCTCTCTCTCTCCCGGCCTCTCTCTCTCTCTCCCAGTCCCCGGCCTCTCTCTCTCTCTCCCGGCCTCTCTCTCTCTCCCAGTCCCCGGCCTCTCTCTCTCTCTCTCCCGGCCTCTCTCTCTCTCTCTCTCCCAGTCCCCGGCCTCTCTCTCTCTCTCCCGGCCTCTCTCTCTCGCAGTCCACGGCCTCTCTCTCTCTCTCCCAGTTCCCGGCCTCTCTCTCTCTCTCCCAAAGTCCGCGACCTCTCTCTCCCGGCCTCTCTCTCTCTCCCAGTCCCCGGCCTCTCTCTCTGTCTCCCGGCCTCTCAGTCTCCGGCCTCTCTCTCCTGGTCCCCGGCCTCTCTCTCCCACAGTCCGCGACCTCTCTCTCCCGGCCTCCCTCTCTCTCCCAGTCCCCGGCCTCTCTCTCTCTCTCTCTCTCTCCTGGTCCCCGGCCTCTCTTTCTCTCTCCCAGTCCCCGGCCTCTCTCTCTCTCCCAGTCTCCGGCCTGTCTCTCTCTCCCAGTCCCCGGCCTCTCTCTCTCTCCCAGTCCCCGGCCTCTCTCTCTCTCTCTCCTGGTCCCCGGCCTCTCTCTCTCTCCCCCAGTCCCTGGCCTCTCTCTCTCTCTCTCTCTCCCCCAGTCCCCGGCCTCTCTCTACTGGTCCCCGGCCTCTCTCTCTCTCTCTCTCCTAGTCCGTGACCTCTCTCTCTCTCTCCCCCAGTCCCCGGCCTCTCTCTCGCTCTCCCAGTCCCTGGCCTCTCTCTTTCTCTCTCCCCCAGTCCCCAACCTCTCTCTCCCCCAGTCCCCGGCCTCTCTCTCTCTCCCAGTCCCCGGCCTCTCTCTCCCAGTCCGTGGCCTCTCTCTCTCTCTCTCTCCCAGTCCCTGGCCCCTCTCTTTCTCTCTCCCCCCCAGTCCCCAACCTCTCTCTCTCTCTCTCCCAGTCCCTGGCCCCTCTCTTTCTCTCCCAGTCCGTGGCCTCTCCCTCTCTCTTTCTCCCAGTCCCCGGCCTCGCTCTCTCCCCCAGTCCCCGGCCTCTCTCTCTCTCCCAGTCCCCAGCCTCTCTCTCGCTCTCAGTCCCCGGCCTCTCTCTCTCTCTCCCCCAGTCCCCAGCCTCTATCTCTCTCTCAGTCCCCGGCCTCTCTCTCTTTCTCTCTCCCAGTCCCCGGCCTCTCCCTCTCTCACTCTCTCTGCTAGTCCCCAGCCTCTCTCTCTCTCCCAGTCCCCGGCCTCTCTCTCTCTCTCTCCCAGTCCCCGGCCTCTCTCTCTCTCTGCTTCGCTTAACAGCCTGGGGTACATTTCATCCGGGCCTGGGGATTTATCCACTTTCAAAGATGCTAAACCCGTTAATACTTCCTCTCTCACTATGTTTGTTTGGTGAATGGAGTTGAGGAAGTAGATCAGCCATGATCTCATTGAATGGCGGAGCAGGCTCGAAGGACCAAAGGGCCTACCCCTGCTCCTATTTCTTATGTAAGAGAGGAAATAGCAGAGGCTCTGACCATCATTTTCCAATCCTCTCTGGCTACAGGTGTGGTGCTGGAGGACTGCTAACATCGTACCACTGTTTAAAAAGGGGAGAAAGGGATAGACCAAGTATCTTAATTCAGAAAGACACAGATTAATCAAGGACAGTCAGCATGGATTTGTTAAGGGGAGGTTGTGTCTGTCTGACTAACTTGATTGAATTTTTTGAGGAGGTAACAAGGAGGGTAGATGAGGGTAGTGCGTTTAATGTAGTGTATATGGATTTTAGCAAGGCTTTTGATAAGGTCCCACATGGCAGACTGGTCACGAAAGTAAAAGCCCATGGGATCCAGGGCAAAGTGGCAAGTTGGATCCAAAATTGGCTCAGAAGTAGGAAGCAAAGGGTTATGGTCGATGGGTGTTTTTGTGACTGGAAGGCTGTTTCCAGTGGGGTTCCGCAAGGCTCAGTACTGGATCCCTTGCTTTTTGTGGTATATATCAATGATTTATACTTGAATGTAGGGGACATGACTAAGAAGTTTGCAGATGATACAAAAATTGAACAGTGACAAATGAAATTCAATCCGGACAAGTGCAAAGTAATGCATTTGGGGAGGGCTAACAAGGAAAGGGAATACGCTATAAATGGTAGGACAGTGAGTAGTGTAGAGGAACAAAGGGACCATGTAGTGCATGTCCACAGATCCCTGAAGGTAGCAGGAGGTAGATAAGGTGGTTAAGAAGGCATACGGAATACTTGCCTTTATTAGCGGTGGCATAGAATACAAGAGCAGGGGGTTATGCTTCAATTCTATAGAACACGAGTTAGGCCTCAGCTAGAGTACTGTGTGCAGTTCTGGTCACCACATTACAGGAACGATGTGATTGCACTAGAGAGGGTACAGAGGAGATTTACAAGGATGTTGCCGGGAGTAGAGAATCTTAGCTATGAGGAAAGGCTGGATAGGCTGGGTCTGTTTACCTTGGAACAGAAGAGAGACCTTATTGAGGTGTATAAAATTATGAAGGGCCGGGACAGAGTGGATAGGAAGGATTTATTTCCCTTAGCAGAGGGGTCAAAAACCAGGGGCACAGATTTAAAGTAATTGGTGGAAGGTTTAGAGGGGATTTGCGGGGAAATGTCTTCACCCAGAGGGTGGTGGGGGTCTGGAACTCACTGCTTGAAAGGGTGGGAGAAGCAGGAACCCGCCTCGGATCCACACCTGACCTGCGGTAACCGACAAGGCCACGGACCGAGAGCTGGCAACTTTCATTCGGCTGGAGAGCTCGCCCGTGCGGTAAATTCCCGGCGGGCCCCGCGCCGCACGGTCCTCCGCGATCCCGGCGGGCCCCGCGCCGCACGGTCCTCCGCTATCCCGGCGGGCCCCGCGCCGCACGGTCCTCCGCTATCCCGGCAAGCCCCGCGCCGCACGGTCCTCCGCTATCCCGTCATTCTGTGCGGGCCTGGTTAAGATGGCGGCGCTGTTGCCGGTGATGCCGCGGTTTGAGAGCCGGTGGTTCGGGCCCGCTCCCGCTGGCTCCAACCTCCACCCCGACTGGATGAGCCAGGAAGTCAGCACGGGAGTAAGTCCGAGTGCCGGGTCCGGGTGATGGAGCGGCAGCGCTCCCGCCGGTGATGCTGCAGATTTAGGGCCTGGGCGAGAAAGCGGCGGGCCCGGCCCGGCTCTTGTCCGGGGCCCGGCTCTCTCCCGGGTGTCCCGGCCCTCTCCCGGGTGTCCCGGCCCCGGCCGATGGGTGTCCCCTAGTTGGATGCTGCAGTTTGATGATCGGAGTGAGATTGATCGCTGTGGACAGTTTGTTGTATTTGCGGCTGCCGGGCCGGGAGAAGGCGAACTAGATTTGGTGAATGTGGTGCGGTCATGAGCGAGAGCGGTTGGAAGGGCCCAGTTTAGTCCCTGGTTTGTGCCGAGTCAGGCAGTTGGGGGATTTCACTCATATAAAAACAGAAAATGCTGGAGATATTCAGGTCAGGCAGCATCTGTGAAGAGAGAAACAGAGTCAACGTTTCAGGTCGATGACCTATCGTCAGAACTGGATTTCACTGTTGGCCGCGGTGCCCTCGGGTTAGAGAAGATAGAAAAGTAAAAGTAGGGAAGTTATGCTAAACGTGTATCGAACCTTGGTTAGGTCACACTTGGAGTATTGCGTACAGTTCTGGTCTCCATATTATGAAAAGGATATAGAGGCACTGGAGAGGGTGCAGAGAAGATTTACAAGGACGGTACCAGAAATGCGAGGGTACACCTATCGGGAAAGGATGAACAGGCTGGGACTGAAAAGAGACGGCTGAGGAGTGACCTAAGATGTCTTTAAAATTATGAGATTTTGATAGAGTGGATACAGAGAGTGTGTTTCCACTTGTGGGGAAGAGCATTGTGGTGTATGTAACCTGTACCACCTTAAGAGACTACCTTAAGAGATGGACTACTTTCTCTTGGCTACTGTATATTGTAGTACCGGTGGTGACCACACCGGTATATAAACTCTGTGTAGTAATTTGCTAAGCAGTTCAGCCCTGACCTTCGATTAGTAAAGACCTGTTTAAGTTATTCTTGTTGTCTGTGTCCAGTGATTTAGAATAAGCATATCTGGGACACTCAGACTCAACAAGCATAACTAGAGGCCATCAATATAGTCACCAAGAAATCCAATAGGTCGATTAGGCTTATATTCACTAGAGTTTAGAAGAATGAGAGGGGATCTCATTGAAACTTAAAATTCTAATGACTAGACAGACTAGATGCAGGAAGGATGTTCCCGATGGTGGGGGAGTCTAGAACCAGGGGTCACAGTCTAAGGATAAGGGGTAAGCCATTTAGGACTGAGATGAGGAATTTCTTCACCCAGAGAGTGGTGAACCTGTGGAATTCTCTGCCACACAGGGCAGTTGAGGACAATTCATTAAATATATTCAAGAAGGAGTTGGATATATTTCTTGAGGCTAAATGGATCAAGGGATATGGGGAGAAAGCAGGGACCGGGTACTGAATTTGGATGATCAGCCATGATCTCATTGAATGGCGGAGCTGGCTCGAGGGGCCGAATGGCCTGCTCCTATCTTCTATGTTTCTATATGTCCTGCTGTCATAAACATTTTTGTTTTGAACATACTTCAGATTTGAATTAACTCTCATGTTTGTCAAGTGTAACACTGCATTTGGTCTGTGGCTAGAATGATTCTCATCGGATTCCTACTTTGCCACCATTCTTGCTTCACTTGACTCCGGTGACTGAACTCCATCTCATAGGTTTAAATTTAGTCTGTATTCAAAGTGGTAAATGGCAGTATATTTACTTGTTATATTTAGCTCTGTTTCCTCTGCCTTCTAATTCTCATCTTGTCTCTCTCCTGCTGTGGATGAATTTCATTGACATTTCCTGGAGTTTAGAAGAATAAGAGGTAATCTCATTGAAACATATAAATTCTTAAGGGGATTGACAAGTAAGATGCTGGGAGGATGTTTCCCCTGCCTGAGGAGTCTAAAACTAGGGGTCACAGTCTCAGAATAAGGGGTCAGCCATTTAGGACTGAGATGAGAAATTTCTTCACTCAGAGGGTGGTGAATCTTTGGAATTCTCTACCACAGAGGGCTGTGGAGGCTCAGTCGTTGAGTATATTCAAGACAGAGATCGATAGATTTTTGGATACTAAGGGAATTAAGGGATATGGAGATAGCGCGGGAAGGTGGAGATGAGGTAGAAGATCAGCCATGATCTTATTGAATGGCGGAGCAGGCTCAAAGGGCCGAATGGCCAACTCCTGCTCCTATTATGCTCGTGTGTATATTCCTATGTAAAATCTTTTTTTTTTCTTATACAGACGACCATTATGGCTGTGGAGTTTGACGGTGGAGTCGTTATTGGTGCAGATTCCCGAACTACCACAGGGTAAGGCTGTTGGGTTTAGGTGATGGAGTGAACCCGACCAACGGTGCAGGGGAGCTGAATTTATGCATATGTTACTCTAAGCTGGTTCAAATACCCAGAGTTGTTTATTGTATCTTGTGATGATTAACATAACTGGTATACACTGTCCTGGATACATCACCTCTCCCTGAAAACTGAGTGGTTCATATCAAAAGCCAAACTGGCACTGAGATTCTTGCTTTAATATTGAACAAAGCCCAGCTAAGTTACTTTAGCTTTCTTTCCTTTGTTTCGTTTCTTTCCCTCCCTCCTATCATCTGCCTTCAATATTGCGCTCCTCTTGAGCGTCCCTGATTTTAATCACTCCAGCATTGGTGGCCGTGCCTTCAGCTGCTAAGGCCCCAAGCTCTGGAATTCCCTCCCTAAACCTTTCCACCCCTCTTTCCTCCTTTTTAAGATGCTCCTTAAAACTTACCTCTTTAACCAATCTGCACTAATAGAAACATAGAAGATAGGAGCAGGAGTCGGCCATTCGGCCCCTCGAGCCTGCTCCGCCATTCAATGAGATCATGGCTGATCATCCAAACTCAGTACCCTGTCCCTGCTTTCTCCCCATATCCCTTGATCCTTTAGCCTTAAGAAATATATCCAACTCTTTCTTGAATATATTTAATGAATTGGCCTCAACTGCCTTGTGTGGTAGAGAATTCCACAGGTTCACCACTCTCTGGGTGAAGAAATTCCTCCTCATCTCTGTCCTAAATGGCTTACCCCTTATCCTTAGACTGTGAGCCCTGGTTCTGGACTCCCCCGCCATCGGGAACATCCTTCCTGCATCTAGTCTGTCCAGTCCTGTTAGAATTTTATAAGTTTCAATGAGATCCCCTCTCATTCTTCTAAACTCCAGCGAGTATAAGCCCAATCGACCCAATCTCTCCTCAGACCTCCTGTGGCTCGGTTTCAGGTTTTGGATGATAACACACCTATACCTCCTGTGGCTCGGTTTCAGGTTTTGGATGATAACACGCCTATGAAGCGTCTTGGGATGTTTTCCTGCGTTAAAGGTGCCATATAAAGTTCTTTTCTTCCCCCATGTCGGTGCCTGTGCTTTGGTCTCGTGAACAGTTAGGACTTGGCTTTCTCTAACAGGCTTCAGGAATGCCCGAGGCCTGCATTGAGTCCCTCTTGGGGGAAGCTGTCGCCATTTACCTGGTACTTTCTTTTCTCTCTCGCCTCGGAGTCAGAAGGTTATGGGTTCAATCACCACTCCAGCGACTTGAGCACATGATCTAGGCTGACACTCCAGTGCAATACCGAAGGAGTGCTACACTGTCAGAGGTGCCGTCTTTTGAATGAGACGTTAAACTGAGGCCACGTCTGCCCCCTCAGGTGGCCTCTGGTTTGACCTCAAACTCAAAACATTATAGACTGCGCTCTAAAGTCTGTTATAAATAAAGCAGTTTATTGCTGCTGTGCATTCCTCTGCCCTCTCAGGTGTTCGTAAAAGATCTCGTGGCACTATTTGAATGAGAGCAGACGTTTGCCATGTCATGGCCAATATTTATCCCTCACCAACTAGGGTTGACCACCCTCCTGGATTGTGCGGCTCTCCCGGGTGCAGTTGGCACTCTTCGGACACCTTCGCAGCCTGTACTCTGAATTCCCGACTTGCATCACTCTTCCTGCCTCCTTGGTGCTGTCCATCTCCAACACCAGCCATTCCCTGCTGGAATGTCCTCGTGGCTGCTCCTGCCTTGCTGCACTGCAATGAAGTTACTGTGGTGGAGCCACCAGGAAATTCTGTGTCTGCTTTGGTTTCTTCCTGATTGAGGGGATTCAATACGAGAACAATGGAGACATTCTCTTCACAGACTGACTGGTGACAGAAACTGCATTGTGGTATTGAGTATTTTGTTAGTGCTGTATAGCGTATTGAACAAAGTGGAAATTCCAGTGCTGCATGTGAGCTTTTATAAAAAGTACTTGTGTGTTATTAAATGCCTCAATGTTAATTGATGTGTAGGCGCTGTTTGGCGCATTTATTACTTTATACGCTCTGCAATTGTACTTTATTGCTGAATTAAGATTAGAAACTTCAGTACAAAAGCAAAATACTGCGGATGCTGGAAATCTGAAATGACAGAAAATGCTGGAAATACTCAGCAGGTCAGGCAGCATCTGTGGAGAGAGAAACAGCGCTAAAGTTTCAGGTCGGTGACCCTTCGTCAGAACTGGAAAAAGCTGGAGATGGAACAGGTTTTTAAGCAAGTGCAGGGGCTGGGAAGGGGAGGAAAGAACAAAAGGGAAGGTCTGTGATAGGATGGAAGGCAGGAGAGATAGAGATCTGAAACGTTAACTCGGTTCCACTCTCCACAGATGCTGCCTGACCTGCTGAGTAGTTCCAGCATTTTCTGTTTTTATTTCAGAAACTTCAGTGCTGGATTCCTCCATGTTTCTTGTGATGAATCACTGGGAACCAGAGAGGTTGATGGTCTGCTGTTCTGTAATTTAAAGAAAGAGCAACTTGTACTGATAGAGCGCCTTTCACCACCTCAGGGCGTCTCAAAACACGTTAAAGCCAATTAAGTACTTTTTAAAATGTACTCACTGTTGTAATGTAGGAAACGCGGCAGCCAATTTTGCGCATAGCAAGCTCCCACAGACAGCAATGTGATAATGGCTGTTTTAGTGATGTTGACTAGGATAAACATTGGCCAGGACACCGGGGGTAACTCCCCTGCTCCTCTTCACAATAGTGCCATGGGGTCTTTTATGTCCACCTGAGAGAGCAGTTGGGGCCTTGGTTTAACGTCTCATCCAAAAGAAGGCCCCTCCGACCGTGCGGCGCTCCCTCCGTACTGCTGCTCCGACCGTGCGGCGCTCCCTCCGTACTGCTCCTCCGACCGTGCGGCGCTCCTTCCGTACTGCTCCTCCGACCGTGCGGCGCTCCCTCCGTGGCGCCCCTCGGCCACGCGGCGCTCCCTCCGTTTCCTGAACCGGAACACGTTTCGTTTTGACACAGTTGGCCTTTCTCATTCTGAGAAATCCCTTGATTACTGCAAACCCAGTGTTAACTGTAACTTAACAAGACCTGTGCAGAAAATGCTGGCAACATTCATCCTTTTCAGGCAGTGCTTGTAAGGAAGGGAGAGCACCAGTGGTCAGGCCCTGCATGTGGGCATAACAGATGAACAGTTTGTAAGGAGGAACAGAGTAATTCGATCCAGAAAGTGGGGGGGGGGGGGCGGTTTGAAGACCAAATGAGAATTGAAATGGCATTAAATGCCATGTGATCAAACCTTCAGGATTAAATCCAGAGTTGGCAACCCTACAAACATTGCCAGAAAAAGACTTGTCTTTACTTTTTTCTGGGATCTTGCTGTGTGTATATTGGCTGATGCGTTTCCCAACATTGCAACAGTGACTACACTTCAAAAGAACTTCAATGGCTGTAAAACATTTTGGGGTATCCTGGGGTGGTGAAAGATACTAGAGAACTGCAAGAATGTTCTTTCTCCTCGCTGCCGTGGAGATGGTAATTTTCAGACAATACACGTGCCTGTGTGAAATCTGCCAAATGTGAAACCACAAATTGGTGGCAGTGAAATTCAGTGTCACTTCTACTCCCTTGATTTGTGCTATAATTTTTCTTTTTCAGGTCCTACATTGCAAATAGAGTAACAGATAAACTGACTCCAATTCATGATCTGATTTTTTGTTGCCGCTCGGGATCTGCAGCAGACACCCAGGCAATCGCAGATGCAGTGACTTATCAGCTTGGCTTCCACAGGTCCGTCCTATGTGACCATTGTTGATATCCGAAAGTAAATGTGATCTAATGTACGATCTTGAGTGAAAGAAACTTTCTGTATGGAAGTTTCTAATTGGAGATGCGGTTTTCGATCCAGACTACTGGACTGACAGCCTCTGCCCCGCTGTAATAAACGTGGCTCCATTAAGGGTCTGATCTATGAGTGGGATACAATTCTATGGTTGGGGCTGAGTAAAAGGACATTTCCTTTGGATCCAACTCACGCTCTAACTGATTTGGGACTTCCTGATGCGATAGAAGCTTGGCAGCACGGAAGGAGGCCATTTGGCCCATCGTACCTCTGCTGGCTCTTTGAGCAATCTAATTAGTCCCAATCCCCTGCTATTTCCCCATATCCCTGCAAATTTTTTCTTTTCCAGTATTTATCCAATCCCCTCCCAAAAGTTACTATTGAATCTGCTTCCACCGCCCTTTCAGGCAGCGCATTCCGCATAAAGTGAGGAGAAATGTTCCCAGCCTGAACTTGAGCAGAGCAAAACCAGTCACCCCCAATAGATAATATTCAATTTATTCCTGGCGGAATCCAAGACTTTACTGCAGCCAGTCGGTATCAGCAGAAAAGACCAGAGCAGATTGTCCAATGGGTGAGTGCTTTGAATTGCTCTTTTTAAAGTCTGGGAAACCAGACAAAGTAATGGAACCTATTTATTGATTATCACTGCGCCTCTCTCCTCTCGATTTGAGAGTTTTCTGCTCACTGTGGTAGGATTATCTGTGAGGAGCTGTGAAGTGCCCAATCATTCGATGAAAATTTGCGCACAACACCGAGAAAGGAAAGCGCTTCTCCTGCCCGAGGCAGTAGGTGTGGAGATGGAGCAGCGAAACTTGAGGCTCTGTTGATTAGACAGGAAAGATTAAGAGGAAATCTGATTGAGGTGGTCAATAACCACATCACCAAAAGGGAAAGGTCAGAGGTTTATTAGAGTTATGGAGTGCCCGACCAGACCGAGTGAAGTAAAGAAGGTTACAGCCCAGAATGAGCCCATTCACATGCACAGTGAATATACTGGAGGAATATTAAACCCTGCTTTCTGGTGGGGCAGGGGATGCTGTCACAAGGGCGCAGGGGCAAGCCCACAAAGTGGCGCCAAGTCAGGAGAGATTTTAACTCCAGGTCTTGTTTAAATGTTGTGGCGAGTCTCCCACCTGAACCCGGCAGGAATTGCTACCAGGCTGGCCAGCGGCAGGAGGCCTCAGCCGGGGACCCGAGGGAGCTGTCGCAGGCACCAAGGTACATGGTGGGAGGGCTCAGTTGAAGGGTGGTGGGGAGGGGGAACGCCCAGGACACGGGAGGGGTCCAGAGACACACACCTGCTCCTCCCAGACCGCAAGAAAACCGAGGGGAGGGGGAAAGAATTTAACTAACTGTTCTGGGCCTCTGCTGTCCCCGGCCCCGCTCCTGTGGGTGCTGTGCCTCTGCGAGTGCCGCACCCGATGTGTGTAACACTCTTATTCTCTGCCTCACTTTCTTTATAGCATTGAACTTGATGAACTTCCACTGGTGCAGACAGCTGGCAATTTGTTCAAAGACATGTGCTACAAGTACCGGGAGGAGCTGATGGCTGGGATCATTGTTGCTGGGTGGGATAAAAGAAAAGGTGGCCAGGTAATGTTTGTGGTTTTTGTTAAATCTCAAGAGTTTAATAATCTTGTTTGTATAACGATTAAAAGAGTACACAGGAGACAGAGTTCAGTTAACAGCCATCTTTCCAGAGAATCTGCTCCACTTCATGCACTCTATTTCCCATAGTGCATTGCACATCACAACTACGGTAAGCTATGTGGGACAATTCAAATACAACATTCAAAATACACAAGTTTTATTTTTCATTTTTAAAATCCTACTTCCTTCAGGCCCCCTAGAGATGGGGGAGAAATGCTGCTCCGTATTCCCCACATCCCAAACACACATTTAAATAACTTGTCGTTTTCCACCCGTGTTCCTACCTCCCACCCATCGGTGCTGAAACCCAAATCCACATTTTTCGTTACCTTCAAATTTGGGGAGGTGGAGGGGCGGGAGGGAGGGAGGACGGGTGTGATGAGGGGAGGGTGGGTGGGTGGGTGAAGAGAACAACCTCTGGTGGCCTGTTACTAGGGGAGAGCAACTCGACCTTTGTTCTGTATGGGTGGGAGGGGAAGACAGAAACAGCCCGATCTGCTCTGTTGCAAGGGGAAGAAACATCAAGCTGGTCAGCTTAGCTTCTCTGTCTTCACCTTTCCCTTCCTGTAATAATCAGTTTGGGCTGCTCTGTTAACTGGATAATCTGTCCTGATGCTTCTCCTCCTCCCGCTGGGACGATGCCCAGCAATGGGAGAAGAGTTTCCCAGTCCAGGCCCTATATTTTTTTCCCCCCTCTTCCTCACCTAAGAATGTGGGCTCATGATGAGGTACAATCCCACTGGTGAAAGCTTTACTCCCTGATTGCCCCCAAGCCACCAGTCTTCATTTGTGAGCGCGTGTGAGCATTCTGAGAGAGTTATTAACCGTGCTTGTGATTCTAGGTGTACACTGTTCCAATGGGTGGGATGATAGTCCGACAGCCATTCTCCATTGGTGGTTCTGGAAGTACCTACATCTATGGCTATGTTGACTCCTCATACAAACCTGGAATGACAAAGGAGGAGTGTTTAGATTTCACGGCAAATGGTGAGTGCGGATGGAGCAAGAGAATACCTAATGCTGGAAGTAGTTGAAAGTTGCCCATCGGTAGGACAAGTCAATCAAAGTTTATTTTTTGGGGGAATTCGGCAGAGTGGAAAGTGCTTAGAAATTTGAGCTGCAGGCAGAAGCATTTATCATTAAAGCAATGTAATGTCTAGATGCCCCATTTTTAATATATTAATAGGCGATCTCCCATAGTCCTGCTCCTGGCAAGTCGATGATGCACTTCGCTATAAGGACAGAATGTTAAACCACATTATGCACAATGTAGCTTTCGTCTAAAGTGGAGTTGTGTTCCTTAAGACCAGAAAATGATTCTTTTTAAGTAAATGTAGGTTCAAAGGCCAATCAGATTGTGTTTGTTGTAAGGTTGGAGATTGGAAAGCACTGTTAAAACAGGAAGTGATGTCTGGCCATGCTTCATGTCCATTTTCAATACTGACTTGATTTAAAATATTTGTATCTAATATATAGAAATTTCCAGTCACACAAGAGAGAACCAGTAATTTGGAATGGACAGGGACTCTCTCCCAGCAATTAAAAGTACCTTCTGGACATAGAAATTAAAATGTCTCATCTGTGTTTAGGAATCACTGGGCAATCTGACTCCCCTCCGGTTTACTGCACAGGAACGCAGCCTTGCCTCGGGTGCAGAATAATACACCATGTATTCCATAACATGGCACTTGTTCTTATAAAACACAGAGCAATGTCACAGTAGATCTACTAGCTTTTCATATTAAAAAGTAATCCTGATCTCGTGTTCACCTGTGCCCCAAACATGCTTTGTTTCAGATGCAAAACAAGATTTTTTTTTTAAAAGCCTGTTGTTGGCCAACAGCCAGAAATTGATGAGATTTGAACTGGCCTCTGGCTTCTCTTTGAGTAGCTTCAGTTACACAGATTTGCCCATTTGGAGCAGTGGCCACCAAGGCATTGGCCACGTTAGCAGCTAACTGTCGGGCAATGTGCACCAGACCCGAGACTCCCTGGAGCAGCATCACCAGAAGGCTAATACTGAGATTTACACGTGACAATATGACACATTTTGGTGTCGCTTTGTCATGTGTAAATTTCATACTTTAAAAAAAGTTAATTAAAAATAAACTTCTCGGCAATAGAAAACACTTAATTGACCTTGAGTCAGTGTGTGGTCTCCCTAAAATAATTAGCCTGAAATTGTTCCAGGATATTATAACAGTCTGCCTGGATACTGAATGTGCTAGTCTATCATATTATTACAGGTTTAAATACTTTCTCAAAGCTCACGTGCTGTTGGTAAAAGCAGTGAATCACTAGTCCAATCTCAGCCAGGGTAGCAGAAGGGATTAGCTTCAGTAACCCTGGATGAGGGGGAAAAATCAGTCAGGTTTCCTGGTGCTGATCACCATTCAGTAACCCTGCTTGTGTGAAAACAGGATATGACTTTGTCTTTGATGGGCTCTTTTTGAATGGCATGTTGACATTTGTCGAATGAGGAATGGCGAGTTGTGCTCGGTACCCTGACACCAGACTTAAAGGAGAGCAAGGATTTAAAAAAAAAAAAAAAAAATCTGTACTTTAAAGAAATCCTCTATTTTCTATTTGTGTCTCAGCTATTGCACTTGCGATGGATCGAGATGGTTCAAGTGGTGGGGTGATTCGTCTAGCAGCCGTCACTGAGAAAGGAGTTGAACGCAAAGTCATCTCTGGACACCAGCTGCCAAACTTTTCTTCAGCCTGAAGTGATCGGCGAGAGCAGTCCAACACTAGTTCTCAGCACTGCACCGTGACTGTACTGTCAGTGAATTAGATTTCAATTGAAGTGTATTATTCAACATGTCACAAATAAAAGCGTAGAGTTCATAAGAATATTGTTTGTCTGTAACCTGGTGCTGTTTAGGTCCACTTAAACAGAATGAACTTGCCTCTCTGCTGGCTTTGTGAATAAGTGTACCGCTGCTCGTGGCACAGTGACCGACCAAACACAGGAACAGGAGGAGACCATTCAATTAGATCGTGGCTGATCTATATCTTAACTCCATCTACTTGTCTTGGTTCCGTAACCCTTAATACCCTTACCTAACAAAAATCCTATCCATTTCAGTTTTGAAATTTTCAATTGACCCCCAGTCAACGGCTTTTTAGGGAGAGAGTTGGAGACTTCCACCACCCTTTGTGAAGAAGTGCTTCCTGACATCACCCCTGAATGACCAGGCTCTGATTTTTAGGTTCTGTCCCCTTGTTATGGACTCTCCCATCAGAGAGAATCGTCTATCTATCCAATCAACTTACTTAATTATCACAAACCCCTCAATTAGATCACCCTTGATCTTCTATACTCAAAGGGAATACAAGCCTAGTCTGTACAACCTGTCCTCATAATTTAACACTTTTATACCTGATCTCATTCTGGTGAATCTGCGCTGCTGCTCCTCCAAGGACAATCTACTGTGAGCTGCAGGCCCCAGAACTGATGCAGTTACTCCACAGTTCCTAGATTCTCACCATTTAGAAAATACTCTGAAATATCTTGGGTCCGAAAAGTAAAACTATAAGCACACAGTCTTTGAAGGTGGCAGGATAAGTTGAGAAGACTGTGGCACGAGGCCCACCGCAATTCTTCAGGTGCCACTAACTGGGTAACCCACTGCCCAATCCAATGAGAAAAATGAGATGCAAGGTTTAGCCAAGAATGAGTATGTTGGGCCTGCAACTATTGCTGGTGTAGGTTCTGTTCCACTGATGAGGGAGGGGAAGCCTCAGAAATCCCAAAATAACATAAGGGGTGGAGAATTGGTGTAACTTAGGAACAGGAGTAGGCCATTTGGCCACCGGCAGAACCGACCCACCAGAGGTAGCACAGTGGAATACAGCTGGGGCAAAGCTTCCTGTAATTTTTTTTGTGCGTGGTCCCTTTAACTGTACGGCCCATTCATATTTTTGTGCATGCACAGTTTCATGTAAAGGCCGGTGAGTAGCCTCCGTGGGTCCTCCAAACTGCTGCGTAGCTTAGCGGGAATGTTAGCCAGGAGGGAGTGGCCCTGGGAATCTGCAAAAATGACTCCAGATCCCATGCAGTCTAATGACGTCTGGTCAAACACGGGCAAGGAATTCTGCCGATTACCACCGACTGCCCTCCCTAACCCTAACCCTCCGTGTTGAACACCACTTGAAGGAAGCACTGAGAGTAACAAGTGCATAGAGTATACTCTGGGTGGAAGACTTCAATGTCTGGCTGAGGTCCTCCAAGCCCTGTCTATTCTAATCCCATTTTCCAGCACTTGGTCCGTAGCCTTGTATGCTATGGCGTTTCAAGTGCTCATCTAAATGCTTCTTGAATGTTGTGAGGGTTCCTGCCTCTACCACCCTTTCAGGCAGTGAGTTCCAGATTCCAACCACCCTCTGGGTGAAAAAGTTTTTCCTCAAATCCTCTCTAAACCTCCTACCCCTTACCTTGAAACTATGCCCCCTGGTTATTGACCCCTCTACTAAGGGGAATAGTTCCTTTCTATCTACCCTATCTATGCCCCTCATAATTTTGTATACCTCAATCAGGTCCCCCCTCAGCCTTCTCTGCTCTAAGGAAAACAACCCCAGCCTGTCCAGTCTCTCTTCATAGCTTAAGCGCTCCAGCCCAGGTAACATCCTGGTGAATGTCCTCTGCACCCTCTCCAATGCAATCACATCCCTCCTATAGTGTGGCGACCAGAACTGCACACAGTATTCCAGCTGTGGCCTAACTAGTGTTTTGTACAGCTCCATCATAACCTCCCTGCTCTTGTAGTCTATGCCTCAGTTAATGAAGGCAAGTATCCCATATGCATTTTTAACCACCTTATCTACCTGTCCTGCTGCCTTCAGGGATCTATGTACATGCACACCAAGGTCCCTCTGATCCTCTGTCCTTCCTAGGATCCTACCATTCATTGTGTATTCCCTTGCCTTGTTTGTCCTCCCAAAATGCATCACCTCACACTTTTCAGGGTTAAATTCCATTTGCCACTGTTCTGCCCATCTGACCAACCCGTCTATATCGTCCTGTAGCCTGAGGCTTCCCTCCTCGCTATTTACCACTCCACCAATTTTCGTGTCATCTGCGAACTTACTGATCATACCTCCAACATTCATATCTGAATCATTAATGTACACTACAAACATCAAAGGACCCAGCACTGATCCCTGCGGTACACCACTGGACACAGGCTCCCAGTCACAAAAACAACCTTCGACCATCACCCTCTGCCTCCTGCCACTAAGCCAATTTTGGATCCAATGTGCAAAATTGCCCTGGATCCCATGGGCTCTTACCTTCTTGACCAGTCTCCCATGTGGGACTTTGTCCATGTAGACTACATCAACTGCACTACCCTCATCCACACACCTAGTCACCCCCTCGAAAAATTCAATCAAATTGGTTAGACATAATCTCCCCTGACAAAGCCATGCTGACTATCCCAAATTAATCCCTGCCTCTCCAAGTGGAGACTAATTATGTGTAACCCTAACCCCAACACTAAAAACTAACCCTCATGTGGTGTAGCTCTAACCCTAACCTTAATACCCTAACCTGAACCTCAGATACTGGGAATGGTCAGTTACCAGGAATGTGGTCAATCAGTTACTGGGAATGATCAGTTACCGGGAATGGTCAATCAGTTACTGGGAATGGTCAATCAGTTACCGGGAATGATCAGTTACCGGGAATGATCAGTTACCGGGAATGGTCAATCAGTTACCGGGAATGATCAGTTACCGGGAATGGTCAATCAGTTACCGGGAATGATCAGTTACCGGGAATGGTCAATCAGTTACCAGGAATGATCAGTTACCGGGAATGGTCAATCAGTTACCGGGAATGGTCAATCAGTTACCGGGAATGGTCAATCAGTTACCGGGAATGGTCAATCAGTTACCGGGAATGATCAGTTACCGGGAATGGTCAATCAGTTACCGGGAATGTTCAATCAGTTACCGAGAATGGTCAATCAGTTATCGGGAATGGTCAATCAGTTACCGGGAATGGTCAATCAGTTACCGGGAATGGTCAATCAGTTACAGGGAATGGTCAATCAGTTACCGGGAATGGTCAATCAGTTACCGGGAATGTTCAATCAGTTACCGAGAATGGTCAATCAGTTACCGGGAATGTTCAATCAGTTATCGGGAATGGTCAATCAGTTACCGAGAATGGTCAATCAGTTATCGGGAATGGTCAATCAGTTACCGGGAATGGTCAATCAGTTACCAGGAATGTTGTCAATCAGTTACTGGGAATGGTCAATCAGTTACCAGGAATGTTGTCAATCAGTTACTGGGAATGATCAGTTACCGGGAATGGTCAATCAGTTACTGGGAATGGTCAATCAGTTACCGGGAATGTTCAATCAGTTACCGAGAATGGTCAATCAGTTATCGGGAATGGTCAATCAGTTATCGGGAATGGTCAATCAGTTATCGGGAATGGTCAATCAGTTATCGGGAATGGTCAATCAGTTACCGGGAATGGTCAATCAGTTACCAGGAATGTTGTCAATCAGTTACTGGGAATGATCAGTTACCAGAAATGGTCAATCAGTTACTAGGAATGGTCAGTTACCGGGAATGGTCAACTAGTTACTAGGAATGGTCAGTTACCTAATAATAATTCAACTTTATTGTCATTGCACAAGTACATGAACAATGAAATGTGATCTTGCAAGCTCCCATGACTGGGAGAAGCAAAGCTGCTGCATCGGTGCGCGCCGCCATTCCATTTCCACCATTCCTCCTGTCCAACAATCTTCAGCCCGACAATCTTCAGCCCAACACCCAGGCCTGCTCACCAGCCGCTCCTCCTTCCGTGACCTTCTCACCAACCGCCCCTCCTCGGGGCTCCTTCCGTGACCTTCTGCACCTGGTCTTCCCTGATGGTCACCCCTCCAGCTACTAACCAGGCCTGGCTCTGCTTAGCTTCCCAAGCCTTGCCAGTGACCCTGTCCCTAGTCCCAGGAACAGGGCTGGTTCCCAACCTGGAATGGTCACTCAGTTACTGGGAATGTTCAATTAGTTACCGGGAATGGTCAATCAGTTACTAGGAATGGTCAGTTACCGGGAATGGTTAGTTATCGGGAATGTTCAGTTACCAGGAATGGTTGGTCAGTTACCAGGAATTATCAGTTACCCCAGAATGGTCAGTTACCGGGAATGATCAGTTACCAGGATTGGTCAATTAGTTACTGGGGATGGTCAGTTACCGGGAATGGTCAATTACTGGGAATGGCCAGTTACCGGGACTGCTCAGTTACCTGGAATGGTCAATCAGTTACCGGGGATGGTCAGTTACCTGGAATGGTCAGTTACCTGGAATGGTCAATCAGTTACCGGGGATGGTCAGTTACAGGGAAATTTTTAAAAATTCATTCTCGGGATGTGGGCGTCGCTGGCAAGGCCAGCGTTTATTGCCCATCCCTAATTGCCCTCGAGAAGGTGGTGGTGAGCCGCCTTCTTGAACCGCTGCAGTCCGTGTGGTGAAGGTGCTCCCACAGTGCTGTTAGGGAGGGAGTTCCAGGATTTTGACCCAGCGACGATGAAGGAACGGCGATATACTTCTAAGTCAGGATGGTGTGTGACTTTGGAGGGGAACTTGGAGGTGGTGGTGTTCCCATGTGCCTGCTGCCCTTGTCCTTCTAGGTGGAAGAGGCCGTGAGTTTGGGAGGTGCTGCCGAAGAAGCCTTGGCGAGTTGCTGCAGTGCATCTTGTAGATGGTGCACACTGCATCCACGGTACACCGGTGGTGGAGGGAGTGAATGTTTAAGGTGGTGGATGTGATGCCAATCAAGCGGGCTGCTTTGTCCTGGATGGTGTCGAGCTTCTTGAGTGTTGTTGGAGTCACGTATAGGCCAGACGGCAGATTTCCTTCCCTAAAGGACATTAGTGAACCAGATGGGTTTTTACGACAATCCGGTAGTTTCATGGTCAGTATTCTGCCCTCGCAACGCGATCCTATGCAGAGCTAGACAGATAGCGAACAACTTGATATCTTCCCATAAAATCACAAGGCTTGACTTTTCTTGTAACGCTTTACTGAAAGATTCTTATTATTGTAAAACTGAAATACAACACAGAAATGGAAGCACACATTAGTATACAAGCACATAACTGATATGCATACACAAATTTAGGTACGCCCGAGCAACACAGTACATTTGGCATGTAAATTACCAAACACGTGGAAACACAGCTTACTGTGAATATACATTTAGCAAACTGGAAGGCATTCTCTTTAAATTAGCCCTGTACATAGTGCATCAAAATACAGCTACTAGTTAACCAGCTAGACAGAGAGCGAGCACGTCACGGCTAGCTGTGTAAGTTTGCTTACAGAGAAAAGTTACAAATTAAACATTTTCTGCAACATGCACCGATAACATTCTCAAATACTTACAGACAAATAATATCCAAGACTCAAGCATGGGAACAATACAACTTAGGAGCACCGTGGTATAGGTCCTGCTCCAGCGGGGACTCCACGAGAACTGAGTTCGCAGTCCTGTGGGGAGCGTGATGACCTCATCACGCTCGGTCGCGTTTCCCGCGCTTGGGGCGTCACGTGACTGTGTAGTTGCGTCAGCGCGTCTCCCGGTACGGAGGCTGGCCGTTGAGGCCAAGGTTGCGAGGCCGGGCTGTGCCGGGGCTTGCCGCGGGGGCGGAAGATCGCGTCGCTCCCATCAGCTGGCCGATGCGGCCGAAGTCGCGGTAGGCCGGGCTGTGCCGGCGGCCGTCTTGGAAGACCGAGTGCGGCCGGCGCGCGTGCGTCACTTGATGCGTGACGTCAGCGCGTTAGGTCGCCTCTTAAAGGGGCAACAGCCGAACAGGTAAGTTAAAGGGGCAACGGCCCCAACAGGTAAGTTATACATACATAAGTAAGTTAAGTACATACAGTAAGGTTAAGTTAGAGGAACTAACATACATTGCTACAGAGAGACAGCACAGTCAGCATTACTGATGCTAGCTTTTTATGCCAGTCCGAGTGGCAGCGACCTATAAAAGGTGAGCCCGAGGCGCAGGTAGGCCTCAGAGCGGCAGCGGGAGCAGTCGGAGCGGCAGCGACCTATAAAAGGTGAGCCCGAGGTGCGGGTAGGCCTCAGAGCGGCAGCGACCTATAAAAGGTGAGCCCGAGGCGCGGGTAGGCCTCAGAGCGGCAGCGGGAGGAGTCCGAGCGGCAGCGACCTATAAAAGGTGAGCCCGAGGCGCGGGTAGGCCTCAGAGCGGCAGCGGGAGGAGTCCGAGCGGCAGCGACCTACAAAAGGTAAGCACGAGGCGCGGGTAGGCCTCAGAGCGGCAGCGGGAGCAGTCGGAGCGGCAGCGACCTACAAAAGGTAAGCCCGAGGCGCGGTAGGCCTCAGAGCGGCAGCGGGAGCAGTCGGAGCGGCAGCGACCTACAAAAGGTAAGCCCAAGGCGCGGTAGGCCTCAGAGCGGCGGCGACCTATAAAAGGTGAGCCCGAGGCGCAGGTAGGCCTCAGAGCGGCGGCGACCTATAAAAGGTGAGCCCGAGGCGCAGGTAGGCCTCAGAGCGGCAGCGGCCTACAAAAGGTAAGCCCGAGGTGCGGGTAGGCCTCAGAGCGGCGGCGGGAGGAGTCCGAGCGGCAGCGACCTACAAAAGGTAAGCCCGAGGTGCGGGTAGGCCTCAGAGCGGCGGCGGGAGGAGTCGGAGCGGCAGCGACCTACAAAAGGTAAGCCCGAGGCGCGGGTAGGCCTCAGAGCGGCAGCGGGAGGAGTCGGAGCGGCAGCGACCTACAAAAGGTAAGCCCGAGGTGCGGGTAGGCCTCAGAGCGGCGGCGGGAGGAGTCGGAGCGGCAGCGACCTACAAAAGGTAAGCCCGAGGTGCGGGTAGGCCTCAGAGCGGCGGCGGGAGGAGTCGGAGCGGCAGCGACCTACAAAAGGTAAGCCCGAGGTGCGGGTAGGCCTCAGAGCGTTCCAATCTCAGAGGGAGAGAAGTAAAATGTAATTGAGTTGTGATGTCACCATAAAGCAGGTAAGTGATTGGTTGGGAGTATTTCTCTCTTTTTAAAAAACTTTAACTCTGTGTTTTATAGTTTTTAAGGTCTCTGTGGTGTAGCGGGACAGTTTGTAAACCAGGGCCCTTAAGTATATCATTAAAAAATAATAATAATAAATTTAATTAATTACATAGAATGGGAGAGCAGGTGATGTGTTTCTGCTGCAATATGTGGGAGCTGGTGGACACCATTGATGTAAACGGTGATCACATTTGCAGTAAGTGTTGGCTGCTCGAGGAACTCCGGCTCTGTGTTGATGAGCTGGAGTCCGAGCTTCAAACACTGCGACACATCAGGGAGGGGGAGAGTTACCTGGACTCTGTGTATCAGGAGGGAGTCACACCAATTAGATTAATTAATTCAAATGTAGTCCGTGGCCAGGGACAGGATGGTGTGACTAGAAGTGAGGCTGGTACGGGGATCCAGGAGGTAGTGTTGGAGGAGCCACAGCCCTTGCTCTTGTCCAACAGGTTTGAGGCTCTTACTCCCTGTGAGGATGGGAGCGGGG
The DNA here is from genome assembly GCF_052327205.1 of Somniosus microcephalus. NCBI lineage: Eukaryota > Metazoa > Chordata > Chondrichthyes > Squaliformes > Somniosidae > Somniosus > Somniosus microcephalus. The sequence continues at coordinate 58,218,765 of NW_028225182.1, read as the reverse complement.
ACTGCGGGGAGGATAAGCAACCTGGCCACAGCACCGTGGAGCGGGGGGCCATTCAAGTGGGGGGAGTTAAAAGAAATGTTGTAGTGGTAGGGGATAGTATCGTTAGGGGGATAGATAGGGTTCTTTGCAGCCGAGAGCGAGAGTCCCGAAGGCTGTGTTGCCTGCCCGGTGCCAGGGTTAAGGACATCTCCTCTGGGCTGGAGAGAAACATGGAGTGGGAGGGGGAGTATCCAGTTGTCGTGGTCCATGTTGGTACCAACGACATAGATAGGACAAGGAAAGAGGTTCTGCTGAGGGAGTTTGAGCAGCTAGGGGCCAAATTAAAAAGCAGAACCACAAGGGTAATAATCTCTGGATTACTACCTGAGCCACATGCAAATTTGGCTAGGGTAAATAAAATTAGAGAGTTAAATGCGTGGCTCAAAGACTGGTGTGGGAGAAATGGGTTTTGCTTCTTGGGACACTGGCATCAGTACTGGGACAGGAGGGAGCTGTTCCGTTGGGACGGACTTCACTTGGCCAGTGCTGGGACTAGAATCCTGGCGAATCGAATAACTAGGGCTGTAGAGAGGGCTTTAAACTAATTAGTGGGGGGGAGGTTTTAAGAGAGCGAAAAATAAAAATGACAGCGGAGAAGGCAATAGAGCAAGGTAGCAGTGGGGGAATTAAAAACCAGAGCGTGTCAGGAAGGGACAGAATGTATAATGATAAAGGTAAAGTAGTAAAAGGGGTAAAAGCAGGAATAAATTGTCAGAAAACATATTCGGAAGTTCTTTATCTGAATGCACGCAGCATTCGTAACAAAATAGACGAGTTGACGGTACAAATAACTACACATGGGTATGATCTGGTGGCCATTACGGAAACATGTCTGCAAGATGATCATGACAGGGAACTAAACATACAAGGGTATTTGACAATTAGGAAGGACAGACAGGAAGGAAAGGGAGGTGGGGTGGCTATGTTAATCAAGGATGGAATCACTGCAATAGTCAGAAATGATATTGGGTCAAAGGATCAGGATAGTGAAATAGTTTGGGTGGAGATAAGGAATAATAAGGGGAAGAAGTCACTAGTGGGCGTAGTCTATAGGCCTCCTAACAGTTGCAACTCTGTTGGTCGGAGTATAAATCAGGAAATAGTTGGGGCTTGTAATAAGGGAACAGCTATAATCATGGGGGATTTTAACTTTCATATTGACTGGACTAATCAAATTGGGCATGGCAGCCTTGAGGAAGAGTTCATAGAGTGTATTAGGGATGGGTTCCTTGAGCAGTATGTAACTGAACCAACCAGGGGGCAGGCAATCTTAGATCTGGTCCTGTGTAATGTCGAAGTTTCGACTGTTCAATAAGACTCTGTGAAACAAAGTGATCGTCAAAGGCAGACTTTATTTAACTGCTTGCTAGCAAGGGGAGCTTCACGTAGGCAATGGCTATCGTGACTTCTCCGAATACATGGACAACAGCACCTCTTTTTATACACAAAGATCAAAACACTTTATCATATGACATGGTATTGAGACAATTAATAATAAAGTAAAACATTAAGAAAGGAATGAGTAAGGAATGCTTAAGGTCAACAAGAAGATGACTAAAGGGTCAGCGGAGCCTCAGTGTCTTAAGATAAGGTTAGCCAACAGATAATCAATAGTCATGATGCAGGAATACCTTTAGATAAAGCTAACTAATCTTATACAATGGAGACAGTTTGCCTCTCATTTCGGTTCTGGACATTCATACAATGTTTACAGTAAATGTCCTTCAGTAATCATGCTTTTGTTCTACCATGCTTATCTTGTTTGTGGAACTGCCTAGCCTGCAAGCTGAAGACAGTCATATCATCTTCCTTCCACCGCTTCCTAATATGGACCTGCCTGTTTCCCTGTGTGAAGCCATTTTGACCTTCTGAAAGTTGCAGACTCCATTTTAATATAAGAGAGTATATGTGAATATATATTTTTACGCTAATGCACTTCTACATTCCCCCATTTTGTCCTTCCTAGGACAATATAGCTCACACTAATTCTTTCAGTCCCTTTTGTCGGTCCTCGTGCCAAATTTAAATTTTGGCTTAAGGATACCGACTTCATTTCCGTTTTGACCATCCCCGGGATAATACCTGTATTGATGGCTGACCTTATCTAAGATCGTCTCTCCTCTCTTGTCTATCCTAATTGTTAAAATCGTATTTTGTCCAACCGTATCATCTCTTCACGAAAGGGATTGTCCTGATCTCCCTCCATAAGCGGAAAGCATCGCCAGCCCATAGCGACTTACTGGTTTTATTAAACACCTTGGTCCATTCTAGTAAAAACATTCCCTGCTTGGTCAGACCAGGAATAGGTGGTTGCCACGTGACTGTTTGATTGCAGGAACTCTCTCCTATTCCCTGTCCAACCTTCCTCCCTACCTTGACCTTTTTAAGGCATAACGACCCTTGCGGTCTGCCAACTCCTGAGGTGTTAGTTAAGGAGAGGAAGGGGGCGCTCGAGTATGGTTATAATTGGGTTGATACCATCCCTGGAAGGTGGTCAGATTATAACCTGCTGATCTCCATTGAATCATATCCATGGTTCTGTCTGGGTTGCCTGAACTATTTCGCCTTATGATCCATTCTGCTGTTTCGGAAATATTAAAGGGAATAGATCTTAGTGGGATTCCTCCTGTGGTGTGAATGGGTATATAGGCACAGACCCAGCAACTAGATCTACCACTATCCTTAGCATGCTCGTAAGCCATATACAGAAAAGTGTTAACATGTAATTCTCGTTTCTTTCGGGGTTCTTCAATATATCTCTGACAGTTTACGTATACCATCTCAATGAGCACATACAGCGTAAACAATAATTTCATCGTCTCAAGTCTTTTTTTTTTAAATGTCCCCGTCTGGTGCTTTCTTGCAATGGGATGCGTGTATCCAGGTCGGTCTTTCCTTGTTTTTAACAGCTGTGTTCGTTGTCAGGAGTACTTGGTATGGCCCTTCAAAGCGTGGTTGTAGTCCGTTCTTTCTTTTGAAGACCTTTACGTATACGTTATCTCCTGGCTCCAAGTTATGGCACCTTCCTTCCGCTGGTTCCGTTTGCGCCTCTTTTACCTGCTGGTGAAAGCTGGAAATACATCTAGTTAATGCAATACAATAGTTTAACATGTTCTCATCCATTTTATGGATGTCCATTTGCTTAACCGTAAGTGACGCTGAAAATGGCAGTCTTAGGGGTCGTCCCATAACAATCTCTTGTGGCGATAGTCCGGTTGTCCTGTTAGTTGCTGCTCGCATTATCATCAATGCTAGGGGTAATAGTTCGACCCATTTAAGTCCAGTTTCATTGCAAAGTTTAGAAAGTTTATTCTTCAGCATACCATTATATTTTTCTACCAGTCCCGCTGACTGTGGATGATAGCTGCAGTAGAAGTCCATTGTCACTTGAAAGTTGTGCAGGTATACCAAATCGTGCTACAATTTCTTTTAACAAACATTTTGCAACAGTAACTGCATCATTTTTTTTTTACATGGAAAGGCTTCAATCCATCGTGAAAACACATCTACAATAACTAATACATACTTAAATCCTAAACATACCGGTAATTCAATAAAATCCATCTGTAAATGTACAAAGGGTCCTGTTGGATTTGGGTGGGAGGCAGCCTGTACCTTTTCCGTTTTACCTGGGTTCATTGTTTGGCAGGTAATGCATTGTTCACTAATTTGTTTTGTAATTGTCACTGCCTGGTGAGTACCAAGTTTGTGTGATATAGTCTGCCATCCCCCCTTTGCCTGCATGTTAACATGTGGACACATCAGGCAATCCATGGGAGTATTGACTTGGAAGCCACCATGCGGCCGTCATGGTAGTGCCATACTCCTTCAGGTGTTTTAAAACAAGAATCATTCACCCAAGCTAACACTTCGTCCGGACTGGCCTGTAATTGATAGGCCAAAACGTCATCAATTGTGGGTGGGGGATTGTCTGGATCTTGATTTCTAAGAACATATGCAGACACTTGTGACCCTGTATCAGAAAGAGCAGCAGCCTTAGCTGCTCGATCCGCCCTATCATTGCCCAAAGAAGCCTGGTCTTGATTGCCTGTATATGCTTTGCATTTAATAACAGCAATTTTTGTAGGACACTGGAGAGCCTTTAAAAGGTTATCAATTTGTTCAGCATTTTTAACTGTAGATCCTGATGAAGTCAGGAATCCTCTAAGTTTCCAAATTTGACCATAATCATGAGTGACTCCAAATGCATACCGAGAGTCAATATAAATATTCACTGATTTTCCTGTAGCTAAAATACATGCTCTTGTAAGGGCAAACAGTTCTGCTTGTTGTGCTGAAAAGAAAGATGGTAGTGAGCATGCTTCGATAATTGAATGATCATTGGGAATGGCATATGCACTTTTTGGCGAGCCCTTTTCGTCTCTGAGGGCTGATCCATCCACATAAAATATAAAATCGCTATTGTCCAGAGGAGTTTCTACAATGTCTATACGAGGCTTAGTGATAAGCTGAGTCACTGATTCACAATGCCTCTTGGGTAGGTGATGCAATTAGCAGGTCGTCTACTTACTGTATGTGGGTTAACCCATCGGTTAAGACAATGTTCTGTAAATCATGTTTGAGGCACTGCGAAAAGAGAGTTGAGCTTTCTGTATAGCCTTGTGGCAGCCTGGTCCATGTGTATCGGGTTCCTTTGAACGTGAAGGCAAACAGGAACTGGGAATCTTGGTGAATAGGAATGCTGAAGAAGGCTGAGCAGAGATCAATGACCATATAATACCTTGAATTAGGAGGTATACTGGTCAGGATGGTGGCTGGGTTTGGGACCACCGGGTAGGCAGGGAGAACAGACTCGTTAACTGCTCTTAGGTCTTGAACCAACCCTGACTTATTCTCCACTCCTGTTGAACTGCAGCTTTTGATAGGCGTAGGACCATCTGTCCTAGATCAGAAGGTTTGAATTCATGCGCCACTGCTAGTGTACAGTGTGGCTTAGAGTCTTTTACCCTGAATAATTCCCATGCTGTTTGGGTCAACAAGATTGGTGATGCTATTCCTTCTTGCCCAATTAAAATTCTTCGGATTTTAAGTGAATATTTCTGATGCAGAAAGGGCTTGTAATTAATTGCCACTTCTAGATCTTCTCCCGTTTTGTCATAATAGGCTATACAATGCAATTTATCATGCCAATGTCCCAAATTAAACTGCTTCTGGTATTCTGATACTGATCTTGTGGCATACTGCAATGCTCCCACAGCCATCAGTAATTGTTTACTGAGGTTGTCATCATGATTAGTCCAACAATACAAAATAGGAGAATTGTGGACCTGCAATGGGTACATCCCACATCTGTCAGTTGGAACATATACCTTCAGTCCTTTTTCCATACATGATATCACTGCTTTCATTTTACACAACAAATCTCTTCCTAATAAGTTGATGGGAACGTCTTCAGATAATAAGAATGCATGCTGTTCATGAAAGTCTTTCATCTGTACATCCAATGGAGTGGGCCATACCATAGTCTGGGTTGTTCCTGAAAGTCCTACACACTTGACACTCTGATTGGTACAAGGTGCTCCTACTGCATATTGTTTAGTCAAGACCGAATTAGTTGCTCCAGTGTCTACCAAAAAATGGAACTTGTGTTCCATTCATATTTAAATTTATAAATGGCTCTTCTTTAGAATTTAATGATACTGCAGGCAATTGTACCACAGCCTGTTGTTCCTGGGCAATGTCTGGGGTGGGCTCGAAGTAACGTCATGCTGAACAATTTGGATTTTGTCCAAACTCTTCGTTTGGGCCACTTTGATTTCCCCAGGGATTGCTAGTTGTCCAATTAGTCTGTGGACGAGTGTGAACCTGGGCTTGGGTATTTCTGTTTCCAGATAAATTTTGTGGACCCTGCCAACCCTGATTTGTTTAACTTTTTGTTGTTTATTCTGTTCTTGATTAATCTCATCCCTCTTTTTATTATGTTTACTAACTTCTATACTTCGTTCGCGTCGCCTCTCTGCTTCCTTTTTCCAATCTGAGAAGGCTGACCAATTTACTTCCTTTTTTTTTCCCTTTTCTCTGTGGGTCTCTAGTTACGAGGCAATTCTCTAGACATGTTATTCTGTCTAAATTAAAGGTTCTGTCTATAGGGAATGGGCATTTGTCATTCTTGGTCCAATTAGACCATTTAGGTAAATCATTTGTGGATGATCGGCCACAATTTTGAAAAATATGGAAAGCTGGGGTTCCCCTTTCGGGGACCTTGCTTTGTGCAGCTCCCATCCTAGTTAGTTTTCAATTTCCACTAGCTGCAATTGTTCTGGGTCGCAAGTTTTACCCTCAACCCTCTTACGACCCCTACAGGCTGACCAAAGTGCTGACAGCGATGAACAATAACATACAATAATAACAATCAAGAAAATACTAAGGAATAACTTGAAGGTCCAAACAGGTACACAAAAGAACTCAGACATTAAATAACGTAAGTACAGTTATGCAGGCTTTCTACAAAAGCTAAATTACAATCCGACAGTTTTCTCGATCTGCGTGGTACGCTCTACAGATCGAGGCCTTATTTTACAAGCTTTTAACGACTAATGACTGAGTATCACGATCCTAAGTGCCTTTATGCCTCTCCGCCCACTTTAGGGTCCTGACCGTCGCGTGGGGGATTTCCCCTCTTAACAACCGGTCTAAGGCTGCGCGTTTGAGACAGGCACTTCCTTGTCCTAGTCGATCAACTCAGTCACCAACAGTTTTTTTTAAATCTTTACAATTTTACATATGCACATAAAATATAAGCGTTATCTTACAAAACAGTTGTGTTCTATTTCTGAATCCTTATGCTATGCTTATCCTTATTCTAACTACCAATCTATCCTTCGGGATTACTAGGTAGTCCCTTCACAGATTTACGTCACTGTGCACTCTCTGCCTATCCTTCGAGCTAGTCTCTTCACAGGTGTTCTGGTACCCTTTCTGTGTCTATCCTTCAGGCTAATCCCTTCACAGTACACTCACATATATTCCGGAACTCAACCTGGTCGTGACCTTTCTGTTGTCTCCCTTTGTCCGATAGTTTTGAAACCCGAACTGGCAGTATCCTCCTCCTTTTAATGTCAAAAAGAAGCCAAAGGTTACAACAAGTTAACTCAAGTTCCAAACACACATGAGTCTTAACAGATCGCAGTGCTCCCGTCGGAAGTAACAGACTACACCAACTATGTATCTAAAGAGAAATCCTTTTCTGTGAGAAAACCTCACTTATGGCCATTCAGGATTTGTCGTTAGCAAAGTATGGTGTCCTCGTCCGTGACTTACCGAAAGGCAGCAAGCGATCTTGGTGGAACCTCCAAGAAACTGTCGAAGTTTTGACTGTTCAATAAGACTCTGTGAAACAAAGTGATCGTCAAAGGCAGACTTTATTTAACTGCTTGCTAGCAAGGGGAGCTTCACGTAGGCAATGGCTATCGTGACTTCTCCGAATACATGGACAACAGCACCTCTTTTTATACACAAAGATCAAAACACTTTATCATATGACATGGTATTGAGACAATTAATAATAAAGTAAAACATTAAGAAAGGAATGAGTAAGGAATGCTTAAGGTCAACAAGAAGATGACTAAAGGGTCAGCGGAGCCTCAGTGTCTTAAGATAAGTGTAAGAAGTCACACAACACCAGGTTATAGTCCAACAGCTTTATTTGAAATCACAAGCTTTCGGAGCGCTGCTCCTTCGTCAGGTGAAGTGGAGAAATGCATAAAGACACAGCTTATATAGTCAGAGAATCATGTCAGATGTTTACAGGTAACCTTTCCAACTGCCATTTATCACACCTCGGCAGAGAGATAATCACAGCAGTCAAAGGTGTGAATGGTGTCCAAACAGGTCAGTCAGGGAAACATTACATCAAAGAACGCGATGGACACCTACAGACACTGAAAGACGCCCTTGTAAGAACGGGATATGACGCTCGACTCGTCGATCAACAGTTCCGACGGGCCACAGCGAAAAATCGCATAGACCTCCTCAGAAGACAAACACGGGACACAACCAACAGAGTACCCTTCGTCGTCCAGTACTTCCCCGGAGCGGCGAAACTACGCCATGTTCTTCGCAGCCTTCAACATGTCATCGATGACGACGAACACCTCGCTAAGGCCATCCCCACGCCTCCACTACTCGCTTTCAAACAGCCGCCTAACCTCAAACAGACCATCGTTCGCAGCAAATTACCCAGCTTCCAGGAGAACAGCGACCACGACACCACACAACCCTGCCACAGCAACCTCTGCAAGACATGCCAGATCATCAACACAGATACCATCATCACACGTGAGGACACCACCCACCAGGTACATGGTACATACTCATGTGACTCGGCCAACGTTGGCTACCTCATACGTTGCAGGAAAGGATGCCCCGGAGCATGGTACATCGGCGAGACCATGCAGACACTGCGACAACGGATGAACGGACACCGCGCAACAACCACCAGGCAGGAGTGTTCCCTCCCAGTCGGGGAACACTTCAGCAGTCAAGGACATTCAGCCTCCGATCTTCGGGTAAGCATTCTCCAAGGTGACGCAAAATCGTCGAGCAGAAACTGATAGCCAAGTTCCGCACCCATGAGGACGGCCTTAACCAAGATCTTGGGTTCATGTCACGCTACATGTAACCCCACCTGATGCAGGGTCATCCAGACTCGAGTCGACATTGGCTTGTTCTCTCTACACAGATGCGGCTGGACCTGCTGTGATTTCCAGCCAAAAAAAATGTTTTTTGTCTGTTTTTTTGTTTTTCATACAGGCCCCAGCATCTGCAATATTTGACCCCTTGTGACCCCACCTCATTGTTCTTTGATGTAATGTTTCCCTGACTGACCTGTTTGGACACCATTCACACCTTTGACTGCTGTGATTATCTCTCTGCCGAGGTGTGATAAATGGCAGTTGGAAAGGTTACCTGTAAACATCTGACATGATTCTCTGACTATATAAGCTGTGTCTTTATGCATTTCTCCACTTCACCTGATGAAGGAGCAGCGCTCCGAAAGCTTGTGATTTCAAATAAAGCTGTTGGACTATAACCTGGTGTTGTGTGATTTCTTACATTTGTCCACCCCAGTCCAACTCCGGCATCTCCACACCATGGCTCTTAAGATAAGGTTAGCCAACAGATAATCAATAGTCATGATGCAGGAAGACCTTTAGATAAAGCTAACTAATCTTATACAATGGAGACAGTTTGTCTCTCATTTTGGTTCTGGACATTCATACAATGTTTACAGTAAATGTCCTTCAGTAATCATGCTTTTGTTCTACCATGCTTATCTTGTTTGTGGAACTGCCTAGCCTGCAAGCTGAAGACAGTCATATCATCTTCCTTCCACCGCTTCCTAATATGGACCTGCCTGTTTCCCTGTGTGAAGCCATTTTGACCTTCTGAAAGTTGCAGACTCCATTTTAATATAAGAGAGTATATGTGAATATATATTTTTACGCTAATGCACTTCTACAGTAATGAGACAGGATTAATAAAAAATGTCCTAGTAAAGGATCCCCTTGGAATGAGTGACCATAATATGGTTGAATTCCAAATTCAGTTTGAGGGTGAGAGAGTTGGATCTCAAACCAGCGTACTGAGCTTAAATAAAGGAGACTATGAAGGTTTGAGAGTAGAATTGGCTAAAGTGGACTGGGAAAAAAGATTAAAGTGCAAGATGGTACAAGAGCAGTGGTCTACATTCAAGGAGATATTTCACATTTTTCAAGATAAATATATTCCACTGAGGAAAAAGGGGAGTAAAAGAAAAGACAGCCATCCGTGGCTTAGTAAAGTAATAAAGGATAGTATCCGACTGAAAACAAGGGCATATAAAGTAGCCAAATCTAGTGGGAGGATAGAAGATTGGGAAGCATTTAAAAGCCAGCAAACAATAACTAAAAGATTAATTAAGAAAGGGAAGATAGATTATGAAAGTAAACTAGCAAAAAATATAAAAACAGATAGCAAGAGTTTCTACAGCTACATAAAAAGAAAAAGGGTGGCTAAAGTGAACGTTGGTCCCTTAGAGGATGAGACCGGGAAACTAGTGGTGGGGAACATGGAGATGGCAAAGACGCTGAACAAATACTTTGTATCAGTCTTTACAGTAGAGGACATAAATTTAAAACAGAAATAGACAGTTTCCTAGAAGTAAAGGGAATTAAGGGTTACGGGGAGTGGGCAGGAATTTGGACATGAGTCTAGGTTCGGAATGGTCATGGCCCTGTGGGTAGCGGAGCGGGCCCAGGGGCCGTGTAGCCTGATCCTGCTCCTATTTCGTGTGTCTAAATCTGTTAGATTCAGGAGATGGTTCTGTGATAGTGGATTGGCGGTTAGGATCAGATCAGCCATGATCTTATTGAATGGCGGAGCAGGCTCGAGGGGCCGATTGGCCTACTCCTGCTCCTATTTCTTATGTTCTTATGTTCTTAGGACACTAAAAATATCCCAACACTGGACAAACAGGGGGCAATGGGGGGGGGGGGGGAGGAGCTAAACACGATTAAAATCACTAAGGAGATGGTTCTCGGTAAAATAATGGGACTTAAGGCGGATAAATCCCCCGGACCTGATGGCCTACACCCTAGGGTCTTGAGAGAAGTGGCAGTAGGGATTGTGGATGCATTGGTGATTATTTTCCAAAACTCCCTGGACTCAGGAAAGGTCCCGGCAGATTGGAAAACTGCTAATGTAACACCCTTATTTAAGAAGGGAAGTAGACAAAAAGCTGGAAACTATGGACCAGTTAGCCTAACATCTGTGGTTGGCAAAATGTTCGAGTCCATTATTAAGGAAACAGTAACAGAGCATGTGGATAAACATAATTTAATAGGACAGAGTCAGCATGGTTTACGAAGGGGAAGTCATGTTTGACAAATTTGCTCGAATTCTTTGAGGACGTAACATATAGGGTGGATAAAGGGGAACCAGTGGCTGTAGTGTATTTGGACTTCCAAAAGGCATTTGACAAGGTTCCACACAAAAGATTACTGATCAAGATAAGAAATCACGGGATTGGGGGTAATATACTGGCATGGGTGGGAGATTGGTTATCTAACAGAAAACAGAGAGTTGGGATAAATGTTTCGTTCTCGGGCTGGCAATCAGTAACTAGTGGTGTTCCACAGGGGTCAGTGCTGGGACCCCAACTCTTTACAATCTATATTAACGATTTGGAGGAAGGGACCGAGTGCAACATAGCCAAGTTTGCCGACGATACAAAGATGGGAGAGAAAGCAGTGAGTGAGGAGGACATAAAAAACCTGCAAAAGGACATAGACAGGCTAAGTGAGTGGGCAGAGATTTGGCAGATGAAATATAATCTTGGAAAGTGTGAGGTTATGCATTTTGGCAGAAAAAATCAAAGAGCAAGTTATTATCTAAATGGAGAGAAACTGGAAAGTGCTGCAGTACAAAGGGATCTGGGGGTCCTGGTGCATGAAACACAAAAAGTTAGTATGTAGGTACAGCAGGTGATCAGGAAGGCCAATGGAATCTTGGCTTTTATTGCAAGGGGGATGGAGTATAAAAACAGGGAAGTCTTGCTGCAGTTATACAGGGTATTGGTGAGGCCACACCTGGAATACTGCGTGCAGTTTTGGTTTCCATATTTAAGAAAAGATATACTTGTTCTCGAGGCGGTTCAGAGAAGGTTCACTCGGTTGATTCCAGAGATGAGGGGGTTGGCGTATGAGGTAAGGTTGAGTAGGTTGGGCCTCTACTCATTGGAGTTCAGAAGAATGAGAGGCGATCTTATCGAAACATATAAGATTGTGAGGGGGCTTGATCGGGTGGATGCGGTGAGGATGTTTCCACTGATGGGTGAGACTAGAACTAGGGGGCATTAATCTATATATATAAACGGATCGTTCTGTCTGTCTGTCTGTCTGTCTATCTGTCTGTCTGTCTGTCCTCACGTGTGCGTCTGTCCGGCTATGCGCTCGAAAGTTATAGAGCGTACCTACGCGTGCGTTACGTCGAAAGAAAGCTTACCTTTCCGAAACGGTGGTAAGCGTATTTACGTTTCGGCCGGACAAAAATCGCGCCCGCGGTATCCAAAAAACGTTCAACATTCCGCTCATTAGCATCTCATTATCCGCTCATTAGCGACAGAGTGACCTCGAGGTCGACCAATCGTACACCGGGTTGCTGGCGCGTGCGGCCGGGCCCTCCTACGGTCGAGTGACGGGACGATTGACCAATCCTACGCTTTGGTGACCTGACGGTCGACCAATCGGTGCGTGTGTGGGCGGGCCTTATCGTTCTGAACAGAGGTGAGTCGCCGCCATCTTGATTCCAAACTTTTCCTTTCTTTTTCTCGCTTTCTGCGTCTTTAAAAAAAACATTGCTTTTAAAACACATATTGTTTTTAAAAAAGTTAATTACTTTCTAAATCTTTTATCTAATCTCATTAATTTTCCTACCTTTCCCCGTTCTTCCAGGTAGGCCGTGAAGCCTCGGCCTCTCCTCCGCACCCACGCCCGAGCTAGGCACCTCCTGGCCCCAGTCAACAAGCGGCCCCCGATCGCCGGCATCTTTGTGAAGGCTGGAGGGGCGGGCCTCAGCCGAGCGCCGCTACCGCCGCCATCTTAGTAAAGGCTGGTGCGGCGGTGGCGGCATGGAGCTCCGCGGAGCAGGTGCGCGGCGGCGTCTAACTCGCCCCCCCCCCCAGTCTGTCTCTCTCTCTCTCTCTTCCCCGCGCCTCCTGAATGCGCGGGGGAAGAGGCCCGGCGCACGCCGCTTTCG